>NC_091825.1:74572500-74940000 GCF_038994185.2 Dermacentor albipictus
GCACCACCTGGTCTCATTATGGACATGATCTGTTTTGTGGGAATAACCATTTTGCAGGTCTTTCCACCCATATGGATATGAACCTCATACACTTCGGACCATGTAATCACGTATTATAGTCTCTGTTGGCGCCAAATAATTGCCGAGGAAGGCCACAAGCCAAATGTGCACACGGCTGCAGCAGGAAAGGACAAAACGGGGAGCATCGATCACGGTGCGTTTAAACAGGGAGTCTGTCGCTGTGCAGACTGCAGGAGCAGGTGCTTACCTCGAGGGGCTGTTGCAACTGACCCGGCTGCCACATCCGCGAAATGTTACACGGCAAGCATGACCAAGTGGTTCAGCATTGAAATAAGACTATGCAATCAAATCACTTCAGCATATCTCCAACATAATGCATTGGCACTATGCACTCTGCATTGGCTACGGCCCACATGACAGCAGTGAGCATATACGCACACGGTTCGCTTACGGCAAATTCAACCGTCCGACTGCAGGCATATTGCTTGCCTTCGTCGCCCATGGTGGTCTGGTAACAAGCGACAACCAGCAGCGCAAGCGGACTGAACAGTGTGTCCGGCCTCTTTACACTGAACGTCGCTATTGAACATGAGCAACTTGCATTGCAAAGCAATCGGGTGGCGCAACCATCTGCTGCAGCAGCCACCATAGCGACATGAAGTACCCGGCATTTCAGCGTTAGCTCCTTTCCAACCTGCACGTCGCTTGTAACTGCACTTGTGTAGCTCACACTTGGTGCCCCACATTCTCTAAATAAGGGTATGGTCGGTTTTGTGGGCATTTGTGGACTTTTGCAAGGCTTTCCACCCATGTGAATATCAACCTCACACACTTGGGACCACGTAATCACGTATGATAGCATCCGTTGATGCCAGATCATGGCCGAGGAACGCCACTAGCAAAATTTGCACATGGCAACAGAAGGAAAGGATGGAATGAGTAGCACCAATCATGGTACGTGTATATTCGGAGTCCATGTTTGCTGTGCGGACTGCGGGAGCAGGTGCTTGCCGCGAGAGACTGTTTCTCAATGAAATTGACCATGCTCCCACATACGACAGACGTAACATGGGGACGAGTACCAAGTCGGACAGCAGCGAAACCAGATTTCGCAATGAATCGCATCAATGCAGCTTGCGCAAAACACAGGCGGTCGAGCAAGAATAGCGATCCTGAAAAAGACTAGGAAATAAATATCCGAATGAGAAAGCTTGCATTCAAGAAAGAAGCCACCCTACCTTGCAAGCACTGAAAGCCAAAAACATTAAGAAAAGTTTAATGCTACATAGCACACGGTGCAAAGGGTAATGCAAGACACAGGCCAATGCCGCTTGAGCTATTTCAGGAGAGGAATTGCACATGGCAACTTACACTATATAAAATACTGCTGCGGATATATTATGCTACTATACAGTGACTGATATTAGGTATGAGCAAATAATCGGTTGACACTTAATTTTCGCATGCGGAAGAGGAATTATCTTGAACAAGAATGTGGAATGAGAAAGCTGGTATTCATTGAAAAAAATTTATACTTGGCACAAATGGTATTTTACAAGGCTAGGAAGCTCATTAAGGAAAAGCAAGCTCACGGAACTCTTTTGGCCAGCGTTGTCTGTGCTTGTTCAGAGGTTGCAGGTACATCTGGAGACACAGAATTTTTGTTGTTGAGGTACCTGGATGACTCGGCCAATATCCGCGTTGGTAGAATGATGGCAGAGGCTCTTTTCACTCTTGACACAGCCGTCTGTAGACTTGATATCTCATCCGAATACTTCTGGGACGATTTCTTTGTTCGTGGTGTAAAGGCTTGCGAATTCGGCTCCAGCCGCTTCCTATTGGTGTAGATGGGGGCTCCCGTGATAATCAAGATGTCCTTTGCACAGACTCTGTTGGGGAAGAACAGGGGCGCATCACATACAGCTGAGATTGTCCAAACTCTTGTAGTGCTTTCTTTTATGTTCGAACCAATTGCGCTGAACTGTAAATACGAACAAACGTTCATATCATCTGCTACAAACAAATGACACGTATCTCAAGCATAGCAAGCCAATACAGCATATATCCAGCATATTTATTTCTGAACCAGATGTTTCTTACCTCGTAGTAGCAGCGAAATCCCACTCAATGGCCTTGTTGTAGAAGGCAGCAGCTTCTATTTAGTTCGTGGAATGTGTTGCTTTATAGCAGTGCTGTCCTCATTGTTGCATGTCTGGAACAGAAATTTTGGCGGCAGCAGAAATTGAATAGGTAAAATTTTGCAATACGAAATGCGAAAAGGTGTGACATATACATTGTAACTGCTTGTGACTACAGAACACATGCAAATATACACTCTTCTAGGGTGCTTAGCGACATGGTAAATTAATATTGCTACTTTGCATAAAATTGATGTCTGCCTAACTACAACGCACCTCAACAGCTTAGGTAGTATTAAAATCCCAAATGAGAGTATTTCTCGGCTCATTTATACACTAGAAGAGATCAGACTGCGAGTTTCACATGAAAACGCATGAAAGACATGAAGCTACTAGAAATGATGCATTGTTTTCCTGCATGAACGTGACGCACCACTTCACTACTACAAAAATAAATGTCATCAAGTAAACCAAACTGAACAGCAAGAACATTTGGAACCAACAAGTACGAAATATTGGTTAATTATCATGCGTGCAACTGTTTAATACATTCAGTTCAGTACTTTAGCTTCAGTTTATCAAAGGGTTATTCGGTTCTGTGGACAAAAACAACTTGCAGGCGGACTGAAAAAAAATATATTGATAAGGCTGCTCAGTCACCCATGGCTACCGCTACAACGAGATAAAAAATGCGACACGCGTTCCGATATCGTTTCTCTTTCGTGAATGTGCGTATGATGATGGCCTCGAAATTAAAGTTTGTTTTGTAAACAACAACGGAGGGTCTCGACAGCCCATATGGAATGAAGCACCTAGTTCGTTAACTTGTCTCCACCTGCAAGTTAAAGAGAACAATATTACATGAGGATTCAAGCAACGATATTAAATGACTCACGGGTACTGCTGTCCTCAGTCGCAGAATAAGGTTCCCGTTTCGATGCAGATGCATGGCTCACGACCGAAGCGTAGATTTCGTGCTTACTTGTGTGCTTGAAAACACGTCCTTTCAACCCAAGTTAAATAACGCCAGACATCAAAGCGCAATAAAATTGTTTTAGCAACAAAAAAGCAACCAGTCTAAGTGCACGAACGAATGAATCCGTGCCGCCATGTACTAGAAAATACCGGTAAACATTTCATGTTCAGGCCAGATGTCACGTGGAAGATCGATGATGCTGAACGCTATTTGCGTTTATAATGGCAAACACAACAAACTTTCTAATAACGTGCACAATATCTAATTATCAATGATAATTTAGTATTATTCTGTAATAAAAACGCTTCTGCAATTGTAGGAGAAAGCTTGTAAGAAAAAATTGCGCTTATTACGGCGCTCATAGCAGGATATAACGGGATATAAATGGGTTATAATAGGGCTCAGTGAAGTTAGGAGAACGAAAGAAGCATATAAAGTGCTGAAAAGCGGGCAGATCCTTTGCTACCGGGGCTTAGCGGAGAGACGAAAACTAGGAGTTGGATTCCTGATTAATAAGGATATAGCTGGTAACATACAGGAATTTTATAGCATTAATGACAGGGTGACACGTCTTGTTGTGAAACTTAATAAGAGGTACAAATTGAAGGTCGTACAGTTCCACGCCCCTACATCCAGTCATGATGACCATGAAGTCGAAGGCTTCCATGAAGACGTTGAATCGGCGATGGGTAAAGTCAAAACACAATAAACTGTACTGATGGGCGACTTCAATGCCAAGGTTGGCAAGAAGCGGAGACAAGTCAGTAAGGGAATATGGCATAGGCTGTACGAATAGCAGGGGAGAGTTATTAGTAGAGTTTGCAGAACAGAATAATATGCAGATAATGAATACCTTCTTCCGCAAGCAGGATAAACGAAAGTGGGCGTCGAGAATCCCGACTGGCGAGACTAGAAATGAAATTGACTATACTCTGCGCTATCCCTGGCATCATACAAGATGTGGACATGCTCGGCAAGGCGCGCTGTAGTGACCAGAGGATGGTAAGGACACGAATTAGCCAAGTCTTGAGGAGGGAACGGAAGAAACAGGTGCATAAGAAGGCGATCAATGAGTTAGCGGTAAGAAGGAAAAGAGAGCAGTTCCTGATGAAGCTAGAACAAGTATTCGGCCTTAAGTCAGGAAGAAGACCTTAGTGTTGAAGGTATGATCGACAATCTTGTGAGCGTCATTAAGGAATGTGCAATAGAAGTCGGTGGTAACTCCGTTAGACAGGATGCCAGTAAGCTATCGCAGGAGACGAAACATCTGACCAAGAAACGTCAAGGTATGAAAGCATGTAACCCTACAGCTAGAATGGAACTGGCAGAACATTCGAAGTTAATCAACAAGCATAAGACAGCTGACATAAGGAAGTACAGTATGGATAGATTTCAACAATCTTTCAGGAACGGAGGAAGTCTTAAAGCACTGAAGAAGAAACTAGGAATAGGCAAGAATCAGACGTATGCGTTAACAGACAAAGCCGGCAATATTATTACTAATATGGATGAGATAGTTCGAGTGGTTGAGGAGTTTTATAGAGATTTATACAGTACCAGTGGCACCCACGAAGGTATTGGAAGAGAGAATAGTGTAGAGAAATTTGACATCCCACAAGTTACGCCGGAAAAAGTAAACAAAGCCTTGGGAGCTATGCAGAGGGGGAAGGCAGCTGGGGAGGATCAGGTAACAGCAGATTTATTGAAGAATGGCGGGCAGATTGCTCTATACAAACTGGCCACCCTGTATACGCAATGCCTCATGACTTCGACCGTACCGGAATCTTGGAAGAACGGTAACATATCCCTAATTCATAAGAAAGGGGACGCCAAAGACTTGAAAAATTATAGACCGATCAGTTTGCTGTCCGTTGCCTACAAAGTATTTACTAAGGTAATTGCGAATAGAATCAGGAACACCTTAGACTTCCGTCAAACAAACGACCAGGCAGGATTCCGTAAAGGCTACTCAACTATAGACCATATTCACACTATCAATCAGGTGATCGAGAAATGTGCGGAATATAACCAACCCTTATATATAGCTTTCATTGATTACGAGAATGCATTTGATTCCTCGAAACCTCAGCAGTCATGGAGGCATTGCGGAATCAGGGTGTAGACGAGCCGTATGTAAAAAATACTGAAAGATATCTATAGCGGCTCCACAGCCACCGTAGTGCTCCATAAAGCAAGCAACAAAATCCCAATAAAGAAAGGCGTCAAGCAGAGAGATACGATATCTCCAATGCTATTCACAGCGCGTTTACAGGGGGTATTCAGAGACCTAGATTGGGAAGAATTGGGGATAAAAGTTAATGGAGAATACCTTAGTAACTTGCGATTCGCTGATGATATTGCCTTGCTTAGTAATTGAGGGGACCAACTGCAAGGCATGCACACTGACCTGGAGAGGCAAAGCAGAAGGGTGCGTCTCAAAATTAATCTGCAGAAAACTAAAGTAATCTTTAACAGTCTCGGAAGGGAACAGCAGTTTACGATACGTAGCGAGGCACTGGAAGTGGTAGTGGAATACATCTACTTAAGAGGAAGCTTTAGCTCGGGCCCAACTCCGACGCGGCCTATTCAAATACATGTAAAAACGCAAAAATGTTTTTATGAGATAACCCCTGGACCCATTTTGATGAAATTTGTTGCATTTGAAAGAGAAAGTTAAATTCTAGTGACTGTTGGAAGCGGAATTTCGATTTAGGGCTTGAATTTTCTTAAATCGATTTTCAAATATTTGACCGTTTGAAAAAAATAGAAGCATGAAGTTTACAAATTCATAGCTCTGCATCAAAAACTGATATCGCGGTTCTGTAAACGGCATCCATCAGATCATTCAAAGCGGACAAATACAATATGTCATTTTACATCTTACGTGAATTTGTTACGTTGGTTACAATGGTTTTGCAAAAGTTGTATTTCCCTATGATAAAATTTGTTTATATTCACGTATAACATATCAATTTTGTCCGCTTTAGGTGTACTATTAGATTCAATTCACAGAATTGTATTATCATTTTTAGTGGTTGAGTTACAGAGTTGTAAACTTCACAGTTTCGTTTTTTGAAAATTTTCAATTTTTGCCAATTTTCAATAAAAAATTGACGACCTAACTCAAAAATTCGAAACCAACAGTCACTAGATTTTAACTTTGTCTTTTAAATGCAGCAAACCCCGTCAAATTTAGTGCAGTGGTTGCCGAGAAAAACGAATTCTCCTTTTACATGTATTTAGATAGGAGCACCCGAGCTAAAGCTTCCTCTTAAGGCAGGCAGTGATTGCGGATCCGGATCATGAGACTGAAATAATCAGAAGAATATGAATGAGCTAGGGTGCGATTGGCAGGCATTCTCAGATCATAAACAGCAGGTTGCCATTATCCCTGAAGAGAAAAGTGTATAACAGCTGTGTCTTACTAGTACTCACGTACGGGGCAGAAACATGGAGGCTTACGAATAGGGTTCTACTTAAATTGAGGAGGACGCAACGAGCTATGGAAAGAAGAATGATAGGTGTAACGTTAAGGGATAAGAAGAGAGCACATTAATTGAGGGAACAAACGTGAGTTGATGACATCTTAGTTGAAATCCAGAAAAGGAAATGGGCATGCGCAGGACATGTAAGGAGGAGTGAAGATAGCCGATGGTCATTAAGGGTTACGGACTGGATTCCAAGGGAAAGGAAGCGTAGCCGGGGGCTGCAGAAAGTTAGGTGGGCGGATGAGACCAAGAAGTTTGCAGGGACAACATGGCCACAATTAGTGCATGACAGGGGTAGTTGGAGAAGTATGGGAGACGCTTTGCCCTGCAGTGGGCGTAACCAGGCTGATGATGATGATAGCAGGTGATATGGAAATTAGCCCGAGCCTCCCTTGAGTGCTTCTACTATGCTTGTTTTTGTTAGCAGGGGCGCGCGGCCTATTTTTTTCGCTCTCTGTGGCCATTTGCTGAACTTGAGTATGTGCGGGGCCTGCTAGAACTGACTGGGCGAGCGTGGCGCTCCTTGAAGCCATGCGCGCGGTGAGTCCTGTGGCCAGGCGGCGACCCAGCTGTGGTGAGCGCATGCTCCAACACGGTGGCGCTGGCGGAGCTAGGCGCGGCGCGTTAGGCGCGGCGCACAGCGCAGCTACGGTCAAATAAAGTTCAAATTGCAGGCGATGGCGAAACTCTGCACGACGTGGTTAGTAAAATGTTGGCTTTAAAAAACCGTTTCTGCATGCGTTAAAAAGCTGCTTACTTATGTTTGACTATACCATGCCGTGCGGCTAAGCAAGAAGCAAACGTCTGCCATCTTGTATGAACATGCGTGCACATGACTTGATTAGGCTCAAATTGGCTAATTATGACAATATATTTACGTGGAAGAGTAGGAAATATTCCTGATATGCTTCCAGTGCCAGAAAGGATTTTATCATGACGGTATTATACATGTTGTATCATTACTTATCCTTTATTTATTCCTATTCTTCCCACTTTCCCTTGCTGAGCATAAGGTAGCAAGCCAGATACAATCCCGGTACCCTTCCTGTCTTACCATGCTCTCTATGTCAATATCACTTGAAAAGTTAAGTCTGGTGGTTTTACGTGCCAAACCACAATATGATTCTGAGGTGCGCCGTAGTGGGGTACTCTGGGCTAATTTTGGCCACCCGAGGTTCTTTAATGTGAGACAGAGTGAGTCTTACTCTATCCTAACATATACAGGTGTGTGTGTGTGTGCGTGCGTGCGTGTGTGTGTGCGCGCGCGTTATATATGCATCGTGGCCTGTTTTAAGGCATGTCAATGCTCACGTCTGAAATAAACACCCTCTTTTCCTTTTAGTGCACTTTCCGGAAATGCTGCCCACCTTATGGATGTGCACCCCCAATATATAGGTGCACAGTGCCGTAGTCCGTTTTCAATGAAATGGAAGTGATGTGTTGAGTACAGAACACGCCTCAAAACTTGGCAAATAAACTGTCACAAAGAGCCTCAAAATAAAATACATGACCCAGCTTTACATCAGACATTAAACTGTTGTTTGTCCGTATTTCTTCATGAAATCCTCATTTTATTTTATCCTTCCTCCATTTTTTACACTAGAAAAGCTTCTAACAGGTTGAATCACTCCACGAGAAAATCACCAAAACGATAACAAGGTAAAAGCGGGAGGCAACATTTCGACAAGTGGACATGTCCTTTTCAAGGCACATATGCTTACTTGGACACAGTATATACAGCAGGATTCTTCTAAAGTAGAGAAGGGGTAAGAAGGGTGGTTGCGGGAACGACCGAAGATATGTTAGGCTATGAGCGTCATTCAATATTGTTCTTCAATATCGTCATCCAATATCGTCAAATATTCTTCTTTCCCGCCGGTTTGCTGGGGCTGCGGCAAAGCTCCCCATGAGAGTGATCCGAACGGTAAGCAATTTCCACATTGCATGGATTGTGGTGCAACCTCACACATCGCACTCAGCTCTTAATGTCCTAAATGCGATATTTCCAACTCGGCCTGCACTACAATCCACACAATTGATGATGAAACAAGTCGCGTGGGCGGAAAAAGCTGCTCCCGACCTAACTCAACTTGTTACCAGCTTTCGCCATGATTTCGAAGAAACACGGAAAGGAAATTGGAGACTCCGCGATATCGTGCTCAAGCCAAAGAACTAAAGTCGATCACCAACCCCTAAACGCAGTGACTCCCAGAAGAACCGTCAGAGACGTTCTCCGTTAAGCCGTGTCTAACTCTTTACCGACAACGACTGTGGTTACTCTCATATAATTAGGATCCTCAGAAAAGAACGGGCTTAGGAATCTAATAAACTGAAGCAAGCGATCCGATCAGATATTGTTAAGACTATGACAAAACAACTAGATGCCATGCGGAACCCGTTTCATAATATGTTCGACGAACTTCCTCGCAATGTCCTCAAAGATGAGAACAAGCCAATGCCACATACATGAGCTCTTTGGCTGACTGGGTGCAGTGGAACTGTCGCAGTCGTAATGAAACGTGTTCCACGCTGCGCAATTATATTCAAAGGCATCGACCCTTATTCATTCTTCTCCGTGTAAAGCGCGGGAAGCGCTCCCTTCCTGGTTCCCATGCTTTCCGGGATCCTAGAATTCGTGAAGATCGTTTTCACCAACAAATCTAGGTTACGTGGGTGTATACACAATGGAATTCGACAGCCTCTGGACATGTATATAGATTCAATAGTTTCCGATATTCGATAATCCAAAAAAATTCAGGACCCATTCCAGCCTGTGAAGGTGGGTGGACAGCCAAGCTGTAGAGGAACCGCCACCTACGATACGTCGAGAAGCCAAACAGCTAACTTAGGCAAACATTTTTTTTGTGATAATCAACACCACTGCTTTGTGGTCACTATTTTCAGTTTTAAACACAGAAACGTTCTTTGCCAACGTAAGGTCAATGCACAGTCCATGAGTTTGTTGGCTGGCTGGCATCGGCGAAGTATATCAAGGCAAATTCGTCCTTGACGAACTTGACCAACCACCTGTTTTCTGGCTTGGCCGACGAGGCAACGAGTAAAAACACGGCAAACATGTAGGGATTGACGTCAAAGTTATCAGACAGGTTTATATAGACAAAGCCACCTAATGGAATCGAAAGTAAAATTGGGTACATTTTGGTCTGGGTGTCAATAGAACCCGAGCCTTTGGGATGCGAAAGCCAGGCCAGCACGCTTCGCAGTTTCACGGTTTTTGCGTACTTAGGGGGGTATGAATCATTGCTCACGATGATAGTTTTGCTGGCAGTCTGCTGTCCGCGGAGGCAATCGTGCCGGTTGGAAGGGGAAGGGGGGGGGGGTAGCGGTAAACAATTTTGTTGCAAAATTTGATGCCATGAGGCAAGCCATCGATGGGCGCGGCTTATAATACTTTACAATGACGTGCTCTTAGGATAAATATAGTAAGCTAGCTTTGTGTATTAAATATGATTAGGCGGCCCCACAAAATCTGGGCCTGTTGGAAGACGCACAGCGTGAAATTACTTATGGCCGGAAGGGCCAAGCAGCAGCCTTTTCTACAGTGCCCGGTTGTATGGCGCACCTCTTGCGTCGCCTGCTACAGATATTTGAGGTGAGGCACGGAAGACAATGCTCACTGCCCAAACAGATGATACGTAAAAAAGAAAAGCATTATTTACGTGGCTAACGCATTCCCAAAGAAAATTCGGCGTCAGCTGTTGTTTTGTTGGATTTACCAGCATGCCGCCAAAATTGCCCGTTTTCGAAAGGAGGGGGGGGGGCGAAATGACACAAGTTGCACCTCCACCCTTGACACATACCCTACACATACTGCGTCCGCAAATCTCAAAGCAATGCACATGATAAAGCGCATTGCGAACTAGCCACAAGGATTCCTAGAAAAAGATGTAGTTGGAATCGTGCAAGCCCTCATAATTGGCAGGTTAAGCTGCCACCTCCCCTACCGTAACCTGAATCAGACCGAGACGAGCCAGATGGACACGTACCCTCCTTCGCACGGCACTGAAGACAGCTCTGGGACTACCCCAACGTGCGTCTACGCAGCTCCTACTATGATTCGGGGTGCGCAATACTATTCGTCAACTAGAGGAAGGCCACCTTAACAGCCAGTTACAACGCCTCCAACGAACAAGGCAGCGATGCCTCATTCTATCCGGCTTACGATACCAAACACCTAGAAAAACACAACAGGAAGACTACACACTTCTTGTGCTTAGCACTAGAAATAAAATTCATGCGACCTCAGTTCCCCGGAATATGCACCCTGTCCGACGAAAAGGCCGTAGACAGGCAAAAGCACAAGCTTTGGCTCGACGTTTTGGCGGTGAGACATCGGCCACACTGGTCCTATACACTGACGTAGCCCGGTACCCACTGGGACGGGCCGTGTGCCTAGTCGTACTAGATAGTAAAGATACACTGAGGGCTCGGGCCTCGCTCAACACGGTGGACAGTGGCACGACGGAAGAGGCTGCCATCGCCCTAATCATACACTTCAATCCTACCGGCACCGGATGAACCTATCGCAGTAGTCACTGACTCAAAAATCGCCTGCAAGACTTTAGCGCAAGGGACGGTGACACCCTACGCACACCGCTCGCTTACATGTTTGCTCCCCACAGCGTTACCCAGCTTGCGTATCGTGCGGAAACATGGACACACCTCTCTCCATTGCTTCTCTCCAGAACGCGCTAAGGCGGTGGACAGAGAGCTCGCTAACCGGGCGCTAGTGTAAGAGTTGTCCAATCCAGACGACGCAACCCCAAAACCAGTGAACTACACTGAAGCTCTGCTACATTACAGAGACAGCAGGAGACGCTCCCCCTCCCCAACACACACATACCATTCTCTTAACCGAGAGGATACCGTCACGCGGCGACACCTAAAAACTAATTCCCACGACTCTTTTATCTTCAGCTCTCCCACACCACACAATATCCCTGATACTGACCCTACTGTTGAGCAAAGCCCCCAGTATATATCTGCAACTGGGAATGCCCACACTCTCCGGGCTCTCCCCTATTCCTTCACCCTCACCGTCCTCCTGGCAGAGTGTGGTGACCAGCTTATACCCGCAAGAGCAGCTACAGCTGATCCAGTGGGCACGCGGAGTGGCGTGAGCCAATGCGGCCCTGAACTGAGGACTCCACCCTACGGGGAAGTCGCCATACCTCTTTAATAGTAAATGTTATTTTTTCTCTCTCTCTCTATCTCTCTGACAGCGGGGGGATATGTGTCCCCTCTGCTCCTCCGTTAAATACGTCTGTCTCGCCCATGCCTCTGGTCTCCCGCGTAAGGGTAAAAGGGAGCACCATACATAACACATCGTGCAATCATAGTGCCACAAATAAATACCTCCCAAAGCATGACAAACAGTTCCTTGAATTGCAACGTGGGTGGCTTTGTAATAAATTTTGTTTTAATATTTCTTTTAATTGACATGTCATTACAATATTTGGTGCAATGTAAAGACAATGTGGTCAACTTGACGTCTTCCTGTTTGATTTTTATCGTAGTATTATTTTATGATAGTTTGCTATATTTTCGTGTTCTTTTTAAGCTCATAATTTTTTTATAGCATAGCTTGGAGGCATTAACACGAGGTTCTAGTTTTTGCATTCTGCAGTCTGTATACTTTCCCCACTCACTGTGATATGAATTTCTAAATTACTATATTCATTGTTCATTTGACACCACGTTGTCCTTTTTATGCTCAGAGAGCAATTATCAAATGATCCGTGTTTTTGTTGTTGGTTGTGCCGTCAAAAATTTTGCTTATGAGAATTGTAGTCATTGTTGATGGGTTTGTAGCTAAAAAAGTATTGTTCATACGACTTCTACACATTTTGATCCCATTTGATTGTACTTACATTTTCCCTATACAATTGCACAACCTTCGCACAAGTTTTCTAGTACCACACTCCTGCCATAACCCTCTGAGAGTTGCAATATGTGTAGATAAAAACGAAGTGTTACTTCTTTAATTAAATTTTCCTTTGTCATAAGGTTTTGAATTTATGCACTTACGGCGAAAAAGCCCTGGACTGACAACCTGCTCTCGCGCGCCCATTTTTTTTCTTTTTGCGTGATGTCATTTTCACATTAGTTGTCTGAATGACCGCTGTATACCAAAGGTGGTATTATATATTATTTATATTCGCGGACTTGTTAGCTTTTGTGATGCCCGTCCGCCTGTACAGGCAACAGTGCGCATGGTGTGGTTTGCACGATCGGTTGTACTAGACGCCTAAGCTTCAGCGCTCGACTCAATAGAACCAGTGAAAGGAGGCCCAGATTATCTTAAATTTTTCAAGACCATTTTTAGAAGAACTGTTCGATGGCATCGTACAGGGGTTTAGAAATCAGATTATGCTAGATCAGGCAAAGCGATTATTTCTCTCACGCGAAACTTATGACTAGAGTAGCTTTTTGAAAACGTTTGGAATGCCGGTTCTAGAATATCTCAGGAAACCAAATAATTAAGCCGAACATTATGCAACATATATGACGTTTTACCAACGAATGCGTCTTATGCGGGTCTTATTTAATCCGTTATCAACACCTTGAATAAGCGTCATAATACATTGTCTCTTTTGCGATTACTGGGATAGCATCAGTCATTTACGGCCGGTTTTCTCCCGTCGTGCACCAGAAAACTCGTGTAACCTATTGTCCTCACAATACTTCTAGAATACGTAAAGATACAGAGGTTATGCCAGATGGTATGACTGCACCTGTCGACGATAACATACTCTTCTGAATTAACGAAGTCATCCTAGAAAATACAACTAGGCACATGCGGCACTTCATCTTGGCCTTCGACCTAACGTTACTCATGCCATCATCCTGGATAATCTTGCCACCCTGGGGTGAAGTGAACAGTTATACGGTATATCCGGAACTTTTTTCATTTCGTTTCATGCATTTAATTTTATTACCTTAAAGGCCCCAGTAAATGGGGTGTTACACAAGGGGTGGCAAGAATAAAAATACATAGTCCCGATAACAGGAAGTTTTTACATTTTCGACGAACTTCGATGCGCACATGATGACAGCAACGTTTTTAGGAAAGCCGTTCGAATCTGCAGCTGTGTGAGGAAAAAACAATTTGAAAACATGACACTGCCTGAGCGTGGACGGGGAACCTGTAGGTGAAGGCTGGTGCGGTAAGATATGCGTGTAGGGGGAAAGATACAGGGTACGATGCGCGTAGGGCTATGAAAGAATTTGTGAAGTAAAGATAGACTGCCAATGCGACGATGGAGCGATAAGGGGGACAATGCGCATGCAGTTTTAAGGAGTAAAAGTAAACGTTGATATCAAAGGAATATGACGAGTAAATGAAACGAGCGGCGCCATTTTGTACAGATTCGAGATCATTAATTAGGTATGCTTAATGAGGATTCCAAATAGGCGATGGAAATTCTAGTTTTCACCTGACAACTGATTTGTAGGCTAATAATTTTACATGTTGAGGAGCATGATGTAGATGGCGTTTTAAAATTCCTAACGTCCTGTTCGCGGATGATATTAGGTTGGTAAAATGAGAATATTGAAGAACGCCCGAAAGGGTTCCTCCTAAATACTTCTACGTATGAACTAGTTGCACTGGAACTTCAGAGATTACGTAAAGAAATACGAGAGAATTACGGCCGTGGTGAACGGACAAATATTTACATTTACATGAGTTAAGTGCCATTTGCCACTAGTTTTTTTTATTGCGATAAAGACTTGCCATTAAGGCATAATTCTTGATGCATATATGTGTATTATATGTGTGATGCGTGGCCTGTGTTGTGTATGAATTGAAGCAGTGTTTTGTGGAATCTGTTGTCATGTATCCAGCGGTCATAGCTGGTTGTCACACTGTAGCGGAGGCCGGCTTGCAATAGGAGACGCGAGCGTCCCGATTTTAAACCAGTACGGGTCCATATTAGGTGGTATGTATCTGCTTCCATCACAGGAACGGAGCAGTATGGACACGTAGTACCCAGTGGTAAATGTGACCAGTTCCACCTTGAGATAACAGCCGGTGTAAGGGCCACCTCGGCCCGAAGCCTCCTAAGCACAACTTCCTCCGCCCTAGTAAGGTGAAGGGGGAGGGAGCAGACACACGGTGGGATAAGAGCGCGTGTGTCCTGCCGGAGAAAGTTTTTACGGGTTCGGAGCGAGTTAAGGGGTTGAGGTGGGAGGGGAATAGGCGGTAGATCATGATCAGGAGGGCAGTGTGCCTGCTGGTCAGCAGCAATGTTGTGAGGGTTCGCTGAATGACCTTGAATCCAGTGTACCTTGACGCAAGTAGCTGTCTTACTATTCATAGTGTGTATTGTCTCGCAGATTTCCATCGCCTTATCAACCTTTTTGAGTTCCTGAATAGCCGCTAAAGAGTCAGTGAAGATATCTAGTTGCTAGATGGCAGGCAGCTTAGATGTCACATCTTCCACAGCGTCGTGGATGGCTTGAAGTTCCATTACTAGAGCGCTGGCTTCCGTAGATAAATAGCGCCGGTGGGCACTGATGAAATTATGCGTTGTACTCAGGAATGATGTCCTTCCGCCATCTGGGAGAATGGCAGCATCCGTATAAGCTTTGCAGGTGTTAACGCATGATGCATCGACGATATTGTGTTCGTCAATAATACCTGTTGTATCGCTGCGTCGTAACTTCGTTGGCTTATTAGTTGTGATGCTGGTGAATTCTCAGGGAAACATTGGATAGGGCTGTTTGTCAATCCGAGAGCCGCGGTGAAAATTAACATGCAACGCAGCGACAGCCGGAATAAGTAGCTTTTTTATTTCACGTGATTTTTCACGTTGCAAAATTAGCTCTTCAATTGTGTTGAGCTGGGCATGTTCCTATAAGGTTGGTATCGGAGTGATGCGGGGCAGTGATGTGACTGTGCGCATTGCATCACGATTATTCGTCTCCAACTGTGCCAGCTGTGCCAAAGTCAGCCGTTGAAATTGTGCTTGATATAAAATTTGTGGCTGCAAGACTGCACGCATCAACCGTCGAGCTACGTCAGTACGAGCTCCAGTTGCTTTTGCGGCAATGCGACGAATAAGGTGAAGTGTTTTTGTCGAACTCTGTCTGGTTTTACGGAGCCAGTGTGCACCACTGCCGGAGTGGTGAATATCGAGACCCAGTATACGGACCTCAGAAGCCTCAGGGATGGTCACTGCACCGAGTCTAAAGGTAAAGGGGTGCTGCGTGATTCTTGTGCGTCCTGTCTTGTTGGCCACCACAACATAGCTTGATTTTTGGGCGGAAATGTCCAACTCTGCTTTCCGAGCGAAGTTGTTCAGCACATCAAGGGCTGCTTGAAGCTGTTGAGTTTGTCTAGATATATCTTTATGCACGGACCACAAAGTGACGTCATCCGCATACATTAAGAACCTCACATCTAGAATCCGATGTAGTTGCCAGGCTAGAGGTATTAGAGTAACGTTGAAGAGAAGAGGAGCAAAACCGAACCTTGTGGGACTCGTCTGTTCGATGTGAAGTATCCTTCTTGCCTTCCATCTACTCTAATCGCAAATGTGCGATTCTGAAGGAATGAGTAGATAAGTCTTATCACCCACGGTGGAAGTCCCAGGTCGATGAGGTTGGATGTAATGATTTCATGGTCTATATTGTCATAAGCTTTCGTTATGTCCGTTGCTACTACCGTGCGCACAGCGTGATTGTGAGGAGAAACCTGTAAAACATCGTCTGATAACATAGAAAGTCCGTCTTCAGTTCACAAGTAAGAACGGAATCCAATTTGAGCAGGATGATATTTATCGTGGCGTTCAAGCCACCAGGAAACTCGTGTGGCCAGCATCTTTTCAGCGAGTTTCCAGACTGTTGAGGTTAGTGAAACTGGACGTAAAGACTGCAGGCTATTTGGAGACTTTCCTGGTTTCGGAATCGCGACAACAATTGAATGCTTCCAATCAGGTGGAACATTTCCAGTCTCCCATACTTTATTAATAGCCTGAAGAAGTGCGCCGAGAGCTGCTCTTTCCATGTTCTTGAAAACCTCATAAGGAATACCATCGGGACAAGGTGTTGTTCGTTGCTTCGAAGTTTCAATCATCGCTATTAGTTCGGCCATGATGAAAGGGCTGGATATTTCGGATTTGGAGGTTGTGTCAGACTCATCGATTTCGAGGCAGTTTATAGGCGACGCTTGATCGTATTTCAGGAAAAACGTTCTAGCAGTGTGTGCTGTCAATTGATGTGGCGAACTCTGCATCGCTAACCTAACGCTCGCTGCAGGGTCAGGTTGCTTATGACCGCGTTCCATTGACCGGAACATACGCCAAAGTGCTCTGTTTTCAATGCCCGATCCAAGATTCTCGCACCACTCATACCATCGTCGTCGAGAAAGTTGTTTTTCGTGCTGACGCGCCTTCGCCGCTATATGGTTAGCACGTGCACGGCTACCTGATGCCTCAGGATTCCTCGGCGCATACAATTCTGCCTGACGTCGCTTTGCCCAAAGTTGCAAAAGGGTGAGGTCCGGTTGAGGTTGTTTCTCGACAACTGTGGTTCCTCCGTAGCAGTTCTTGCAAAGCGGGAAGAATTTCTGAGGGCTCTGAGGGTACTTTATCAATCGATGATTCCCAAAACTTATCCCAATGCGTGACTGTTACTCGTCGTCGAATTTTCTTTATGCACGTTCTGTGCAAACCAATCATTATTGGCATATGATCACTGCCCCATGTATCTGGTTCCACCCGCCACTCCAGCATTCCAGGACCCAACCACCACGTGAGGTCTGGAGCGTTTGTTCTAGATAATGCGGGTACAGCACAGGTAGCCACAGCGTGATGGTTCAGCAGTGTAAAAGTGACATCGCTCATGATGTTTTTAACTTGGTATCCTCTTCGGGAGTTGTACTTGTACCCCCATTCTGTATGTGGGGCATTGAAGTCTCCACCCACGAGAATAGGAAGTCCCGGGTGCGTAGACCGCAGATGGGCTATCCACCCCAAGTTCAAACGTGTGCGCTGCGGTCTGGCGTAGAATGACAGTAGAATGACAGGAGTTTTCACTGGTCGTGTCAGGACCCCGACAACTTCTTGATTACCACTACACCATGGCTCCAGATCAATCACTGTGTGAGCAATATGCAATGATATATAAACTGCAGCTTTTCCCGGAGCTGAATCCATTGTAGTACCACGTCTACCTCTAATAGATGGGTTATGATACCCATTCAAATTGGACAGGTAGCATAGCTTATTATGCTCCTGAATAAGCAGTGCTCATACGTGTAGCTTATTGTATTGAAGCTTAGTTTTAATTTATCCTAACTTGGAGTTCAGGCGCCCACAATTCCACTGTAGAATTCCATCCTGTGACAGCTGCTGCAGAGAATTAGCCATGATGCAGGCAATTCTGAATGAGCAACATTAGTTGAGCAAGTTGATCTAACACTGCTGTCCAAACAGCTTGGTTGGCCTGTGGTGCCGGAGGGGATCCAGGCGTAACGGTGGCATTCACAGTGGTTGCTGCGCCACGTGTTGGCCCTATTTTCTGATGACGCAGAATTACCAATTCTTTATGTTTGCGTAGTCGCTCAATATTTCTGGCCAGTGCGTCTATACGAGTGTCAATGTCATCATGGTCATCATCCGACTGATGCAGAGGTTCCGGTAATTTCTGTTTCTTTGTCTGCGACTGCTTGCCACGTTTAAGAACAGAAGAATACAGTTGTATTTCTGGGGCTTTTTATTCTTCTGCCAAGAACATCTCTGGCTCTTCTGCAAGAACCTCATAAAGATTGTGTGTTGTTACTATAGTCGTTTTTGGTAAAGCCTTTCGTATCCGTATTGTGGCCTTCTGTTTAGTCGGACAATTTGTGCTTGTCATATCGTGCTCATCAGATTTACATAAGCCAGATCGATATCGAGGTTGGCCTTCTGGTGTGAGCTTTTCTGGATCAATGGTACGGTTTGGGCAAAATGCCTGCATGTGTCCACATTGAAAGCATCGGTAGCAAAATATTGCTCGAGGGAGGTAGGATTTAGGTTACTAGTTACACCAGTCCTGGAATGCATTAAGATCCCTTTGAAGAGAAGACTGGTCAGCGGTGCAAATAATAGCACGATATATCACACAATCATCCGCGAACATACGTATGCTAGATGTTACGTTTAACAGTAACTCATATATGTATATTAGGAAAAGTGGCGGGCCGAGCACGAATCCCTGCGGGACGCCTGACGTTACAGAGACTGAATTAGAATTCCTAGTAATAATGGTGACAAATTGTGAACAATTAGTCGAAAATTCTTGAATCCACTTCAGTCTATTAGGGTGAAAATTCAAGCGGGAAAGCTTTATCAGATGGTGCTTATGAGGTACTTTAGCAAAGGCTTTAGCAAAATCTGAAAATATTACGACAGACTAAACATTAGAATCAAGGTTAGGGTGCAGATCGCGTAAGAATGCGGCAAGCTGCGTCTCGCAGAAGTAACCGCGGCAAAACCCATGCTGGGCAGGGTTGAAAAAATTATTCGAGTCGAGAAATACCATGATGTGAGTATAGATGATATGGTGCATGATTTTTGCAGGGAATACGCGTTAGAAAAATGAGACGGCAATCTGGAGATGAATTCTTGTTACCTGAGTTGTAGACTGGAACTACCTCCTCTTGTTTCCAATCTTTGGGCAGTTGAACTGTGAGGAGGGATTGCGTGAATAACAAGCACAACAGAGATAACATGCCTCTTTGGTGTTCTTTAGTGTCGTAGCGCTGATGTTGTCAATGCAAACAGAGGATGAAAACTTTAAGTTGTCTATTAGAGACAAAATCCGCTCTGAAGAAGACAGAAGTGCAGACATTGTCTCCGGAAAAATTGCGGGGTTTGGAGAAACAGCCGGATCGGTTTCATTAGTAAATGCGGATAAAAAAGCTGCGTTAAAAATGCTGCGCATTCGGATTCACAGATAGTTTCACTTGATGCATCGGTGAGGGAAATTGTGCGTGTATTCTGGGGACTATAGACTTGCCAGAACTTACGGGGGTTAGAAGACATTTTAGGCAGATCATAATGACAGAAAGTGTGTTTGGCTTCTCACTCATTTTGTAGGTACGTGTGTTCAGCTGCATAATACTAGTCCCAAGCGTTCTGACTAGGCGGCATCTTGGCTGAACAGGAAAGGCGCTTCTTTTTTGTTTTCAAGACGTTGAGTGTATTTGTGAACCACGAGTTTTGGGGGTTAGTTCTTATATTTATGCTTGGAATAAACCTGCCAACCAAACCTTCAATTTTTAATTGTCCTAAACAAGTACCAGTTGTGTTGGATAGATCTTTGATTATAGTCACACTAAAAACGGGGTGAGAATGTGCGAAGTTCATTATTTACGGCACTATAGTTTCCTTTATCATATAGTCGGGTAATACGTTTGCTTGTCCATGAAAACGGTTTAATCGTGAAGCTGACTTGTGTGACTTGGGGATCACTGACACCTGGTAGATGTGTGATGGAATGAAAGTGTTCTGGGTTATCCGTTAGTATTAGGTCGATAATGTTAGCGCAGGCCTCAGCTACACGGGTTGGCTCCAATATGCTTTGAACAAGATTAAAATTAAGGTGAACGTGAAGAAATTCGTTAGCATCTCTATTACCTGTGGTAGTTAGATTATGCCAATCAATACTCCGGAAATTGAAGTCTCCAAATAAGTTTGTACAGGTGTTAGGATGCTTTGTTCTAATTTCATTCATTGCTATATTCAGCTTTTTAGAAACATTTGGACTGTTAGGAGGCGTGTAGCAAACGCCAATCAAAAGTGACAGAGATGAAGAATGACATAAGACCCATAACGTTTCTATGTCTGCTGAAACATTAATGGTTTTACAAGGTAGTTCATGTCTGGTTGCAATCAGTACACCCCGCCCATCCTATCTGGGCGATCCTTGCGGAAGACGGGGAACTTAGGCTAGTCGGCAAGGACTTCACTATCGCAGATGTCGCTGTTTAGCCACGCTTCCTTCAAGATTAGTAAGTTGCTGGCGGAAAATGACGCTATAATTGAAATGATGCTAAGCTTTGAAATGAAACTGTGCAAGTCCGAGAAATCAGCTGACAATGAACGTGCTTGTTGTTGAACATGCTTAGAATGGCCCGTCGATTGACCATGAGATTATTGCTATTTCACTTCTTTTACTGTTTTGAAACTTCATCGTATATGTAGCGTTTGGGACCAATGTGTAAAGCCTTGAAGCGCAGGGAGAAGTTATCGGATACCGATCCGGCATACGCTACAAGATTTTTGCGAGCGCTACGGGCGGGAGCGGAAAAGTCTCCGCCGATGCTGTAGTTCGTTCTTTTAAGTTTATAGCCTCATGATAGAACGCGTTCTTTAGTTTTGGAGGAGGTGAATTTTACGATGATAGACCTGGTACGATTAGGTGAGCGATGCCCGAGACGGTGAGCACGCTCTATTAGATTAAGGTCAATGTGAGGTCCTAGTTGTTGAGAGCAATGGCTTATGACAGTTTCTTTTGAGTCTGCGTAAGTTTCAGAGGCGCGTGTCCGGAACATTCTAAAAAATTCGATCGTTAAGACGGGAGCCATTTTCTGCGTCGTCGACTCGTCCTTCCAGTTTGTCGAGCTTGCAGATGAGTTAGGTCGTTAAAGTTTGCAGGGTGTCTATTTTAGAGTGGAGAGCAGAAAGGGCAGCCTAGTGGGATTCCAAAGCGTTCATGCGTTTGTTTAGATCGACTCATGTTGGGTCAGTAGTTTTCAGCTGCTGTTTAATGTCCTGCAAATCAGACAATAACGTGGTCAACCGGCAACCCCCAAGCTAGATGACGTCCAGTCCCAGCCCATATTCGTTCGCAGCAAGGGAATAACGCAATGAGCAGTGCTCTTTCCATTGCTCTTCAATATCGCCCTCATCAAACTACCGGGACTGCTGAAGCCGATATCACACCTCATTTATGACCTCTACGCTGATGGCATCACCATGCGTATGGGCAAGGCGTCCGTACGCATGGTGCGTACCACAACAGGCGACCTACATCATGTATAGATATGCCGCGAAATGTGGGCGTTGATGTGCCCCCCAAAAATTCAAGCTCCTGATCATGGGCGTCGACATGAGGGCATAGGAAACCCCTGGAACTGCCGTAGAACTTCAACTAGACGGGGCCACGATCACACCCGATCTCTCGATTAAAACCATCGGTTAGACAGACGAAGTTCGATTCTACTACACCAGAATCACTACACCAAATTCTACACTAGATTCTACACCCGCTTCTACTACACCAGAATCACCACCAAATCGCGGAGTATCAAACAACAAGACACAGTGCGTCTTGTGCTGGCCTTCATTCTCGCTCGCACTGTGTATATCACCCCATGTGCAATCCTGAAACCGGGAGAGTTCTAGAAACTGTACACGCTAATCCGAAAAGCCTTGAAGATATCACTCTAGCTCCCTATGAGCACATCGACATCAAACCCACATTGATCCATCCCTAAAATAATAGAAATCCCATGCATCTTCCGAGAAAACATAATTGTGGCACTCCTCTGCCGTAAAGTGCACCCCCAGCACCAGGGCAAACGGAAAGCTCGAGCTAAAACGCTAGAAATTAAGTGCAAAGAAGCCAATTCAATGGTTTAGCGGACTACACTCAGGCGCACGACATCACGGCGTGGTCACACTAACGCTCAAAACGTACTCCCGAGACTAACACTACGACAAACGACTACCTTGCAATAGAAGAAACCGTTATCACGCTGGCGATTGTCTACAGAGACGCAACCAAAAGACGTGGTAGTTGATATTTTTGCCCGAGCAAAAATACCAACTACTCCGCAGAAACTACTTCAACAATGACCATTACTACGTAACGTAGCTATCGTTTGGATACCTGCTCACTCAAATCTCCGCGGGAAGCTCGCAGCCCATATGGGGGTCTGAAATGTAGTCGGGAGTGCACCTTGGCACGACCAGCAGAGGTTTGACCAACCGATGGTTATTTATGAAGTTATTACCAAGCCCTAGAGACTAGCTTGTAAAATCTACAGATCGGGACAGAGCTCTCTCATGAAACGATCGTGAAACAGCTGCAGACCGTTTTTTCACCCCCAACTCACCTAAACGCCAAGGTGCCTACCGTCTGCGTCTCCTCATGCCCTAACGGCGGCTAGCCCGCAACTCTCTACAAAATGGTATGGGCATGTGAGCTTTACCCTACCCTAGGTATACTTCATAATCTGTCTTACGAGAAGTGAGATAGCGAGCTGACCAACTCTTGCCCTCAGGACCAACTCCGGATGCTGGACTAGGCTATGGTTATCGACCGGGGTCCCAGGGGACAATGCACAAGGCGAAATTCTTTTGTATTGATAAATGCTTAGTCCTACTCCCCTGCAGGAGAACGGGCTCCCGAAAGAAAGTAAGATGCAGTGCTGCTAACAAGCGCACGCGATAGGTGTTTCACTTTTCTTTGTTGCGGACTAAACCAGCATATGAAAATGCGGCGCTGTGCGATTCCGTTCATGCATATTGTACTTCACTACGGATTCAGTTTGATTCACTAATTTCATTAGGACGTGTGCGTGCTTTAGAAATGGCCTTGAGATCGCATGATACCCAAAGATTTCATGCTGTAATTTAGCGGGTTTTTTTTTTGTGTGCACAACACATCTGCTCTTTCTTGCACTACATTTAGGTCCGTTAAAGCCTACTTCCTCACCATTTGTATGAAGAAAGTCATCGATCCAAACAAATATTCCCGATAAGATTATCCTCTCATCATGAGTAGAACTATTTATCAATAGTTCCTAAATTCTGCTAGAAATCAATATCTTACCACATGGTGTGGCAGACCAGGAGATTGACTAAGAGGAGAACGAGGTCTCTCCTGGCACCACACGTTGACGTTTACGCTCAGTAAAGTGCTAACGTGGGGTGCCTCAACGTGCACTACAGCAGGGTATGCGCGACCATTTTGGTGGAGATTACTGGGTAAGCTATACTTATGCCAGAGAACCCACCAGGCAACAAGAACAGCGCCCCACATTTGGATCACACCGGAACTTGGAAAACGTCATAAAAGTGATGGTTGCGCCCACTGCGAACGCTACAGAAAGGGTGACGCCGACATATATGACACTGCTGAACCCATTAGTGCCGACGGCGTTTTATGGCGACACCTTTGAAGTCCTAGATTGGCTGGCGGAGTTCGAGCGCGCCGCTAAGTTTAACAAGTCGGAAAAGAACACCAAACTCAGGAACGTACATTTTCTTTATTATAGAGCACTTAGGAGCTGTCATCGCCTTTAGTTAGCGCCGGCTACTCCTTTTCACATAGAATTTAAAAATAATTAACCGATTCAAACCATAAATCAACTCCAAAATAGAATAACACAATAACACAAGTGCACTAAAGTCACATAAAACTAAAAGTCAACTCACAAACACAGCAACACACAGACAGGTCACATAGGTTCACTGAAGTAAATACAAGTCCGATCACATAATTGGAGTAGAGTAGTGCAAATAAGAAGTCATGGTTTAGATTCAGATGAAGGCGCATTATTACAGGCATTTAATTGGCCAGAGCTGGGTTTCAATATGTCCTCTAGAATTAGCTCATCACATTTAAACACTCAATAGTTTACAAGAATATTGCTCGCTTCTAGAAAGCTTTGAAGGGCCAGTAACGTTCGTCTTAGCAATGCCTATGTTGGCCACAGACCTAAGATGTTCCTGAGGCTGAAGGGCCTGCGGTCTAAAGACACTAAATCACGTGCTAAGCCTTGTCTGTATGCGTCGTGTCGCGGACATTCCACCAGAAGATGCTGTACATCCTCATGCGCGTGGCCATAACTGCATTCCGGACAATCACCTCTTGAAATTTTATGTAGAGAGTCTTACGTGTACGTGGTTCTGAGCCGCAGACGGTGAAAGAGCGTTTCAAAGACTCTGGTTGTATCTAATGTGGACGTGATTTTAAATTGAAATGAAGGGTCAATGTGAAATAAATCTGATTTCAAGTTCTGACCAAACCATGTCGGTTTGTAACAGCGGGCTCAGATATATCTTAGTATGTGGTGCAATTAGCCTTGTGGAATAGGGAGACCATGTGTGGCGTTATTAACATGCGCTTGTCCAGCTGCCTTGTCTGCTGCAATATTTCCAGGGATGCTGCAGTGGCCAGATATTCATTGGAATATTATTGTGACATTCCCTTCACTTGCTTTAGTGAGTTACTTTATGTCGCACAGACTAACGCCATGTTTTGCGAATTTCTGATGTCGTGATGAAGTGAAGACAAAGCTGCCTGCGAGTCTCAAAGGATGACCCATTGTTCCCCCTTTGGCATTGAATTTCTGTATCGCAACAAAGTCAATATTGCAAAAAATTTTGCTGTTGTTGATGTGGTCCGATATAGTTTAAACTTCTGTATTTGGTTCCATTCTGGAATGACAAAAGCAGCTGTAGAAGAATTTGTTTGGCAAGAACCATCTGTATACGCTTCAGTATAGCCAAGGTATTGTTAGTATATCTGGTATAACGCTAGTCGTTGTGTTGCTAGCATAAACGGATCTCCTTTGTGAAAATTTCGTTCAACCGAAAGTGGAATTTTTGGATGAACGAGCCGCCATGGAGTGTACAAGATATCTGCAAACCGAAATTCGTGATGTCGTATTAGAATTTTGTGCACCTGAATCACGGTTTTGATGTTCACCTTGTCTCTCTCAATAAGTGCAATTACTAGTGGATGCTTTTTGTGCTGCACTGAAACGCGAAAGTGTTGTCGACAGGTTTCAACCGTCCTCCTAACATTAAGAAAAGGAAAATGATTCGCCTCTGCAATTACAAAGAAATTGATGTTGCTTGAGGAATGCCTAAGCATACTCTGGGACTCATAGCTATTGATCGATGAAGTCTCTCTTCAGATGAACGAGAAATTCCGTGCAGAACAGGTGAAGAATATGGTATTTTTGCTTCACAAATGCATTACGTGCTTTTAGTAAAAGTTTTTTTTATGTGCTTTTGGTTAGAAAAAACGTTCGCAGATGAAACAGACCTACGAGTGCGTCAACAGAAAGGATTTCCGAAAGCAACCTCCAGTTCAAAGATTCGTTGCTGCCAGCTCAGCGCGAAAACGATCGTAGACAGCAGTGTTATAAAATAGCCGACCGTATAGCCGCGTCATTCGAGTGTTGTGTAGCACTGTCGATGGATTCATGTCCACCAATGCTAACAGTCAGTTTCTAACAGGCCCGGCTTGAGTGAACGTCATTGAACTAGCAACAGTCAGATGTTCCGTCGCAGTGTTTCCTTCGTAAATGTCAGCCCTAGTACCAAGTCATATAAAATTATCACCGTTAAACTGGCGCCTTTACAAGGTAGCTTGGCATAAATTTGCGTACCTGGGCGGCTTTGTTCACTGCACGCGCCAGCTGCATAGTGCCTGCTGTGACACAATCAGTTAAGTTGTGCTGCCAGATCTCCACATGCTTTTCCAAAACCAAGCTCTGCGCAGCTTTTTGATTCCTGTGATATGCCCCACTAAAAATTCCTATGACGGTGTCAAGGCAATGGTGCTGGAAAAAAACAGTGCACGACAAGGTTGACACAGCTGCTTGTGAACCGACTTTTAATACCTCTACCCGAATCTGCGTGTAAATTTTTGTGCATATTTTCTTGCGTGTTTGTGTATATCTTTTTTAATTCCTATATTTTTATTATTAGAGATTTTCTTAGTTTTAGCTCTCGCCTATGTACGCACGTGTGTAAGTATGGGCGTGCTTCCATGCGTGTTTATGTTTATTCCTAGTTCGGTCTTTTTATATTTGCGTTTGTTTTTGTAACTTTTCTTTCAGCTGCGTCATTTTTCGCAATTTCATTGTCTCTTTCATTCAAAGCACTAAGTCTTGATATTTCACCAGCAGTGGCTGCAACGTGACTGTATTTGGAAGTGCTGACTGCTGACAATGCTTTCAAGCTTGACCCGACTACCGCTCTCTCAACACGAGGCCCGCTAAGCTCGGCAATAGCTGCCCGAAGGAATACTGTGAGTCTCACTAAGCTAATAATGTTTGAAAATTGTTCTCTTTTTCCGATTACTTAACTGAGCCTAAATAAACAAAATAACTGACAAAAATAAACAATACAACCACATGAATGTACTTCGGCGTACGAGCTCCGATCTGGCTTTCAGTTTTGTGCTGACTACTGCTTTTTCACCAACACTGACTACGACATGACTGCATTTTGAAGGACACACTGCTAATGGTGGCATTCACACGTACCACAGGGCTCCGGGGCCCCGGGGCCCCGTGGTACTTATACCAGGATAAATACACTCCGGGGCCGGTCCAGCTCGACGGTGGCTACCCAAATGAGCGTTTTTGGCCTTCTCAAATTGGAACTATTCATATCAACAGGCATGGAAGAACAATAGGAGCGACAACTGCGTAGAAAAGCGATACAGGGCCCTGTCATTGAGCTTACGTTGTTATTTGTTCAAGTGGTTAGTTGAAATAACAATGACTGTGCGGTGGAGTAAACTGAGCCGACGGTGTATTTTTGTTATCGCTTGGGTACATTTATTGTCCTTTTGGGGCGTGTACAGCTTGACGATGGCTACAACATGACTGCTTTCGTTTTCATTTCGACATTCGGGCTGTCGACATTAGCGGTCCCATTCGCCTCGGCTGGCGCTACTTCACCATAGGGCCCGTCAAGCTCGACAATGGCTACCCGTATAAGCATTTTGGGCGTCACTAACTTAAGAATATTTTACGATTGTCCTCATGTTCGCTATTCTTTCCTAAGCCAAATAACCAAAATAAACAATGCAACCACATGAATGTGCAGTCGCGTGCAAGATGCTAACATGGGTGATGAATTTCTTATTGGCTATGACTATTACAGCACAGGTCATATCAAGCCCGACGATGGCTGCCCGACTGTGCATTTCGAGCCCCACAAAGTTATTCAGGGTAAAACATTGTGCCTCGTATTCGGATTCACTAGCATTTAAGCATGTTTTCATACCCCTACTTAAATTGGGTACAATGCGTGCAGGACATTGCTTTTTCATAATTGAGCTTCTAATGAAAGGAATATGCCATCAAATGATCTTCCTATTTATTTGAGAGGTCACCCAGTGGATCCTCGAATATAGCGTCACCACCAGTGAAGTTTTCGTAACCCTATAAGGGTTGTTCTTTCAATAATAAGAAGGCGTTATGCTTCGTCCAGTGGCTCAATACCAGACAGTTTGAAGTCGGAGTGACCTTCTTCAGTGTCATCTTCCTCCAGTTTGATGACGATGTGTTCGATGTGATCAATCCCAGACGTGTCAAGTCTGAACATTGCCTCTTGGTCCATTACGTGCTGAATATTCTTCCTCCAGTCTTCAGCTACTACGTGCTTGATTTTCTCCCTCAATATGTCTTCGACGGCGGACAGTGTTAAGTCGCTGTTGTCCACAGCGATGCCATTTTTTACTTTTGTCAACACGAGCTTAATGAAATTCATTTCGCACTGGTACGTTGGGAGCCTCAGTACAATACAACCGGCTCTTTCAGCTGCATTGCATACGAAGTAGTTCAGAAAGCGTGACTTAACAGAGGCCACCAAATGAAGCAGCTGCTTTTCACTTCCCTATCACTGTAGGCGATATTTTTGCTATTGAGTCACTGCTGTATTTTTTCCTTCTTCCATGTCGTCATCGGTAATTTCTCTTCTCGCCGGGTATGATAGGGCGGAGTGTCTGTAACAAAAACGACACCTGCTGGCAACTTCTGCACAACGTCTTTGTACCATCCCTCGCAACGATTGCCGTCTACTTCTTCGTGGTGGTAGGCTGCTATTTTTTTGTCCTTGAAATACATCCAAGCAAACAATGAACAAGCCATTCTCGCTGCCGATGTGTGTCACGATCAGGCGCTGGCGCTTCTCCGAAGGTTATTTCAATCCCGCCGACTGGTGATTTCTATGAACGTACGGGCGTCGGTGGTTCTGCACGACGGTGTCTCTCCACACGATTGACCAAGTGTGTCATGCGGTCACCCCTGTCTCGTACAGGCAGAAAATGTTTCGGCCTTCCGCCCGGTAGCGCTCAAGGTTAAGAAGGTAGCGATTCCGCCATTCAGCGATATCAACCCCAGTCGATAAGCAGCAAACCGCGACTACTGTTCTCGTTCATGAAGCCGGTCTCGGCAAGCCGAAGACGTAAAGTAGATCACCTGAATGATGGGATATCCATAGGCGGTGAGAACTCGTTGGTTATCCTCTCGACCATCAGTACCTCATTGCAGTGAAAGAAATCATGCACACATATGACCATAGCGCGCACACGTCAATTTGTCAAACCTCGAGCGGCGTCTTCTCTTTTCTGCACTTCGTGGACACTTTCGCGAAGTCGTCCACAGTTTGCCACCAGCAAAATGCGAAGCTTTGACCTCGTCCCCCCACCCTGAACACTGTCCTCTTGCTAACACCGAGCACCTTCGCAACAAACTTGTTCGTGTCCTCCACACTGCGTTCAAGCTACCTGTTACCACAATACTTTTAGCAGTGGAAGATCATGTTGCGTGAATCGCTGTTCAGGATGCAACCGCTCTTGTTCTGCTTGCCGAGGTTCATTGGTGAGTAGTAAACTTTCTCTTCTTCTCTTCTCTTTCTACTTTTGTCCCTTGCAACGAAGCTAAAAATTTATTAATGGGGTTTAACGCCCTAAATCACCTTCTGATTATGAGGAACGCCGTAGTGGGGGGCTCCGGATTACTTTTGACAACCTGGAGATCTTTAACGTGCACTACAAGGCAAGTACATGGGTGTTCAGCTTTTCGCCTCCACCGAAATGGGGCCGCTGCAACCGGTATTCGCAGCTGCTATCTCCTACTCTGCTTGCAACGGAGCTGTGTCCTACTTAGTTATTTTTTATTGCGATAGAAATTGTATGGAAACTCTAGGCGCATTCCAGCCGTCATCTTCGCCGTCGCCATGATGTTCGCTATAAGTTCCAAAGGCGATAACACACTCGCAACGTTGTCTGTGCTGTATTTGCAAGTGAAAGCGTGCGAGGTGAGCTTATTATATCGGCTCAAACCCGCCTGCGCGAAAGAGAGCAGAGCGGGTAGGAAGAACGCCCTCTCTTGTAGCTCGGGGTGCATTGGGGGAGGGGATGGTGGGAGCAGCGTTCTATCCAAAGACAAAAAGAAGGGGAGAAATATCTGCGTAGCTGCAGAGAGCATCAGATGCGAGCTCCTTACGGATGAAAATCAACCAACTAGACAGGGCAACAGCGTTAGCCCAGACACGTGTCCCGACCTAACCTTCATCAAAGGACCAAAGCAAGTGGAATGGGAGAACCTGCTAGAAAACCTTGGCAGTGACCATCACATTATAAGAATAAGCACCGTAGCAGAAAATGTCAAGAGGATGATCGGCACAGCTCGCCTCATGGATTGGGACGCCTTTAGACACTACTGCCGGCAGCTGGAGGGCAACATTATCTCGATAGGGGAGTGGTGCCAACAACTTAACAAATACAGGAAATGTATAGCAAGGAGGTAGATCGAACCAAAGAAACACCAGAGGTAGACAAGTGGCTACTCCAGCTACGGGAAGCAAGACGCGGTCTCACCAGAAGGTGGAAAAGGCAGAAATTTAATGAGAAGTTGCAGAAGAAAATAGCTGCGGTAACACTCCAAGCAGAAGAGTACGCAACACACCTCGCCAGGCAAGGGTGGCAACAGCTAAGCACCTCGCTGAATGGAGCACCTAGCACGGCTAAAACATGGCGTATTCTTAAGGCTCTAATGGACCCTACCAAGACTAAAGCATAAAGTGGCAAAGCAATTCAAAGGCTAGTGCACCAATATCAGGGAACAGACGAGCAGCTCCTCGATGAAGTCAGAACCAAATGCTACGGTACTGACGAGCCCAAGGGATATGCAGGAGATTATCTCGGAGAAGAAAACTCAGATAAAGACAAGTCTATCACCAGAGAGGAAGTCACCGCAGCAGAGAGAGCCATCACGAAAAACACAGCGGCAAGAGCAGATCGAATGAGAAACTCTCTCATAAGGAACCTAAGTGATGAGGCAGTAGAACAGCTGACGCCTACTTCAACAAGCTTTGGGAAGAAGATACCAGCCGAGTGGAAGCATGCTGTGGTAGTCATGATTCCCAAACCAGGCAAGAAGCTGCAGATCGAGAATCTCACACCAGTCACGCATCCAGCAACACCTACAAAACAAGAGGCTCTATCCAGACAACATGTTCGGCTTCAGGGTGAACCTCTCGACGCAGGACGTGCTTCTGCAACTTAAAGAAGAGGTCCAGGGGACAATGCCCAAGAATGGAGAAAACGTAGTCATGGCACTTGATATAAAAGGTACTTTTGACAACGTCAGCCACACCGCTATAATGGAGGGGCTAACTGACACCAGCTGCGGGAGAAGAATCAATGACTACGTCAAAGACTTCCTGACCAACAGAACGGCCACAGTGAGAATAGGGGAGTTGAGGAGTGATGTCTTCACCACCCCAAGCAACGGCACACCCGAAGGCTCGGTCATCTCGCCCATATTTTTTAATGGGGTGATGATCGGCCTAGCAGAAAGACTCAGCAGAATCCAGGGCATCCAGCACGCGATGCACGCAGACGACATCACGTCTGGGTGAACCATGGATCCCTGGGAGAGACACAGGAGAAGCTAAAACAAGTAGCAAGCTGCATAGAAGGATACGTGAAGGAAAGAGGACTAGCCTGCTCTACAGAGAAGTCTGAGCTACAGAGGGTAGGAAGGCCCCGCTGATGCACCACCCGAGGTGAAACTGGAGGGGCAAAACATCCCGGAGAGGATCATGATAAGAGTCCTGGAAATGTGGCTACAAGCAAGCAGACAATGCAGCCACACTCTCAGCCTGCTCAGCAAGTCGGCTGAACAGGTAGGCAGAATGATAACCAGAGTCTCGCACCGAAGGCATGGGATGAAAGAAGACGACACGCTAAAACTCGTCAGAAGCCTCATAGTCAGCAGGATAATCTACTCGCTGCCATACCACCCCATGATCAAGAGCGAAACGGAACAAACAGAGACAACTCTGCGGAGAGCCTGCCAGACGGCGCTCCACCTAACAAGAAACACACCGAACGACAAGCTGCTACAGCTAGGGATTAGCGACACCTTCGCCGAACTGGCAGAAGCGCAGCTTGGAGCCCAGTTTCCCCGACTCAGAGACACGGCTACGGGAAGAGCGCTCCTGACAAGGTTAGGTCACGACCCAAGGAGGCATCACGATCGATCCGCCGACATACCCGACGAGATCCGTAAGACCCTGCAGGTCAATCCCATTCCGAAAAACATGGATCCAAATCTCCACGCGGCCAGAAGGCAGGCGCGGGCAGATTATGTGGAAATGCATTTAGCCAAATTAGAAAACATGGTTTTCACAGGTGCAATACTGTATCCATGGAATAGACATACAAATTACATTAAGGCAGCTTCGGTAGTGGTTGACAAAGCAGGCAAGCTAATCACCTGCGCAACCACACGTAGCGTCCGGATAGTGGAAGCGGAGGATGTCGCTGTTGCGCTGGCGGCGGCTGAGGGTTATCGAAAAGACAAATCAATGATCATTTTAACGGATTCAAAAGAGGCATCCAGGCACTACACAAAGGGAAGAATCTGCAGGGCTGCCTTAGCTATCCTCCGCAAGGCAGAACACCTTAGGCACACCGCAACCCACAAACTAATCTGGATTCCGGCACACACGGGGATAGAAGGAAATGAAATGGCAGACAGTTTGGCCCGCGAGATGACGTAGCGAATCGAGTGGCCACACGCCCTGGGACAGCACTTCACCGTGGAGATCGGCTATTCAGAGTTACTGAACTACCACAGAGGCACGAGAATTAGATACTCCCCGCCACACAAAGCCTTAACAGGAGCAAGAAGCAGCTAGTTGGCAGAGGCTGCAAACGGGAACCTTCTCTAACTTACATATACTAAGCAAGATGTATCCTACCCAATTTAGGAACACATGCCCGTGGTGCGGGGCAACCCCCACGCTTTACCACATAACCTGGGAGTGTAAGCGTAACTACACATTCTACCAACACAAAACCCCTAGTGCGGAGCAGTGGGAGAGCCGGCTCGCCAGCTGCGAGCTCGCCGCCCAAAGGACAATGGTACAGCACGCAAGCGAAGCAGCGCGGCTCAGTGGAGCCCTGGGCTAGGGGCCCAACCCTGCTAGGAAGCTTAAGCGTCTGCAGCGATGAAGACGAAGACCGAACGCTAAACCCTTATTGGACCAAATAAAGTTCTCTCTCTCTCTTTCTACTCCGGCTGCAAGTGCGTATGTGGCGGCTCCGCGCGGTCGCGCAGCCGCCACTTGCTTCGTAGGGCTGTCTGCTTATTTGTTATTGCCATCGTTTCTTCGCCTTTCTGGTGGAACTGGGACTTTTCTTTTCTTTTCTTTTCCTTGCTGACGTGCATATTGTCCCTGAGAGTTCGTGAGCAATGTTTAAACACGTTCACGTTTATGAAATCTCCATCATCATCCATCACTTGCAGTTTAGATTAGGTCCACAGTTGTTTCTCGCAACATCATTCGGGTAGCAGACATACACATCCGTTTACCATTATTTCTGGGATTTATGGATATACAAAGTAATTTCCACAAGCTTATCGGTGGTTCTGTTTTCCTTCTCGCTTCTTTTGTGTGCTAGATTTGTACGTCTGCCCTTAGGAACCATAAATCCCTACCAACTTGCTGCGCTTTCTGTTGTTATGTCGAGGGCATATAATTTTGGTTGCCAGTATGCGCGTTGACCAAAATCGTAAATGCGTGTCGCGTAACCCATTTTACCGGCAGAGAGGGTAGAAGTGTTGTAATGAGAGCAGACATTAGGTTTCCGCCAAATGTTAGGAGACATCAATTATCAAACTCCTGTAATCCTTATTCCATATGAAAAAGTTCAATTGTTATTTGAACTGTCTCATGTTCCGGCACTTTAATCTTTTTAATATTAGGTACAACGACTGCTAAAATACATTTATGAAGGGTAAACAAGGTGATTCACCTGCAAAACATAGCACGTATTCCTTTTTTGGTCATGTTCTCTCATTTTCTCTGTACAAGGTGCTCTTTGGCTGCAAAGAATGTTTAATATTTCATTGTCACAAGTAGCACAATTCTAATATTAAAACAGACAGGTCGGAGTGGCAGACACTACTCGAAAAGTAAATTAACATATCCATATAAAAAATATCAAAATTTTACTCATTATGCTCGAACTAATTTTTACGGCAAATATGCAATTTAGAAATTGAAGCCGATGAGCTTCCAATGCCCAATTTCTTAAAGTAAACTCAGGATGGCACCTGTTCCTATAGACGCACTGTCCAAGTCATGGGAATAATGTAATGTGCTTCTAGGATTTTTGTTTTAAGGAACTGCAGTTTTATACACGAAACCAACAAGTTTGATTGCTAGGTTTATGCATGCTTTACATAATTTGGAAATTTGTATTTCTAACCACACCTTCTACTACTCGTAAATAACAACAGTTAGTAACAGTAGGAAAAGGGCAATCTGTGCAAATAAAGTTGGCAAAATACGTATAATTTCAGATCACAGTTTTAGTGTAATTTTGTTAACTAGTCGACAGTATATTTCAATTTTTCGTGCAGGTATCATCCGCGTCTTCAAGTTATACAGCTAATACTAGACTTGTCGTATGAGGCACGGTTGAGTTTTTTGTAATGTTCAGTGCAGCCTAAAAACACCCTTTATATTTTCTTCACATTAGCGTTAATTAGATTTTGCCTATATTGATGTAGTGTGATGGTTTTTGGTATTTTTGTGTTTGTCGTTTAATCAATCGCAAACAACACAGCTGCATACCTCTCGTCGCACTGCTGCAGCGACTCGAACAAGTCTACCAGCAGCAGTGTCAGCCCGTGCGGTCCGTGTCAAAGGTCGTCATTTCGTTGTCTTGCCTGTCGCTTTACATTCACGCTACCAGAATGTCACCGTACTGTTACGAGGAAAAGTAAAAAATAATTAGGCTCAATGTTTGCTTTACAGTCTGGCTGGAGAGCAAAACTGGTAAAAGTGATGATAGAGGGAGAAAACGATGTTCTGGTGGTCATGCTCATTATCACCATAAAGAGTGATTTATTCTTTCCATTCCTGAACGGCCATCGCCACAGTTGGCAAATGTTACCATTGAATGTGCTGCACTACAATACCTAGTTACAAGAAACAAAGCAATGCAGGAACTTCTAAAGAAAATATGTTCGCTGCCTGAATGCAGAACAATACTTTATTTAAAGTTCATAGCGGCAAAGCTAGCTGTATTTCACTACACTAATATGGTGCACCGCAAGCGTGAACTGTAAAGCCCGAACAGGGAAAAACTGAACATAGCACCTCTTGCACCTGTAATGAAACAGAAATATGACGGTCACGGACTCTGCAAGCCATTTGCGCACCTGGGCATTCTAACGTAAAGCTATTCCAACCTTTCCCAATTCTGCAAATAGCCGTCCACGATTGGTCGAAAAGAAATCGGACCACCCTCCTTCCCCTGCGTGACGCGCTACGTCACGAAAAAACTGCGATAGCTCCCCATTTAATAGGACCCGCACACGCACTGGCTACGGGCGAGTGTGCGGAATCAAAGAAAAAAATAAGCATTTCTGATACCGCGCCTTTTCGCCATTAGCCCTAGGCTATTGGTCGAAAGTTTTCGGGCTGCGCCCACTTCGCGTGTCTGTCACACGATGTCGAAAAACCGCAAACACTCACCGCGTCAAAGTGACGTGTACGCGCTAAAGGTGCCTAAATATGCCAAACAAAACATTTTTTTAATAGCCGGTGACTGCCTCATTGCGAAAGCAATAGAAGATAGCTGCCCGCCAATTGCTCAGGCACGGGCTATTCGTCTCTGCCGGAGAGCATGGATTTATTTCCGCATATATAAACTTTCTGAGTGTAAGGTTATCGACCCCTGTCAGCCTATTTAGGAGACTGTTCAACCAACTCTACTCGTTGAGAATCCGTTTGAGTGGCATTTTTAACCTTCCATTGCATGTCGCCGCGATTTTCGGTCAGCCACTGCAAGCTAAGTAAGCGGAAGAGCACAGATCGCAGGTGCCGGCACCACCCTCCTCATGCGGTTATGTATTTTCGCTGTGCTGGCTCGGCACCATCGATGCCCCTCCATTCGAGCGTGCTCTACGCTTCTTGTCAGCCAATCAGACAAGAAACACCGCTCAATGTAGGCAAGTTAATGCGTTTCATTAAAGCAAATATAGGTAACCATCCATAAACGAGGAGAGCGCTTGATTGGGCGGTTCAGACAACGTTGCGGGTCATCGCCCGTTTCTTGTGTAGGCGGTTACGTAAACCTGACGTCAGGAGATAGGAATAAGAAAAGATAGGAATAGTTTAACATTATGTGGGCCGTGGTGTAGTTATGAATGCAGGTTCGAAAGCTGAACGAAGCAAAAGTTCCAAATGTGGACGGACTTGCGAATGCGACAATGTATTTTATCTCTTTTCAAGGTGTTTGCTTCTGAATTTAGGACGGTAATACATGTACACTGCTTTCGACCTAATGCAAATTTTTTGCAAAGTTGAACACTATGTGCAGTATTTCACTCAAAAACGTATTTTCTATTTACATATGCTGCAGCAGAACAACATCATTTATTCCGATTTTGTTTCCGAAAAGAAAACTTAGCGCCTGAGTTTGCGTCAAGCTTCCGCCGGAAATGGCATCTGTGCCTGCGCCAGAGTGGCATTGGAGCAAACGCTCTATCGAGAGCGATTCACTCTGTCGTGGGAATGAGCCGACAGCTGCGCTGGCGCGTCGGCAGTAGGTCTATTTTAGAGGTGCTCTCAACAGACGTGTATTCAGCGTTCAGAAACTGACTGCTCCACGAGCACGTGTCCATCACGAAAAATTAGGATTTCTATTCGTGGTTTCCCTTTGTGACAACACTGGAGGTGAGTTTGGCTGACTCGTTAGGTAGCAAAGAACATTACCCACAAATTTTAATTTATGGTCAATATAAGCCTTAGTGAAGAGTAGGAAAAGCTTCTTTCATTCTCTAGCATTGCGAATTGCTCAAAGTCCTGCAACTCATGGCGCTGTGTTGCAACCACCAGTGCGGAAAGGGAAAGGGAAAACCAACTCCACGCTGAACAACATGTTTTTCGTGGGTGCTGGTCTACTGCGACTTTTTACATAATTCAACATTTCGCCTCTGTCGTAAACAAGAAAGAAGACATAGGTGTCATTCCGTTAGACTTCACGAAGGCTTATAACACGGCAAGCCATGCGAAACTTGCACGGAAGCTTTGTGACACCGGTCGTAGTTCAAACGTTGTGCGATAGATGTACTGCCTAAATAAGGAATAGAAGGCACGTGGGGGAAACTTCTAATGAGCGATTTTCGACTTTGCCGGTTAGGTTCGGCGTTCCACAGGGTCAGTCTTAGGAGAGGCACTGTTTTTATTATACATGGCGTCCTTTTTTCTTTTTTCTTTCTTTTTTTGCTGCATCAACTTTCTTACCGATTGCCTATGGACGATAGCACCAATCTTACCCTTGATCTAAATTGCTCGATAAGGAGGCCATTACTTCTGCATGAAATCAAAATGTTCATTTGAATAATAACCGTAATTAGGCTAATTAACCTTTTAAATGATCACTTTACGTCGCATACTTTATTCAACGAATAATTGCCGCCGAGTTCGCACAGCGTATATCCACTTGGAACAAATTCTCTGGACAGCACCATTTCCGAGGCAATAATTTTGAAAGTGTCCGTCGAAATGCATTGGCATTCCAGCTATTTTCGTGCTTCAATGCACAAAGCAGCGGTTTCTTAAGAAAGTAACTGCAAAGCCAATGCATTTCATTGGACACTTTGGATAGTTATATCTAATAAATTATAGCCGTGGCTTTCAACCCTTTGTTAGGACTACGTCTGTTTGCAGATGACTGTCTGCTGTTCTGTCCGGTCAGAAACGTCACCAACTAACTTGTACTGAATGAGAAGCTTGGAGAGAGTACGTCTTGCAGCAACATAAGTTTGTCTTGTTGTACAAGCGAACGCAAATCTGTTACCGACTTACTTTGTAGCGCAAACCTTCCAACACTTGGTAGACGTAGGAATGTTGCTAGGCAAAAATTTCTGGCTCTATTGTGCTCGAACGAGAAAGCTAAACGTGTATCCTACACCATATTTGCGACGTCCTAGCAGGGTTGCCACCCCCCCCCCCGGTAAATCATATTGAGTCCTTATTGTCTCATTCATCCAGAGTTGATGTCTTTAAACGTTCTTTCGTAAAAAAACAATTGCTCATTTGAAATAAACTGAACCCCGAGGTGTTTGCAACTGCTGATTCAGTTGATTCTTTCGAAATAAATTTGATAGCGTTGTTTCTCAGAGTTTTGATTGTAAATGCATAGGTAACTTAACAAACTGTTTGTATTTGCGAATAATTTTTTGTGTGCATGCAATTCGTTCAGTTTGTAACCCCACCCTGCAGCAGCCTGGAAAGGGCTCGTAGTATGGGCAAGTAAATAAATTGAAAAAAAAAACAATCCTGGAAAATTTCACACAGCTTTTTGAGAGACGTATGATAGGGATAAAACAAAGCAGACCATCATTTTCTGACAGCAACAGACTAAATCGTACAAATATTTCGTGTAGCTTTTTCAAAGGCAAAACCGATCCATTAAATCATGTTCTCCTTGCGTTTGCTTCAGCGTCGTCGCTAAACAAAAATTTAACATTGGCTGGCAGTAGCTAGTTCTACTCCCCTTGACATGACAAGGTTCTGATTGACGGACGTTGTCAATTGGGGTGTGCTGCTGTAAAGATGACAGTGGGTTTAACGTGACGTCATTCCTAATTGTTTCTGCTCTATGTATTTGATGCCATCATACAGTACATTTATAGAAAACCTACCACTAGACGACTTAGAGTAGATAGCATGCTTTTTTTCCTTCAAATATGATTGTAACGCCACTACAAAAGAAGTTACTCTACCTAACTGTGCTCGTTTCTTTCTCCCTACTACAGACTGAGAATAACCAATTATTTTATGAACACATCACGTGACGAACGAAATAACTCGAAAATTATCATGATTTAGAGTTTCTGAAGAAACTGTCAGGGCCTGGAAGGCTCCGACCCTTTTCCTACTGTGGCCAGATTTTGGAAATACAAACGCTTTTATTAAACTCTATTTCACACGTTCTCTCTCCAACCGCGCTCGGGACTCAAACGCCAATTCTCCACCAACGTAGAAGTAGGGAACTGAGTCAGTTTCGGGCTGGTTCAAAATTATTTATGTTGCGCAATCTTTTCTGAAGATATTTATTATAGACACCATCTCTATAAAATCAGCTTCAGGCATACTTGGACAGTTTCATATTGTGAAACGCAGAACAATCATGAAACTTCCTTCCGCACAGTGACATAGAACATTCCCTTGTCAGTGGCATCACAAGAAGCAATGGAATAAAAATGCGGATGCTTGCAAAACGATGACTTTAAACTGAAGTGATTTTATCTGTAAATCAGAACAATCTTTCTACACTGCGAATCATTTTCCGCTTAAATGGCTGATAAATGGCAACAGTCGTCAACAGTTTTCAACTTAACTAAATGAAATGGTGTGTGTGGGACTTACGTAGTTGCACATATTTAAACGTGGTTCCAAGAAGAGTTATCTCAAACAATGTTCCCGATAACAGCCAGCTAACTGGTACACGGTTTCTGATATCAGTGGCTACTGCACTGGAACACACTTCCACGTATTTATTGCTATGCGTTTTTAAAAAGTAAATTATTCCGATCTATTGAGTGCCCTTTCATACTTTTCAGGATTTGATATGGAACGCCGGTGTTCAAAGCTAAGCGCAAATATTAAGCAAAAGTTTTCCACTTGGTGCTCGAGCCTCAGTAAAACGCGAATGAGAGTGTACGGGTGATACCGCGTTTAATTTCCCATCACGGTGGCAGGGGGTGGATGCACAATTCATTTGTTGTTGTACTGAATACATTACGAAAGAATTCGGATTTACACGAAGAAGAGCTGTTTCTTAGTAGGAAGAAACACGAAAAACACGAAGAGGTGGTGAGTGAGCTCGTGCAAGAGAAAATGAAATGAGCAAGAGAACGTTGGGTGCATTACTCTCGCCAAAGAGATTAAAGCATAATTTTTGCTACCAATTTTATCTGATATCCACCCAGATGCTGGGATAAACAATCCCAAAGCAAGAAAATATACACCAAAAAGATTCCCGAACATTTCATGAGCACTTGCACCTGCGAGCTAAATTCTCGAACAACAATAAGTGATGAATGAAGGCGTTAACATCTTCGAAAGATACAATGCATTGCGGTATACATCACAGAAGTTAATTGAGATAACTTCGGGACGATATAACGCGTAGTTCAGAAAAACAAAAGATTCAGCAACGACACGGAAGTCTGAAAGATCAAAATTGAGCATAGAAAACTTTTACTGAAAAAAAGCAGACGAAAATGTCTTTAGCAACAAAGCCGCCGGACCTAATCAAATCTCAATACAGCTAATCTGAAACCTCGACCCCAACAGCTAGGCATTCTTTTCTAATCCTATAAAACAACTATTAGAACAAACAAAATCATGGTTGGATGGGAAGAAAACAACTTCGACCACCTCTACAAAGGCATATATAGAATGGCAATGCAAGCCACAAAATTAGAACTTTCCGAGTCGGTGGGGAAAAGTGATGTACTTGTGGAACTATGGAATGGGTTCAGACCAGGCAGGTGATTAAAGGATATGTTTGTACTAACTCAGCGTACAGAGATTTCAGTAGCTCAGCATAGACTTTATCGATCACATTTCTCGATATCGAACGAGCTTATGACAACGTAGACACGGAATCGGTATGGAATATTACTAAGCCCTATGGCGCAGAGGACGATATTGTGGAGCAGCTGCTGGAGATATATATAGACAACCGAATACAAATTGAATGGGAAGGTCGAAAAGGTAATGAACTGGTGGTAGTTCACCCAGGACTGAAGCAAGGATGTCCTCTGATCTCGACTGTTGTTCACGTGTTATGGTAAGGGAATAGAAAGACGACTCAAAAACAGCCAGTTAGGGTTGGATTTATCATACAGGCGTAATGAAGAAATAGTGGAACAGAAGCTCCCTGGCCTGATGTATGAGAGCGACATAGTGCTACTAGCAGACAGAAGACGATATTTACACACACTTGCGAATATCTGTGGCAACGCCGCGACAAATCTAGGCCTCCAGCGTAGCAGAGAGAAATCGAGAATCGTGCTCTTCTTAATGAAGAGAAGAGTAATTACGTGGTGTCAATTCAACAGCAAGCACATCCATTGTCAAGCAAATAAATACTTCGGCGTATACATAAACGAAAGAGAGGCTTACTCGAGCAGCCACCAATAGAATCTGAAAATAAAGGGGAAGCGGAATGCTGCAATAATGAAACACCGAGCAATACGGGGCTAAAATAGGTATGATGTGGTGTGGGGGATCTGGAAAGGAGTTTTGGTGTCAGAGCTAATATTCACAAATGCCATTCTATGCGTAAAGGTGGGTATCTCTTCTGGGTTGGAAGGTAACCAAAGATCAGTAGGGCGGTTGGCTTTGTGAGCACACGGTAAAATCACAAATGAAGCAGTGCAGGGTGACATGTGTTGGGCCTCTCGTGAAGTTGGAGGACAGATCATTGTTAGTTTTGAAGAAAGACTCAGGAACGTTGATCAATATACATCGGCCGGTAAAGTTAGCTAGCATTGGTACCCTGAAACACCCGGACATAGAATGGAGGAAGAGGTCAAGAAAGTTTACAACCAAGTGCAGGCTGATTCAAACTGTAAATAGTAGACAACCCGGAGCCATCAGAAAAAAAGTGAGACAAACTGTGAGAGCGAAGTGCATGCAAATAATGAGAATAAAAAAAATAGCAGGGAGATTTACAGGAATAGGAGAAAGAAAATAGGAGGTAAAATCTGTAGCATAACAGAAAGGGCAGTGCCTGGCTATGTGAGGATCGAGATGGTTGCCTAAGGACAAAAACACACCAGTGCAAATATTCACAATAAGATCAAGCATGTGTAGGCTGCTCTGAAAGCTCGGACACCACTCAGCACATCCCAGTGCAGGGCGAAGGCATTGACCCAGTGCAGAACAAAAGATATGCGCTTTCACAAAAACACATTGCGGTGTAGAAAATACTTGCTCTAAAATGACAAACGTGCTTTGCAATAGCTTTTACTGCTGTACTACGTATCTTCGCTGTACGCACTTTCCTATGCTTTCATGCTCAATACACTATAGCTACATATATATGGTTCGAGATCTTTTGTAAAACCATAATAAAGTCCTTTCTTTCTTTAAAGAGTCCATGAAATGGCTTTTGTTGTACGCCAAGGCATAGGGGGTATCTCTCAAGGAATGCTTTCTCGTCAGAGCTTTTTGTCAGAGAGAGAAAGAGAATAAACATTTTTATTGGGTGAATGCAGCTTTGGAGAGCGTCCTCATTCCAGAATACCTTGAGCTCGGACCGCGTCCTGGGCCCTCGCAATCAGCAGGCTATAATATAACAGGTACCAGCAGCTAAACATTACAGTTTACTCAAGCCGCGGCGTTCCGGCCACTGCCCCCCTCCCCTCCTCAAATTTTACACCACGTGGCCATTGGAATATGCCGAATCCTTAAACAGGTGTCGAACATGTTGGCTGCTGCCTGTTTATTTCAGCCGAGAGTGTTTAGGCAGCTATTTTCTGCGCAGTTTTCCTCTTAAGCCTGGGCGACAAGGAGCAATGATTCACGGCCACCTTCGCGGGGTGGATGAGTCACGGCACCACAAAACGCTTTGTTCACTGGCTTGCGCTACATGAAGCACAATAGAGAGGGACTGCGCCGCGCGTTCTCAGCGCTTCTGCGAGAGTATAGCTAATTCGGAAACTACAAACTAGCTGTTTACGGTGCTATTTCGGCCTGACAATTGCCTGGAACGTTTACGGTTGACTCTAGATCATGCTTGTAAGATTTCTATGTGACCTTCAGCGGATAAAACAAGTGCTGCGATGGTCCGGCTAGAGCTGGCGCTAACTTTTGGACGTGGTTAAATTGCCTTTTTATAACGTTTTCTGTACTCTAAAGCTTTAAAAGAAAATAGGAAAAGAAGAATGAACAACATCGCAAATCAGACCCTTGCTTCTAGAGTGAGACACACTAAAAGTAGCACATAGCTATAGTCAAGTTTATTTTGATTGTTGCGTTCATATAGGAGGTTGTGGCGAAGTACTGCACCAGGGTGGCCAATCCTGCTCTGGTGAAGGAGTGCGTTACCGGTTCTGGGCCGGTATTTTGTAGCGATGCCTTTTTCGATTCTATGCTTTTTCAGGCTTTTCGCGCTTAGCCAGTGGTCAGAGCGACGGTCTGCCCGCATTATCAACAGGATCAGGCGGCCGTGTGTGGTGGATGATAAGAATAGCATAGAATAAAGCATAAGGCATCGCTACAAAATAGCGGCCCTGGTCACCGGGATCAGGCCACACTCCCGGCCTGTTTGTGCAATTTTATTAACACGCGGATTTTTTTTAACCTGGTGCAAAATTGCCGGCACCGGAATTCGAACCACGGACCTCTTGCACGCGAGGCGGGTGTTCTACCTCTACGCCACCGCTGCACCTCCAGTGCTAAGAATCACTGGCTCCGGACAGGCCGCCAATGGAATATGAACCTGGCAAAGCTTAACACTAGAACGTTATCTAGTGAGGCGAGTCTAGTAGTGCTATTGGAGGAATTAAAAGGCAGTAAATGGGATATAATAGGGCTCAGTGAAGTTAGGAGGCCAAAAGAAGCATATGCAGTTCTAAAAAGTGGGCACGTCCTGTGCTACCGGGGCTTAGCGGAGAGAAGAAAACTAGGAGCCGGATTCCTGAATAATAAGAATATAGCTGGTAACATACAGTAATTCTATAGCATTAACGAGAGGATGGCAGGTCTTGTTGTGAAACTTAATAAGAGGTACAAAATGAAGATTGTACAGGTCTACGCCCCTACATCCAGTCATGATGACCAGGAAGTCGAACGCTTCTAGGAAGACGTGGAATCGGCGATGGGTAGAGCGAAAACTAAATACACTATACTAATGGGTGACTTTAATGCCAAGGTAGGCAAAAAGCAGGCTGGAGACAAGGCAGTGGGGGAATATGGCATAGGCTCTAGGAATAGCAGGGGAGAGTTATTAGTAGAGTTTGCGGAACAGAATATTATGAGGATAATGAATACCTTCTTCCGCAAACGGGATAGCCAAAAGTAGACGTGGAGGAGCCCGAACGGCGAGACCAGAAATGAAATAGACTTCATACTCTCCGCTAACCCTGGCATCATACAAGATGTGAACGTGCTCGGAAAGGTGCGCTGCAGGGACCATAGGATGGTAAGAACTCGTATTAGCCTAGACCTGAGGAGGGAACGAAAGAAACTGGTACATAAGAAGTTAACAAAGGTGTTAGCGGTAAGAGGGAAAATATAGGAATTCCAGATCAAGCTACACAACAGGTATTCGGATTTAACTCAGGAAGAGGACCTTAGTGTTGAAACAATGAACGACAATCTTGCGGGCATCATTAAGGAGTGTGCAATGGAAGTCGGTGGTGACTCCATTATGCTATGTTCAGACTACGTTCGTAAGGCGCCGCATTTTCGTAACATGCGTAAGCGGAAGCGCAACAAGCGTATGCGTCTAGTTCAGACTGCGAACGTAGAGGTACCAACGCGCGCAATTCACGGGAAAATCGTGGGTGAGAGTGTTAAAGGGTCGGCAACATTTACGACTGCGATATTACGACCGTTGCAACACAGCCAATGACCGATAAGCTTTCGGTTTTCAACAACTGCCGACACTTCCGTGCTCCCGTCTGAAGACAGCTGCGGGCGCGGGAAGTGCAATTCCGCCATTCCTTGCGCACGATTGGCTGTGTTCGTAAAAATTTTTGCAGTGCGCCTTGCGAGATTGTTTTCAGTTCATCTGGTTTATCCGCCGAGGAAATCGACGGCTGCAGATGCGTGCTCCGAACTTCGATGAGTGGTCTCATTAGGTTTTCAAGGAAGCGGAACTGCTGGGGCGACATGCGCATGAAGTTACGAAACATCGCAGCGTCACCAACTCGGAGCTTGGCGAAAAGGTTGTGAAAATCGCCGTCCACGGCCCTGTCGAGAAATACTTGCCGCACCCAAACCCTTCTGCGTCGCCTTCGTCGTCTTTGGGCGATTGAATACATGACTATAAGTTTATTTTGAGCGTGAATTTCTTCGATCTCGGCCAGCGCTTGCATGTTGACAGGAGCCATATTGGGCCGCTGGTGAGGTCAATTCTGCAGCTCCAAATTTGATTGGCCTGTTGTTAAAGCCGTAATTTAAGCAGCAGTAAATGTGAACAAAGGTGCCGGCTTAACTGCCGTAACGTTTTTTACAACCGTTACGTTCCATACGCCGAAAGAGCAGTTACGCGCGTGACGACCGTAGTGTGAACATAGCTTTAGGCAGGATACCAGCAAACTATCGCAGGAGACGAAAGATCTGATCAAGAAACGCCAATGTATGAAAGCATCTAACCCTACAGCTAGAATAGAACTGGCAGAACTTTCGAAGTTAATCAACAAGCGTAAGAAAGCTGACATAAGGAAGTATAATATGTATAGAATTGAAGATGCTCTCAGGAACGGAGGAAGCCTAAAAACAGTGAAGAAGGAACTAGGAATTGGCAAGAATCAGATGTATGCGTTAAGAGACAAAGCCGGCAATATCATTACTAATATGGATGAGATAGTTCAAGTGGCTGAGGAGTTCTATAGAGATTTATACAGTACCAGTGGCACCCACGACGATAATGGAAGAGAAAATAGTTTAGACGAATTCGAAGTTCCAAAGGTAACGCCCGAAGAAGAAAAGAAAGCCTTGGGAGTATGCAAAGGGGGAAGGCAGCTGGGGAGGATCAGGTAACAGCAGATTTGTTGAAGCATGGTGGACAGATTGTTCTAAAGAAACTGACCACCCTGTATACGTAATGCATCATGACCTCGAGCGTACCGGAATCTTGGAAGAACGCTAACATAATCCTAATCCATAAGAAAGGGGACGCAAAGACTTGAAAAATTATAGACCGATCAGCTTACTGTCCGTTGCCTACAAACTATTTACTAAGGTAATCGCAGATAGAATCAGGAGCACCTTAGACTTCTGTCAAGCAAAGGACCAGGCAGGATTCCGTAAAGCCTACTCAACAATAGATCATATTCACACTGTCAATCAGGTGATAGAGAAATGTGCGGAATATAATCAACCCTTATATATACCTTTCATTGATTACGAGAAAGCGTTTGATTCAGTCGAAACCCCAGCAGTCATGGAGGCATTACGGAATCAGGGTGTAGACGAGCCATATGTAAAAATACTGAAAGATATCTATAGCGGCTCCACAGCCACCATAGTCCTCCATAAAGCAAGCAACAAAATCCCAATAAAGAAAGGTGTCAGGCAGGGAGATACGATATCTCCAATGCTATTCACAGCGTGTTTACAGTAGGTATTCAGAGGCCTGGATTGGGAAGAATTTGGGATAAAAGGTAATGGAGAATACCTTAGTAACTTGCGATTCGCTGATGATATTGCCTTGCTTAGTAACTCAGGGGACCAATTGCAATGCATACTCACTGACCTGGAGAGGCACAGCAGAAGAGTGGGTCTAAAATTTATTCTGCAGAAAACTAAAGTAACGCTTAACAGTCTCGGAAGAGAACAGCAATTTACAATAGGCAGCGAGGCACTGGAAGTCGTAAGGGAATACATCTACTTAGGGCAGGTAGTGATGGCGGATCCGGATCATGAGACGGAAATAATCAGAAGAATAAGAATGGGCTGGGGTGCATTTGGCAGGCATTCTCAGATCATGAACAGCAGGTTGCCATTATCCCTCAAGAGAAAAGTATATAATAGCTGTGTCTTACCAGTACTCACCTGCTGGGCAGAAACCTGGAGGCTTACGAAAAGGGTTCTACTCAAATTGAGGACGACACAACGAGCTATGCAAAGAAGAATGATAGGTGTAACGTTAAGGGATAAGAAAAGAGCAGATTGGGTGAGGGAACAAACGCGAGTTAATGACATCTTAGTTGAAATCAAGAAAAAGAAATGGGCATGGACAGGACATGTAATGAGGAGGGAAGATAGTCGATGGTCATTAACGGTTACGGACTGGATTCCAAGGGAAGGGAAGCGTAGCAGGGGGTGGCAGAAAGTTAGGTGGGCGGATGAGATAAAGAAGTTTGCAGGGACAACATGGCCACAATTAGTACATCACCGGGGTGGTTGGAGAACTATGGGAGAGGTCTTTGCCCTGCAGTGGGCGTAACCAGGCTGGTGATAATGATGATGATGAAGGCCAAACAAGGATAAGAGCTAGTGTGAAGCATCCCAAGGATTATACCTTGAGTTATTGTGAGCTTTTTATGTGGTGAAGGAAAGATTATTCTCCAGATGCAAATGTTTTGCGAATTCATAAAGGTAAACAGAATGTGGAGGAACTCTTGGACACTGGACTGTGACAAGGCTCCTCCTCCCGTGCGGAAAGTTTGTACGCGCGCCTGGGAGTGGGCAATGTCATTGAGCTTGATGAGCGAGTCCAGATTCAGGCCCAAGTGTGCGGGAAACCAAGTAATCGTATATGGAGTGATTGCTCTGTACTTAATAATACGATGGGCTTCTTTCGTGATGACGCCTGAGGCGAACAGCCTGACTGCCGATCTAGAGTCCGTGTATATTTGCGTTCCGTTGTCGTCCAAAAGAGCCAAAGCAACAGCAACCTGCTCCACTTTAGAAGGGGTGGTCCCAGCCACCGAGGCGGCCGAAATAGTATGGCCTCTGTGATCTTTTGCCACTATGGCAAAGTGAGATGAGTGGCCATATTGAGCTGCATCCACAAAGCCGACTGATTGGGGTTTGTCCTTGATATTCTTCAGGATCGCAATTGCCCTGGCCCTACGCCATCTCTCATTGTGCTGCGGGTGTACATTGCGAGGGACTGGCGCAACGTAAATGCTTTCTCTTTGCTCCTCAGTAATTCGATGCCTTCTCTCTTCAAAAAGTACTGCGCTAAGACCAAGAATGGCCAGAATCCTTCTCCCCGTTGAAGAACAGGAAAGACGAGCCAGTTGGGCCGATTCCTGCTCCTAAATAGTCTTCTCCATTGAACTGTGTGCTCCCAGTTGATAGACGCGTTCTGTGCTGGCGGTGATGGGGATGCCGAGTACACTTTTGATGCCTTTCCGAATGCGAATCTTCAACTTCTTTTTCTCAGAAGTGTGCCAATTGAGTATAGCTGCTATATAAATGGTATGACTCATAAAGTAGGGGTGGAAAAGCGTGAGCAGATTGTGTTCTTTCAGGCCTCCCCTTCTGTTAGAGACTCTGTTGATGAGCCTAATAACATTTTCCCTATTCGTGGTTATTCTACACGTACAAAATCGAATTTTTTAGTAGCTTCTACCATGACACCGATACTTGCAGCAGTAAGTTTTCAAGTTTTTTAATCAAGGATATCCCGTGAAAAACGGCAGCCGACAAGCGGTATTCGTTAGCGTATGCATATACACAGCGCTGCGCGGGCAACCGCTGAAATGCGCGCAATGTTTTACAAGTGATTGAGTCCGCAATCAGAAAGCGCAGTTTGTCTCAATACATGCCACGCTACGCATACGCCGCTGCAGGCAATGCAGCTCTGAGTGCTAGTAATTTATACAGCAGCTACTTTCCATGCCATTTATAATTTTAGCCACAAAGAAGCTCCCTAGCCGGGACACAAGTTGAAACGTTTTATCAGGCGCGTCGGACCAAAAGTCTATTTTACGGCATGATTATAGCACTCAACCGGTACTGATTGCTCGTTGGTTCACGCCCATGTAAAACTCCGCGAATATAATTCATTATTGTCCTATTGTGCCATAGCGAAACAAAGTGTGACCAACAAATATAACCAGGCCATTTTATAATTCTGAACGGCTCCTCTTATAGAAGAGCCCGTTTTAAGGATAACACCGTGAAATGTAAGTGATTGGAGTGGTCTAAGTGGTCTAATGTTCAAGACGCGAAGCATTATGATTAAGCATTCATGTTCAAATTCTTTTTCATGAATTGAGTTTCCGGTGATCTGCGCTGTCACAGACATTTCAATAAATTCCTTTCATCGCGTTCATTTTCAAGGGGCTACAAAGAAACGCGTTATATTTTCGTAAATTATTTCATCAAAGTGGCTTCCTTCAACATTTCAGTCAGCACTGGGCGATACTTCAGACGTCACTGTCCCTGCAGCCAGTAAACAGCAGGTGTTGTACGTCATACGTTGCACATGCTGCCGGGCCGCCTGCTTTTCAGAGTGGCATGTGAGAATCCCGTGGACGATATCAGATACCTTGACACATTTTCACACTAGGGACTCATAACATATCACCAGAGTTGCATGAACATCTGCTCCTGCATTCTTTGTCAAGCATTTTGTGTTTCTAACACGCAATGACATTTTACAGTCGCATGGAAACTCGATGTACTAGTCGTGCTCTTTAAATAAGTAAGAATTATTCTTTTTGTGCCTCTCCATCCTTGAAGAGGCTTAGTAATGTGATTGCTCGTGACGCATAAAACAGCCGATGCCATTATTGATCAGCTAGCTACACTGCAAGCAGAACGTGCAAAAGTAAGTGGGCCATATATAGCGAATTAGAATTAACCTGAGTTGTGCTGAACGCATAGAGTTTGCTGTGGTGTTTCTTATCTTAGGCTCAAAAAGTGCCATTTCTCACCTAGGTTACATTTTGGAAACTTGACATTCAATTCAAATTGCCTCGTGTCTTGAATATATATATATATATATATATATATATATATATATATATATATATATATATATATATATATCATGGTAACCATAGTCATTTCTACGAACTCCGTCACCGTGATATGCACTTGTTGCCCCGCTGCCACAGGGTGTTCTTCACCACCCCGTAAAGTCAACCGTTTGTGAGAAACTATTCTCATGTTGCATTGGGCCATGCCGCGTGCTTCGACAAGTGACCTGCGAAGCTGTTCTAGCGAGAACTACATGATCCGCAGTGATATCGAGTGAAACAACGTAATTCGCAGCATTATATATATATATATATATATATATATATATATATATATATATATATATAGAACTTCCACTATCTGTAACCTGTTCTCGAGCTCGGGCACAGGATAGATACAAGCTCTGCCCATCCAGTCCGGCAAAAGCCCTAACCATGCGTTGTCATGGGAGCGGAAAGTTATTGCCGAACAAGTTCAGGATATGCTGCTGAAGGACGTTAATGAAGAAGGGTGCAGCCCTTGGGCAGCATCTGTCATATTGGTTAATAAGAAAGACGGTTCTTGGAGGCTTTGCGTTGATTATAGACGAATAAACAGCCTGGCCAACAAAGATGTAGATCCATTGCCTCGGGTAGGTGAGTCATCGATTGGCTGCATTCGGCTTCCTGCGTTTCTTCCCTAGATCTACGATCGGGGTATCGGCAGATCCCCGTGCTCCCTCCTGACAAGAAGACATGATTCGTGATGCCCGATGGACTGCATCAATTTATTTTTATGCAATTTGGGCTTTGTAATGCTCCCGCTACTTTCGAAATATTTATGGACTCGATTCTTCACACTGTGAAATGGGAGGTGTGTTCGTGCTATCTAGATGGCGTGGTCATTTTCGGACACCCGTTTGTCTCGTGTTAAACTGCGTCGAAAAGGCAGGCTTGGTTTTGAATTCAAAGAAGTACCGTTTGGCGAATGACTAAATCTAGTCCTTCGTCATCATGTTGGCAAAGATGTTGTCAGGCCAGACCCCCCAAAAATAGAAGCCGTCAGTGCTTTTAAGCCACCTCAGGCACTACAAGCACTCCGCAGCTTCCTGGGACTATGCTCCTACTTTCGACGGTTCGTGCCCAGATTTGCCGACACTGCTTATCCCCTGACAAGTCTCTTGCGAGAAGACAGTTCATACGAGTGGGCGCCTGAATACTTCGTGGCATTCTCTCGACTCAAGTTTTTGCTGGCATCAGAACCCATTCTTCGTCACTTCGATCCGTCTGCTCCTATTGAAGTGCACAGTGACGTCAGCGGAATCGGCATCGGAGAAGTGCTTGTGCAGTGCCATAATAATCAAGAGTATGTGGTTGCCTATGCGAGCCCTTCTCTTTGCAAGGCAGAACGAAACTACACTGTGACAGAGCAAGAACGCTTAGCGGCTGTATATTGCTGTTCAGAAGTTTCCTTGCTACCTCCACGGGCGCCCATTCACCACTGCAACGGAGCATCACTCCTTATGCGGGCCTGTTGCCCTCCCTGGCGCATCCGTTCGTCTAGCACGATAGGCTTTACGGCTCCAAAATTTAACTTCATTGTTTTGTACAAAAGTGGAAGACGTCATGCTTGCGCTGATCGCGTTTCACGCCTTCCTCTGTCCACAACTGAGGATAAAGCGGAGAATCTCGACACCCTCTTTGTGGCTGTTTGTGACACGTTCCCTGACGTCACCGTTTTCCAACGGGAACAGCGCAGTGACATGTTTGGACCGCCTGTTCGCCGATGTCTGCAGTCCCGAGGCCAGTGGTCGTTTTAACTTCTCGAAGGACTGAAACACTAGTTGCAATAGCAAATTAGTAGATAAATGTACGAAGTAAGGATAGTAGCTTTACCTGACATAGAAATTTGTAAGCATTCGCTTACTATCTAAAGTAACAATGGTAGAATGTGTAAGGTGTCTCAATGAGGACGCAGAAAGAAACACACACGCAGAGACAGCGCTGTCTTTGTGTGTCTGTTTCTTTCTACGTCCTTGTTCGATCGTGCTTACACATTCTATTATAGATTCAAACGAACTAGCCTCTCAACTTGTTTTAACCAGATTAACCAGCAGGGATTCACGCGTGCACAAGTAAACACAAACACATCTCGTTCGATGACAGCGGAAACTGTCTCTGAAATCGCTCGAGTTAGGAATCGCGCCAGCAGCCGTGAGCCCGTTGACCTCCGTGCATTTGTCGATTAAACACGAACGAAACGTCGAAAGTACAGCGCGTGAGGAGCTAGCGGCACTACGCGCACTCAGCAAACGTCGCACATCGCTTTGAAGATGAGGCCCGCGCGGGCGCGCACTTTGGCCTTTGGCCAAGTCGCAGATTGCTTTCGAGACACAGCGTCAGCAACGCGTCCCTATGGCGTCAGCCAAAAGTGTGTACTACGGCGTCCGCAATTCGCGTGGCGAACGACGTAGTAGACGCCGCAATGTCTCTATTCTGTACGGAGTGCCTGGCGAAGAAGACATCAAGACAACCAGGCAGCCGCCGGAGGAGAACGCCCCTTCTCTGTCGTCTGATTGCCGTGTCCTCGCGCGCCACATGGAGAGCGCAAGCATCCGGGCCACGTTCCTCGCTCGCACACGCGAGATTGAACAGCGTTGGCCGGCTCCCCCTCGCATGTTTTCACTCATACGGAACCTCACGGCGACCCCGACAGCAAAAATGCATCTGGAGCGTCCATCTAATTGCTACCGCAAACATTCCTCAGCAAGCGGTGTACGGTATTTATTGCCTCTTCTCGAAAGCCTGCAATGTGACATTCTCCGTGCCACGCATGATGGTCCGACATGAGCGATCTTGGATTCATTCGTACCTTACATTGAATGCAGGGGCGGTTTACTGGACTAAGATGCGCCATTGTATTAAACAATGCGTGTCGAGCTGCGACAAATGCCAGCGTCACAAGCGTCCTCCAGGCGCACTCCAAGGCCTTCTTCAACCTGCAGCAGCGCCTACTACACCTTTCGAGCAAGTTGGTATCGACCTGCTAGGACCATTTTCACGATATTCAATTCTCTGGTTCATCGTCTCTGTCGATCACCTTACTAGATACGCGGAAACCGCTGCAATATATTCCTCCTAAGCCACTTGCATCGCTGCCTTCTTGTTACTATATATCATTCTTCACCACGGTCCACCTCGTGTTCTCATCAGCGGGCGTAGTCGCCAATTCGTCGCCGACGTCGTAGAAGAATCGCTCGGGCTGTGTACTTCGCAGTTCCGCCACTCAACACCATATCATCCTCACACGAATGACCTTTTCGAACGTACCAACCACACTCTGACCAACATGCTGGTTATGTATGTATCATCCAATCACAAGAACTCGGATGTCATCTTGCCATTTATCACTTGCGCCTACAAAATAGCGATGCACGAAACCACGCACTTCACACCTTTCTACCTATTCTACGCTCGGGCTCCACGCAGCTGTCTCGATACCATTTTCCCTTTTACGCTCCATACAGAGGGCTCAGTTGCCGAAATTTTACGCCGGGCTGAAGAAGCCCGACAAATTGCTGGTCTGCGCACATTGGCATCACAATATTGCTCCAAAGAACGGTATGACCAATGTCATGACTCGGTTTGATTTGAGAAAGGTAACTTGGTGTGGCTCTGTGGACCCCTCAGCGCAGACGCGGGTTATGCCAAATGTTCTTGGCTCAGTGTACTGGTCCTTTCACAGTCATTGACTGCATCAGTGATTTAACGTATGTGCTCACCCCTGTAAGGTCACTAGGACGCCACTCTAGCGCTACTCAACTTGCGCAAGTTGAGCGCCTCAAGCGATGTCACGCTATCACTCAGCTCTAACTCCCATGGTGGTCTTCGTCTGCAAAAAGCGGAATGTAACGCCTTCGTTGGGGCGAAAGGAAGAGTAAGAAGACAACGGATCTTTTTGGTGCGAAGCGCAGAAAGAAAGCAGTGCTGGAATGTTTTTCCCAGACTCAACCATGTCATCATCATCATCAGCAGCAGCAGCAGCAGCAGCAGCAGCAGCAGCAGCAGCAGCAGCAGCCTGGTTACGCCCACTGCAGGGCAAAAGCCTCTCCCATTCTTCTCCAACTACCCCGGTTATGTACTAATTGTGGCCATGTTGTCCCTTGCAAACTTCTTTATCTCATCCGCCCACCTAACTTTCTGCCGCCCTTGCTACGCTTCCCCTCCTTTGGAATTTAGTCCGTAACCCTTAATGACCATCGGTTGTCATCCCTCCTCATTAAATGTCCTGCCCATGCCCGTTTCTTTTTCTTGATTTCAACTAAGATGTCATTAACTCGCGTTTGTTCCCTCACCCAATCTGCTCTTTTCTTATCCCTTAACGTTACACCCATCATTCTTCTTTCCATATCTCGTTGCGTAGTCCTCAATTTAAGTAGAACCCTTTTCGTAAGCCTCCAGGTTTCTGCCCCGTACCTGAGTACTGGTAAGACGCAGCTGTTACACACTTTTTTCTTGGGGGATAATGCCAACCTGCTGTTCATTATCTGAGAATGCCTGCCAAATGCACCCCAACCCATTATTATTCTTCTGATTGTTTCAGTTTCATGATCCGGGTTCGCGGTCACTACCTGCCCTAAGCAGATGTATTCCCTTAATACTTCCAGTGCCTCGCTCCCTATCGTAAACTTCTGTCGTAAACCCCCGATCGCTGTGCTTGGTAAACAATTTCAATACTAGATCACTAAATTGGGTTTTTCCGTTTATTTTTCTTACTGCACCTGTTTTCCTGACGTGGCGAAAACCTTCTTTCGTCTTTACACCTGAAACGGCAAGGTGATAGCAAGCAGTGCGTTCTCACTGCTGCCGGATAGATACATCCATTGGACCATCCACACCCTTTAGGAAGTTCATTGCGCTATTTTCACATCTACTAGATAATGCACAGAAAAATTGCGCAGTAAGCTTAGAGTGAAAACCGTGCAATAAACGTGATACAGGGATGGTCCGATGGTACAATAGATGTAGTTGGAGAGCGGCCGTCAGGGTGCGCAGCTTGCTGGGATTGGTGAGTGTCAGATTTAAATGGAGAAAAGGTTTCTGCCTTGTGAAAAACAACTCCTCCCCCCCCCCCACCCAAAAGAAAAGTAAGTAAGGTCAGACATGCAATTGTACCCGCGACTGCAACGAGGTAATGAACGATGCTTCAGCAAAATCACCTTTGCCGCTTGCGTAGCTGTTTCTCCAGATGATATAGCATCCACTGCTTAAAAACTGTTCGGACTGCGTCCTCATTATTTTCGGTTATTCAGTTGTTCTTAAGCCAGATTCTCGCGTAATTTGCATACGTTCTGCTCTGACGTTTTATCCAATAGCGTACTTGGCCCCTAGAGCCACATCGAAACTCCTCTTTTGTTACAATAGCGAGCTCTAAGCCGCACTAGCATTGATTGCCATCGAAATGCATGACATCACGTATATTTTTCCTCCTAGTTGCGCAGGATCCACCAAGCGAATTTGATAACGGGAATGTATGCTTGTATGATGAGTAGCTGTGTAAGTATTGGAACTTCTGTACTCTGGACTGCGCGAAGTTTTGCAGCACGCAGTTACGGACGAGCTTTTCGCATTAAGATTTTCCGTAACCTTAAGATAATCTGGATTGTTCACGCGTGCGTCCGACGTTGTCTTGGACACTGTATTTATTTTTATGTGCTGCCACTGTTCTGGTGGCCCATTAGTGAAATGCAAACTGTGCAATATAACAAACACTTCACTTTGACAGGCTTACAAGCATGCATGCATCATCTCACTCTCTTCGAAAATCCCAACCTAAAAAGCACCATGACACGTTTTTTTTTAATTAGTTATATTCCTCGAGCCTCTAAAAACAGCCACAGGTAAAACATCTGATAAATTACTTTACCTGTGTACCTGCAGAATATTCGAAAATAACGTAATTCCTTTCGTAATAATCGTTACCTATTCGGTTGTTTCTGCAGGGCGCCATGACAAGCACTGCCGTATTTTAGCTGTCTGCAAACTTTTTTTCCCGTTAACGCGTTATCGCTCAGACACAAAAAAAGAAGAACTGGGCCCGTATTCACAAAACGTACCTAGGATAAGAGCTATCGCGTCAGCCAATAGGGATATAGGACATATCGTTAACGAAGGTGATCAGCCAATGGAAAGAAGCATTTAGGAACGATAACGTTTGTGAATTCGGCCCCTGTTCATTCGCATTTCACACATGCCAGCACATGAAGCTTTCCTCAAAGGGGTGATCAAAAGCGAATATCTTGCTTTTACGAACAGGGCACGTCAGAACTTTGATTCAAGCGAACCTCTTAGCTTTTATATAACAATAAATGTCTTTGTCAGATAAAAATCAGATATTTGGATAAATTGCAGGAATAAATGCTGGTCATCGCACCTAAAATATAATGATTCGCTATTTAAATCAATTATTAGGATAATGACAGTGCGCATTGGAAGCTCTAGAAACACTTCGGTTGATGTCTATATTGAGAAAAGCATCGAAAGAGAGAGTGGCACGTTGAAGAGGAAGTAATAGGGGTCTCATTGATCTGAATTTCCGGCTAAAGCCTAAATTATGGCCATTGGATGTAGCAGCATTTTATCGGCATTCGGAAACAATTATTCAAGATATTTAATCTTAGAACTGTGCTTGATAAGGAAGAGTTTACTCTGTGTAGGAATCCGGCACTTCTGCGCAGACAACTGAAAAGTGAATTTTTTTTTCATACTTAATATTTGATATGGTATGGTGAATGTTGCGTCATACAAGTTGCACTTCATCACGTTTCGAGCGCCTAGGACTATTGCTGATTTTATAGCAGAAATATGCATCTATAAACAGAGATAACGGTTTTATGTGAGCTGCAGCAGTAACATGACGCTTTTAACAAGTGTCGGTTGCAACTAACTATGCGTTGCCAATGATTCCTCACCATTAATTTAGGCGCGATAAAATGCTCACTTCAGTACAAGCAAATTCTAAATCATCCCAAATGAGATTGTGTAATAACTTTAAGCTGATAAATGTGCCCTTTCTATTGTTTTTAATTTACTTGGCTCAGTAAACAATCATAGCAAATGAATTACTTTTTTGTAGCATGCACTACTAATTGAGGACTCAAAGGGTTCAAAGTATTTCAGTGTTTGAAATTTGTGTATTTTCTTTTTCAAACAACCAAAGTCAAATACTATATTTCTCTAGTACATGCCTCTTCGCAACGTACGAGTAATATAGGTGAAATTATTCAAGATTAATGCTCGCCCATAAACGCTATGATTAGGAGTTGAATTGCGATTTGCGCATTGAATGTCTGACCATAATAATCATTGTGCATCATACCCAAATTTATTCGAATTTTCATTTTAATGCAAGACATCCATGTGTCTTTTGTTTCTTTACCTCAGACACAATGACATTTCTGGACATACGCCGAACTCTGAAATTTGCAGCGTTAGGATGTTTTTTTTATGACTGGTGTGGAAGTTATCAAGACAGGCCCATGTACTTCGCAAAAGGTTATATTGTACACTCTCATGGACATTGCATACTTGGTAAGATTCGTATTTTCTTTCTGAACTTCTCGAAGAGTTCGTTACCTGCTTTTATAGTGAAGTATTTGAACTTGTGCTCCCATTCTGACGTGTCACGAGTAAAAAGAAGTTTTTTGTAGCAACAATGCAATGCCACATTGTGCTATATAATAAGTCAAATATACTGCCAACACTGAAGAACCTAATTAACGTGGGCGCAGCTCGCTGCATAAACTACATTCGCTAATCACGGATATCATAATATGGCTCCTGTATCACTGTTTCATGGCTAATACGCAATCATAAAAATGGTGCTTTGTTCTACATCAAATCTTTATCTTCCAACAGGTATCATGTGCTGCGACATGTTCTGTATATATATCAGAAATATATTACGTTTTCTGCAACGACACTGCAGGCATTAGCTGGACTGAAAGTCAAGTTTTTGACGGCGTCTTCATCTTGGTGTTCTGCGTAGTAATCGTAAGTAGCCCTGGGACATTCTGTATCACGTGAGAGCACTCGCATGTATGACGTTGTGTTCGTTACGGCCAACAACGTGACGACTGCACGACGGTCGCGAACAGATCAGCATGTTTTAAAAAGTGGCTACAAGTTGGAGTAGTGCTGTCGCTATCATGTGCTGGAACATGCTAGCACCCTATACAACTCACGTGTCGCTGACATAGGCAACCATGTGAGGTACATGTGAGCAGCTTAATTATATATAATCACGTTGTAAATAGAGTACTCTTTCAAATTATGTAGTGCTTGCAATTTTTCTTGCTTTCGTCGACCTATTTGTGTTACACACTGGTTCCTTGCACAAGTGCAGAAGAAAACGTATGCAAGTGTTTTGAAAAAGCTCCTCTCCCTTTTTCGCAGTAGCATTGTTGTACTTCACATGGCAAAGCCACGTTCCACAGTGCTGTCAGAGTCATTCTGCCTGGTTTTCTTTTATGCAAAGATTACTAGAAAAGGTTTCTCCCTTTCGCTACTTGGTAAACGAGCAGCGGTAAATTTTCGCACAGCATATTTCTATGCTGTTTCCTTCGCGCGCAATAAGCATGGTGCTTTGATAAGTCAATGCATGTTTCTACATACCCAGGGCAGTACATGCCGTTTCCCCTTTATTTCAGCTTGCAACGGGTAAACAGGCGCTGAACATTGTCGTTAGCAACCGGCTCATAAACATCATAGTCCCACTGCTGCTCGCCACTCATTAGAGTAAAAATGAAGGGACTTCATTAGATGGAGTTGCATGGAGGTAGCCCTGTGCCAGCAGTTACACTGACTGCTGGCTGCAACAGAGTCCGGATATGGTGTAAGGTTGGCGAGCACAAGCTCGTCAAATCGAATCCCGTCCACGGCGACCGCATTTCGGTGGGCGTGAAATGCAAAAACACCCGCATACTTAGATTTAGGTGCCCCTTAAAGAAGCCGAGGTTGTCCAAATTTCCGGAGTCTCCCACTACGGCATGCCTTATAATTAGAAAATGGTTTGGGCACGTAAAAGCCCATAATTCAATTTCTAAGTGTAGGTATTTGGTATTGTGCTCCGTGGAAGCTATCTCCCACGCTGAAGAGTAATCTAGAATGCGAATTGCAGGCAATATTTGTGACAATCAACCGTCAGTGCACTCGACTGTCTGCTTAGTTATATTAGTGGCCTTGTTGACACGTCTAAGCACCTTGAGCTCTCTTCGATTTGCGACACTTTCCGGGCCAGTTCTTGAGAGTGCTGCGGCGACACTACATATGACCGCGTATGCGTGCCGGAAAGAGACAGTCGACAAGCTGTGCTGTGGGTGGGAAAAGGGAAAAAGCCCTTGTTTATTGCGATGGCCGATAATATCCACTTCGGGAGACATCACGTGGTAATGCAGCTTGGCGTACGTAGCGTTGCCCAGCTGTCCGTAGTGACGTCACACGCAGAACACAGGCCGGCGATAACAGCACAAAGGCCTCGTGCGATACCGCAGGAGTTCACGTAGTGCATTTGAACCTACGTGCATGTCAACCTGCGGCACCTACGTGTCTCGTGGCCGTTGCAAATCGATAAGAAAAGTGCAGCGATGAACGAAAGCTGCAGACTGCGGCCGATGGTCAAGTTTTTTCGACAAATGAGCACGTAGCAAAGGAAACGTCATTAAAAATAAGATCTTCTTTCCCTCTTCACCAATATTTGGTGCTCTATTCTAAGTGCTATCAACTTGTATATCCTGACATCCGAACTCTGCGTTTGCATGATCATGGAAATTCTGTCACAAGGTATGTAGGAGCAAGAAGAACGGAAAAACGATGGTCTCGTTCTTTGTTAGCCGTATTGGTATGAACTAGCTCACAGTGAAGCTAGAAAAACCCTAGGAGAAGATAAATGTAAAGATAAAAATAAAATAATAATAAATAAAATAAATGATGTAAGATAAAAAATAAAAGATAAATAAATCAAAAGACAGTTCTCAGCCTTTGAGGACCAAACCTGCCGTTCTGCATTTAGTACGCCGTAGTCTACCAACTAGTCTACCTCGATCTCATTTCTCTCGCAGGGGCGTATCTCGTCATGTTCTCCTTTCCCTTCTTCCCCAGCCATAATGGCGCCATTCAACGTCCATGGCCGTGAGTGACACTGGCCATCCCTACCCCAAGAAAGTGGTGGGATAAACGGCGTCCAGTAGCCTAATACAGTACTGTGGCGCCATTCTAATGCGCTTCCTTTGTATTGGCCTACAAATTAAATATTCGGAAGCGTTCATCAGGGAGAAAGGCGGCAACATGTACCAAGGATAGAGCGTGCTAAGACATATGAGATACGTTATTACTGTAACTTCGGCAAGAAAGAAAGCGTAATTCACATTTAACAAGTTGCAACATAAAAAAAATGGCTGTGGCTTAGCTAAGGTTAAGCCCAGGATGCGAGGCATACTAGCCTTTATTTTAGTTGTTGAACCACTGTTTAGTCTGGTGAACTGCTGTTGCTTGGCTGTATTTGGTTCGGCTAGATGAAGAAACAACTCATGCGTTACTCTGCTTCGCCTTCAAGAGTGGAACGCGACAGCGTTCCCGTCGACCCGCCAGCGACTACGCGCCCCGCATTGGACGCGGTGAGCGTCGAGCGACGCAGCGTTCGGCGCGGCAACGAAATGTGCGCCTGAGCAAGCGACGCACGCCTGAGCCTTAGAAACAGCTCGTTTCTAAGGCAACACCGCATTCACTAGAGGCGCTTTTGTACCGCTTTGAAGCATCGTACTCGTGGCTCAGTGGTAGCGTCTCCATCTCACACTCCGGAGACCCTGGTTCGATTCCCACCCAGCCCATCTTGCGAGAGTTTGTTTGTCGTTGCCGCGAGCGACGGCGCGAGTTAGAGCCCCGTTTCTCCTCTGCCGTGAGGTCACGGTGTTACGTGGTGTGGCATGGGGTCAAAGGTCATTGAAGGCGACACCGCCGCGCCTGAGGAGCTGGGTTGAGCTCTCATTATATGCTTCGCATAAAACCTGACGTCTCAAAAGTTACCGTAGAAAACATACACCGAAAAAAGAAGGATTAAATATCACCAATAACGTGGTAGGTAATCAAGCAGCTGGGTGCAAAGAGGATAGCAAAGCTCACTAAGGCCCAACTACAAATGATTAAAAGAATGAAAATTGGTTTGGAGTGGTGTGCAAGGGATGAACCTTATCTATAAAGTAAAAGGTGTTAAGGTTAAGAAACGTCCGTACAGAACAGACCATAACTTTGTGGATAGATATTTGGTAATCCAAGCCATAAACCTAAACTTTTGAAGCGCGTGTAGAAAAATGAAATATTGGACGGCCTACAGAATGCCTTCAGACAAAGCAGGCCATAAAAGAATAACATTCGAGTATATATACTAACTCATTGCATAGAGATGTCAGTAGCTAAAACATGCATTTATGTACAGAATTTCTAACTATTACGGATACGAACGACAATGAAGATATGGAATTGCTACGGGGTATTCTGAAGCGCAAGGGCGTATATGATTTCGTAGAGCGGCTGAGGGAGATATATCAAGACAACATAGTACAAATCATACGTGAATGCCGGTAATGCAAAAAAAAAGTTGTCCGAATTCACCGATAACTTAGGCAAATAGTACTTATGTCTCCATTGTTGTTCGCGTTTTATATTAGGTCCTAGAAATACTACTAGAAAATAGTGAAATGAGTTTTGATTGAAAGGACGCAATAGAGGCTCCCTGCGGGCAAATGCATGCGGATGGCACAGTCCTGCTAATGGACAACTCAAGGCATTTCCAGATATTTGCGATAACATGTGGCAATAAAGCGACATCTTCAGATTCTAAGTTTCCCTTTGATAATTAATGAATTATGATCGATAAATAAAGGAAGGAAAAAGCAGAGAATGAAAGGCAGGGAGGTTAACCAGTTTAGATTAACCGGTTTGCTACCCTACACATGCGAGCGGGATGGGGGAATGAAAGATAGGGAAGGGAGAGAGGAAGAGAGAGCACATGTCAAAGAACACACATCGTCCATTAGAGTCCATCACTTTTTCGTGGTACGTGATATCACTGTCACAGCAGCTTGTACAATCCCGTCCCTTTCAAGAACCGAAGTAGTGCCTTCATCGCCTTCAGGTGCGATGTCTTCAGTCGGCGGCATGTGAAAATCGTATCGAGGCACAATGGTCTAGTGTCAAGGTGCGCTAGAACGGATTACAGGGACGGTCACTGAACATTATATTCAGGTCAGTCGCACAGAATTTGTTCCAGCGTCTCCTCGAAAAGACAGGCATTGCAGAGAGCGTTGTTGGCCATTCCAATGCGAAGCGAGTAAGATTTCGTGAAAGTCACCCTTAGGCATAAGCGATAAAGCAGAGTCACCCCTCTTCCGCGGAGTCCAGTTGGCGTACAGCGATGCATCAAACATGCCAGGTGGTGTTGACGGTTGCTCCGATTGGTCTGGCTGTTTGGTGTGCACCATAGAGAGAGCGTGATCTCCTGTGCAAGCACTCCAAGTCTGCTCGCTACGCCGGACCGTGAAAGTGGTATGGCCTCTTTTTGTGCGTCTTCAAGGGCTGTCCGAGCGACATTATCGGCGTCTTCATTTCCTATGATGCCGCAGTGACTTGGCAGCCATTAAAACGCGACGTGGTGTCCTTTCTCCTGTGATGTATTGAGTAGGCATCCAATGTCAATATGAGCTGTTCGAGTGGCCCGCGATGCAATGCTGATAGCACAGATTGTAGGGCTGCCTTTGAGTCGCTGAAGATTGACCATTGTCTAGGTGGCTGCCGATTGACGAAAGAAAGTGCAGCGCGAAGAGCAGCTAGTTCTGCAGATGTCGATGTTGTTGGGTGGTCAGCTCTAACGCTGATGGTAATAGCTCTTGCTGGGACAACCACAGCACCAGACGAACACTGGATGCTTGTGCAACCATCAGTATAAATGTGCTCACCATCCGCATACCTCTCGTGCAGACGAAGCAGAGACAGTTGTTTCAGCACATGCGATGACAGTTCAGACTTTTTCCCGATTCCTGGTACACTGAGATGGACTGTGGGACTGATAAGACACCAAGGGGGTATCGATGGTTGAGATTCAGCGGTGAAGCCCGAGGGAAGTTTGTCGTTGTACTCGACGATTGTTTTAGAGAATGATGCTTGGTGCCTGTCTGAAGGTAGTGTTGCAAGGTGGTGATAGGGGGCACGTGCAAAATGTCTGATGTGCGTTCTCAGGGCTTCCACCGTAATATGAGTTCGCATTGCATGGTGCCGAGCAATCGAAATATTTGCCTTTGTTGACGTGCATCTGGCCAAATCAAGGCAAACTCTGAGTGCTTCAGCTTGTGCTGCCTGCAGAACCCGAATATTTGTCTTACAGGTGTTACTCAGCACAGGTAGACTATATTTTAAAAAACCAAGAAACAGAGCTCAGCATTGTAGAGTTTGAGCATTGCGTCTACTGACATCCCCCACGTCTTTCCTGTCAAGTATTAAAAGAACTGGGAAGTTGCTTTCAGGTGCCGTTTCGTGTAGCCAACGTGCGGGCTCCAACAGAAGCATCGGTCAATAATTACGCCAAGAAATCCGTGGGTTCTGACATAGGAAATGGTCCGCCCATTGATTGAGATGACATAAGGCGTCATCGGTTTGCGAGTAAATGCCACTAGTGCGCATTTCTGGTGATACGCTGAAACGTTGTTTACACAAGTAGTTTGCTGTCAAAGTTGCCGCTCTTTGAAGCCGCGTACGTATCTGAGGACGTGTGACCACCGAAGTCCAGACACAGATGTCGTCAGCGTATGTTGAAATTTTGATGGTAGTTGGCAAGGATTCAGCAAGTCCAACAAGAGACAGGTTGAATAGCATCGGGCTGAGAGCACGGACGGAAAATCGCTCGGATGGCCTCCATGTGGGAACGTAGCACCGAGATGACTTGACGGTCTGTTTTAGGTGAATAATCCATGGCCGGAGAAGGCTCCGGTGGGGCCCCGACCTTCTGAGGTTCCTTAGCAAGGGAGCGGCTCCGTAGCGTAGGCCATTCCTCTAAAGAAGGAGTCTTATCTCCTTTCTTCGTGGAAGTGGTGGGCCTTTTCGCAGCGCGACTAACTCGTACCGCAGGGGAGTGGATACTGTCACTTCGCACATGCGCCTTCTTCAAAGACGAACAATGGTGCCGACGTCGACGCCGACGCCGGACTACTTCGGCTGCCTCCCTGTGGGCCGAATTGTCTCTGGCCATTTGCTTGAGAACCGCGCGCTCCCTCTTGATGCGGGTACAGTTTTCGACGAGGCCGCGTGAGGCCCGCTACAATTGGCGCACTTCAGAACCGTGGCACCGCAGGTCCGTTCTGCATGAGGTTCAACGCAACGGGGACACAGTAGCGAGTTGGGACACACACCATTGACGTGTCCTAGCCTGAAACACTGATGGCATTGAAGCGGCTTCTTTATGAATTGTCGAACAGGATGTCAGAAATGTCTGACTTTAACGTGGGATGGTATACAATCCCCCTTGAAAATTACTTTTACGCAGAGCGTATTCCCAAGGCAGCGCACTTGTGTAATGATCGTACCCTCGTTTGGCGGCTTGATGCGGCTAGCTAAGTAATCATTGGGAATGGCAATGTCAGTGTCGTAAATTACACCGGCTATGGATGTGTCGTCAGTCGGGACAAAAGGGCGCATTTTGATTCTGCCTAGCTACGTGATTTCTTGAAATTTTTGAAGCACACTCGCGTTCTACACGCCTATGACGAGTATAGTCTAGCGCGGATTTTTACTGATGTCCTTAATTTGATCTGGCACCGCATATTCAAGAAAAATGGATAGGGCTTGCCTGTTCAGCAACCGTAGGTTGTTTGACGGTTCTTCCGGCCTAAAGATGATGACCTGTGGCCAACGCGCACGCCTTGACTTCATAGTCGTTGTACTCGCCGGAGTTGACGGCGCTGTGTCAGTGATCTTTCTCTTCGCCTTCTTACTCAGGACGGATATGAAGCCATCGTCGGATGAGTCGTCCTCCGGCATAGAGTACAGCTCGGTGTCCTCGGTGTCACTGGTGGAGCCAACTCGCTTCCTTGCGGTTGCCGGCCGTGATGACTTGTGGCCAGGCGGGCCTCTGGCATGCTCAGCGTCCATGGCCGCAAGACGGGGAAGCGAGGCACCTCGAAAGGGGAAGATTTCGCCTAAAACTCACAGAGCACAGAAACAAGTGTTCTGCCAAGAAGACACTTCGTCGTCGAAAGAAAGTAGTGCTAACGCGCCCTCAATTCTGCATCAAATCATAGCCGTAGTCAAGCAATATAAATGGCGGGGTTTATGCAAAAACAAGCGAAAAACCTACCGAAAGACCCATCCAGATAATTTTAGAATGAAGGAAAATGCGAATAGGGCAATAATTAAACATGCAGCACTTTAGGCTACATAAAATATGACATGTTGCAAAGGATCTATAAAGGACTGTGGTACCAGCGCTAGTGTTCATAGGTCCAATTCTGTGATTAAATTCAGTGACGTTTTCGAGTTGGTATGGTAAGCCAACCCGGTGGGTCATTTGGCATAGCACCCACGGTAAAAGAAGGAGGAAGGAAAAAGTGCAGAAGGAAGGCAGGGATGTTAAGCAGTTTAACCTATCCGGTTTGCTACCCTACACATGGGAGCGGGATAGGGGGATGAAAGATGGAAGGAGAGAGAGAGAGAGCACATAACACAGCAAACACATCGTCGGTTACAGTCCATCACTCTTGCGTGGTATGCGACATCACTGTCACATCCGCTAGTCCAAGCCCGTATCCTTCATAAACCGAAGTAGTCCCTTCGTCGCCTTCAGCTGAGATGTCTTCTGTTGGCGATATACGAAAAGGGCTGCAACTGACAATGGTCTATTGTCCAGGTGTGCTAGAACGGATGCCATGGACTGTCTCTGAACATTATATTCACGACAGTCGCACAGAATGTGTTCCAGCGTCTCCTCGCAAAGACAGGCATTGCACAGAGCGTTGTCGGCCATTTCAATGCGAAACGAGTAGGATTTCGCGAAGGCCACCCCTAGTAATAAGCGATAAAGCAGGGTGACCTCACTTCGACGGAGTCCAGTTGGCATACAGAGATGCATGAATGAGGGCAGGTCTTGTTGACGATTGCTGCGGTTGGTCTGGCTGCTTGGTGTGCACCATAGAGAGAGCGTGATCTCCCGTGCAAGCACTTGAAGTCTGCTTGCTGCGTCGGACCGTGAAAGTGGTATGGCCTCTTCCTGTGTGTCTTCAAGAGCTGTCCGAGCCGCTTTATCGGCGTCTTCATTTCCTATGACGCCGCAGTGACTTGGCAAGCACTGAAACGTCACGTGATGTCCTTTCTCATGTGATGTATGAAGTAGGCATCTAATATCTAGCACGAGCTGTTCGAATGGCCCGCGAGCAGAGCTGATAGCACAGATTGTAGGGCTGCCTTTGAGTCACTGAAAATTGACCATTGTCGAGGTGGTTCCCGATTGACGAAACAAAGTGTAGCGCGAAGAGACGCTAGTCCCGCAGATGCGGATGTCGTTGGGTGGTCAGTCCTAAAGCTGATGGTAATACCTCTTGCTGGGACAACCACAGCACCGGACGAACGCTGGATGCTTGTGGAACCATCTGTATTAATATGTGCATTGTCCGCGTACCTCTCGTGCAGAAGAAGCAGCGACAGTTGTTTCAGCGCAGGCGACGACAGCTCAGACTTTTTCCCGATTTCTGGTACGCTGAGATGGACTGTGGGGCTGAAAAGGCACCAAGGGGGTATCGATGGTTTAGATGCAGTGGTGAAGCCCGAGGGAAATTTGTCGTTGTACTTGACGATACCTCCGTTAAAACCACAAATGAAGCACTATAGGGTGACAGGGGTTGGGCGTTTTAAAGCGAAAGCTTTACTGGCCGCAAACTTGCGATATCGCTATGGCAGTGCTCCGAGGAGGCACATGACGTCACAACGCGCGCCTCGCCGCGGATTTTTCTCTCTCTCTCGCTCCCTAGTCACTACTGCGGATGCGCCACTAGTAGCACGGAGCCACAGGTGATCTGCCGCTGCGCAGCGCCGCGCATTTCAGCCGCCGCCATTCGGCATGACCTCACAATGCATTCCTCGGCGTTGCGCTCGCCTCCGCTCGCATCACCAGCTGCGTCGCATGCCTGATGCCATGTAGGAGGATTGAAAAGGGGAGCTCGCGTCCGCCGCAACTACAGCTGAGGCGGCAGTATGGATGGCGACAATTCTGATAAGCAGGAGGAGGCCTGGAATCGACATCGGAACGAAATGAAGAGGAAACGAATCACCCAGGAAACAGACGAACAGTGCGCCGAATGACTGGCTAAACGCCGCCACATATTTAGACAGCCAAACTAACCTGGGCTTGCAATCAAGATTAACCAAGACTAGCCATGCTATGCTTTAGCTTTCGCTACGTATTTCCTGGCATAGCCGAGCTAACCCATAGCCAATTTTTTTGAAGTCCGATTAGTGCAGAGGAAGATTTGTTATGTATTCTCATAAACGTGGATGAAAAAAGAATGGATGGCTAATGTGCAAAAATATCTGTACCTCAATACTGTGCACATCGATAAGGGCAAGACGTCAAAAAATTCGATAGTATATACAGGGTAATTGAAAGTGCAAAAAGACAACCAGTACTAATCACAAAAGCAGTGTGTAATACAGAAAGAGCAAATTGGTTGGATATGACGCAAATAAAGAAGATCATTGAGAGCTACAAATACGTCTACAAAAATATCAGGAGAAAAAACTCAGTGCCCTTGCACTCTTTGAACAAGAAGGACCAACAAAGCTGTGTATGTGGTCCCATTAATGGCGAACTGCACTGGTCTGCCACAGGTCGGCCCGGCATCGCACCATCTTCGGTATCGGCCCACATATGGTGAGAGCTTAACGCTTGCTTCACCTACACCATGGGTCGGACTGGCATTTCAATAACTTCGGGATCAGCCCACGTACGGGGAGGGTTTAACGCCTACTTCACTTCCGCCGCGAATCGTCCCAGCATTGCTTTATCTTCGGGTTATTTTTCTACACGCGGACACGGTAGTGGGAAAAGTAGCCCTTAACAATTTCGCTGTGAAAAATATTTGGGTGAAGCTTAAGCTTCGCCTTCAAAAGTGGAACGCGATAGCATTCAAAGATCCCTAACTGCTTCTCACGATTCTCGGCAAATGCAGCTTATGTAACCGTAACGTTTGCCGGGAAACGCTGGCGGCGAACTTTATGCCCGAATGCGAGCTTTCTGATAGAAATGCGGTCTTTTGCGTGGGCCGCGATGCGGGGGAGGCGAGCGCCTTCTGCAGTTGTTTCAAGGAACAACTTCAGCTGCGCGCTACGTGCAAATTGGCACCCGCGCGCGCAAGTCTCAGACGTCGTGGCGAGTCTATGTATGGTGGAAATGCTGAATAGCGGTTTTTTTTTTGCTTCCGCGTAACAGAATCATGTTTTCACGTGTATTCGAAATACAATCGCACGCTATCACGTCTTTAGGTTTTGTGTAATTCGTACTTAGCAATTTTTCTGACCTGCTTTACTTTGAGAAATTCAATTATTTCAGTCTCTCCCTTGCACTAGATGGAGGGTCTGCATGGTTGAATATGCGTGGTTGGGTATGCATGGTTCAGAATGATTTTTGCCGAAATGACCATCGACGCTGTACGTCGACACCGGATTTTCTGCAGCATGGGGCCCTTAACTGTTTCAAGAATTTGGCATGATAACACACAGGGCAGCGCGCTGACTATTGAGCAATGCAGCTTGTTTTCTGACGACAATATCACGCGGAAGTAAACACTCCCAAAAGGTAGACAGATGTGTCTGCTGTAGCAAAAGTCCCGGAAAGACCCACCACAGGCAACTCAAATGCCAATATATACTGCCATTCAGACCCCTATAAAGTTTACACCGTGAAGAAGCGCTGGATTTCTACGCGGAGGGAAGTATTGACGAGCCCGCAGTCGAGATAAGCAACTAAGCCGGTGAAGAAAACTGAAGAAGCGCTGGATTTCTACGTTGAGGGAAGTATTGACGAGACCGCAGTCGAGATAGTCAATTATACCAGTGAAAAAAAGTGAAGAAATGCTGGATTTCTACGCGGAGGGAAGTATTAGCGGGTCCGCAGTCGAGATAAACAATTAAGCCGGGGAACAAAAAAAGTGATGAAGCACCGAATTTCTACGTGGAAGGAAATATTAACGGGTCCGCAGTCGAGATAAGCAATTAAGCCCGTTAAAAAGGGAAGAAGTGCTGGATTTGTACGTGGAGGGAAGTATTAAGGGGTCCGCAGTTGAAATAAACAATTAAGCAAGTGAAAAAAATGAAGAAGCGCTGGATTTCTACGCGGAGGGCAGTATAACGGTTCCGCAGTCGAGATAACCAATTAAGCCGGTGAAAAAAACTAAAGAAGTGCTGGATTTCTACGCGGAGGGAAGTATCAACGGGTCCGCAGTCGAGATAAGCAAATAAGCCGGTGAAAAAAAAAGAGAAGAGAATGATAGAATCAGAGTAGTTAAAGTCAGAAGGAGTTTTAATGACAAGAAAAACGAATCAAAGTGAGATGGACAAAATGACTGAAGGTGATAGATGTAGTAAGACCTGATTACATCAAGCAGGCTTCGTGACTGTTTATTGACGCCCCATTTCTAAAGGGATGTCAATGAAATTTTCAAGTATAGCAACGCAAGCTTGATGCGGAGATGTGACCTGCAGCTAGTTGTCTTTTTCTCCAACTTGACGTCCCAATTATTTCTACATTTCAAAAAACTATTACGATTACCTTCTCTTGGCTACAATGTTTGTCACATTCTGGAATAACGGCTCGTAAAATAACTATATATTGTCTTGTGTCTTGCTATATAGTGCTTAGTTCGTACCACAAAACTTGTAGCCTTTCCACACACTTAGCTCTTATGAATAGGGAATCGGCTGTGGTCGACTGTGGCTTTTAACTAAAGTCTGTTAACTACTTGTGGTAATATTTTAGTCAGTAAACGATAAGAAAGGAGGTTAACCAAGGCGCCCAATTTTTAGTCATATTATAAGAAGCCAATAAAAACTGACACCAAGGACAACAAAGGGGAAATTACTTGTGCTTAATGAATGAAATGAAGAAACGATATGTTAATGGAAATGAAAGTCGATGAAAAGCAACTTGCCGCTGGTGGAGAACAATCCCGCAACCTTCTAAGGTTGTGTGAAAGTTGTGGGATCCTTGAGGGAGATGTTTGTCTACACTTCGTCTTTGTTTTCAGTGCGCACTGTGTCTAATATTTATGTAGAAAAGAAAGCAATTTTCTTATTGTATACTGTGGCTTCTTTCTTTTCTAATAGGTGGTGTTGTGTGCCATATTTATCGAGCGACGAATTAGAGGCGCATGCGTGCCAGGTATCATATGCGTTGTTCACGGCATGATTCTTTCAACTTCGATAAGTGACGTTTTTCAGGCAGTCGAATATGAGCACTCCTCCCAGGTGGGTATTCCTTTTTTTCATGGGCAGATATATGTTATAAGCCATACGTAGTTCGCTCATCAGATACGGGTGGATATACGCATCGACGTTCCACTCTAAAATTGACGATGACGCATAGAGCCCATCAATAGGCTTGTTATTTCTGCGATATAGGACAGAGAACTCGCGCTATTAAAGCACCAAGCTTCGACATGAAAGCTTCGGTGTCAAATTTCATTTTGTGTGCAGCCATTACAGAGCGATGTAAGTCACAACGATGAGCAGCGCAATTATATATATAGGCTTATCGGTAAGTCATCTCCAAATTTGTTGTAGCGTGCGCCCGATGACGTCTACGTTCACGCGACGTGTTGCGCTATGTCGTCAATAACAAACATCGTGGAACTTTTCGATCGCCCACACAATCGCGAGGCACTGCCATTCTCATGAACGATGTCGACTGTCAGGCTGCCTTAGTCGGCAGCTGACGCAGGCAATAGCGTAGGCACTCCACGCTCGACTAAGAATGATGCTGCAGGAAAATGGCTCCTAATTCCTTCGCAGTGGAATCTGTGTTCTTGCTGTTTAGAGCCTCTTCGTGAAAATGGGCAAACATAGGTTTACTATGTTTGCTATTTAAACATAGTAAACATGGTGGTAAAGGTTTTAAACTATTTAAAACCTTTACCACCAGCGAAAGCGTTCCTGCTTTGTGAGGCTGCAAACGTTGGCTGTTAGAGACCACAAGCAAGTACCAAGTGGCGTCTGGTGCCACACTTTGTAGCAAGTAGTAATTGTTTGCTATTACAGCGATTGCGGTAACTAGAAAAGTTTTGTAAGTTCCGAATGGCGGCAAAATCGCGCAGTTATGCGATAACAACAGCCTACATCTGAATTCGTTAACAAAAGGGGCAAGAATGCTCTTCTGGCTTCACTTAAAATATGCAGTTGCGCGTCATAAGATGGTCTGTTGTCATGTGGTAAGAACCCTTGTTTGCACCAACTTTGAAAAGCTCTAGAAGTCACTTGGCGAGGACGGGACACTATGAGTCTCTGTGGTGCGCAAAGACCCCTTCCGAAAATGTTCGGAGCACATGCAAGTTTTGTCCTTTCTGTAACCATTTCTTCTACGCACTCGTATCATCTGGGTCGAGGCTAAATGTGAATTCTAAAGTGCTTTTACATGCCTTCATCGGTTGATCGCTTGCTCAAATGCTGGCGTGCAAATCAACGCTCGAAAACTTTATGGAAGGCCTTGTTCTTGAGATGGCATAGTACGTCGATGTCTAGGTGTCAATTTTCTCCTTGCTGTCGGCGGTGCTTTCGAATAATGGCGTACAACTTTCTTTTTCCTTTCAGGCGGTACGCCATACTTTCTTGCGCATGTACCCAAAGATGGGAACAAGAAAACGGGGACATGCATGGTGTTTTTGTACTTAGTAAAATGAGAAACTCTGAACAACCACCAACAAGCCCCTTTCATCATCGTTTTAAGTTCTCAGGTGGTGGCGGTTGTCAATACGGCAAGAAAAAAAGTTGCGAATTCTTGCTGCAGCGGCCAAAATATTAACTAGGCGAAGTTTCTAGGCACTTCGAGCTGACCGAGGCACGTGTTTTCGTGACTGAGCCCCGGGCATTCCGCGCAGCCGTAACCTCGAATTGCGTGAGGAGTGCGCTGCAGTGCACGGCGACGTGTCATTGAAGCTTGAAGGCTTCAATGTCCGCATTTGTGAAAGGAATTTTCGATGCGGCTGTAATGTTAGCGGCAGTAAGTATCATAGAGGACTCGGCTGAAATACCGCCTAGCAGAAGCGTACTTTGCAGTTCCAACTTTCAATTGGTTGTAGCCCACTGACGCTGCACTTCGAAGCTGCAGTATTGACGATGCAAAGAAAACAATTCATCAGGTTCTGCGCAGCTATTTTGCAACAAAGCAAACACAAATCAGTTTGCACGGTGCACAGCGTCAGAGGATGCTGACACCGCAAAGGCGCATCCCCGCGCTGCAATCATGGGAAGCGAAAAAATTTCGGCATTTAGGTGGCCCTCAAACAGATGTGTTTTCGCATCGCCATATTCTCATATTCCCACTTCTTTCAAATTTTTAGATCTTTGCCTCCACACTTTTCCTCTGACAATATATTGTATCAAGATAAACGGACATGAAATTAGAGGAAATGAAGGCAAGCAGAAAGAAAAACAAAGAACAAATATGAAACATATTCAGACGGCATGATTCTGCTTTTGCATGGTGCTCTGGTGCATCTGTGCGCATCTGGGTGAATCTAGTGCAAACCGCGAAGTACAGATGCGTTTCTACGGGCAGAAGTGTGCCTAGGACAGGTCACGTCAACATGAGAGTGCTTGTCGTGAATTGAAATAGCTTAGTCTACGCGTCGCTTCATGTGCCACACGGGCTCAGGGATGAAGAGATCCATTATGGTGTCTAGTGTTGCCGACAAGAAAATAAAGAGCCCTGTAGTAGAGATCCTCCTAAAATAGTAACACCCGTGAGAGGATTACCTAAAATTCGCTAAAAAGCCAGAAAAATGCACATGGCAAGCAGAATCACGTTCAAGCCATATTTTCTTGCGTCTACACAAAACACGGCAGAGAAAAGTTTAGCAGAACACATTTCACGACGACGTAATATTGATGGTGATGCTTTTAGAATTGACAAAATATAGCAACGTGGTGTATTGCCACCATCGAAGCGATTTGCGTATGATACGTGTACTGCCGCGAGGCTCCCTCTTTCGCGCTTTCCTCACAACACTCGGCGCCGTCTAATGGCGCAGCGATGAAGTTTGCGCGTAGCCTCCGAAATGCATGAGGGGCTCCGAAATACAAGTACGTGCTAATGCTGCGAAATGCACCACGTGACAACCGTGCTCCTCTCTCGCGCTTAGATGATGATCATGATGATGTTTTTGGTCATGGACTTTGAAACGGGATGTAGACAAATAGTCCCGCAGTTTGCTTGATTTATCCTGGCACAACAAAACCCTGAAAGCGAGTTACGTTGTGCCATAGTTGCGCGGTTATTTACATTTCTTTACCTAGCCAAAAGTCGATATGCTTTGTAAGGAGAGTTCGCTCCACTTTGCTGATTAACTCATATTCCGCTAAAATTGAAAGTTTAGCTGGTAATTGAAAGAAAATTTATAACCACGGAATAATTATCTCGCATCCGTTGTGTGCCCATGGTCACCACCGCTCACCACATGCCTCCGAAGTGGCCGTGCTTTCATTTCAAAGCGACAATTTTTGAAGATTAGTAAACGTGTTCGTAAAAGCACAAAGTATATGTGTAATGTGTGTGTAAGGGGGCGTGAAACCGGCATGGCGGCAACAGTGCACTTCACGATGTTTCTACTGCTTATGCAGGTCGCTGGCGCTTCTTCTACGCGACAATGTGCCAGGAAAAAACCGGCGTTTCTTCCAACGTTGGAGGGAGCCATTTCGCAAGGACTACGAGCGCCAACAACCCTTGAATCTGGAATGGCACTTGATGACGACAGCGGAATAACGTCGCCTGACGTTCCGGATTTCGGCGCATGTGCGATTCTTGCCAACGACCAATTGAGTGATTACCGGCTGGACGGTATCAGTCTGCTACATAAAGCAGCTCTCTTCAGTGCACCGACGGGGCGTGAAACCGGCATGGCGGCAACAGTGCACTTCACGATGTTTCTACTGCTTATGCAGGTTGGTAATAAGGAATCCTCTTATTTTTTACCGTTGTTTAGCTTGCCGGTTTCACCCCAGAAATTGTTTCACTGTGTTCTGTCGCACTCATGTACGCAACACCGTTCAAGGAAACAATTTCGCCTGTTTCGCCGCTTCTCGTTTTATTTGCTGCTTTTGATATTATGTGGCGACGTTGAACTGAATCCCGGACCTTCATCTGATGGGACCTTGCAGCAGCTCTTGGCATGCCAGAATATGATTAAGGAGAAATTAAACAGTATTGAATCTGCACAGACTGCAAACAGGCTCGCTATAGACGAACTAGCTGGTCGTATCAAATCTCTTGAAGCAATGCTAACCAAAGTTGATGAAATAAAATCGTCCGTGACGGAGTGTGCCCAACAATACGAGACCCAGGGTCGAGCTTTGAGGTCCTTAACGTCAAAGGTTGACGATCTTGAGAACCGTAGTAGAAGGGGCAATCTAATTTTTCATGGCATACCCGACCAGCAGGCTAACGAGACGAGTGTCGGCTCTGAGAGACAGGTCTTGGATATATGTTCTTCGAAGTTAGGAATTTCCACTGTTGAAATAGAAAGGGCTCACCGGTTAGGACGTTTTCACGCTGGGAAGAGTAGACCTATTATTGCAAAATTTGCCTCGTTTAAAGAGAAACAACTCGTGCTAAGTAACGCAAAAAAGTTGAAGGGTACTGCTATTGCTATTTCTGAAGACTTTTCGGAAGCAGTGCGAAGGAAAAGAAAGATCTTATGGGACTATGCAAAGGTACATAAACGGGACGGCGTTAAGGCTACCCTCAGGTATGATTACCTACTTTTGAACGGGCAGAAGTTTGTTTGCGATGATGTAACAATGCAGGTAACCTCACAGAAGTGACGACGCCAGTCTAGCCCTGTTAACCTTACTTTTCTTATATTGAACTGTAGGAGTATAAAAAATAAAAAAGATGAACTATGTGCACTCATAGACGCAGTAAAGCCTTCAGTCATTCTTGGCACAGAATCCTGGTTAGAACCAAACATTAGTGATCACGAGGTGTTTCCAACAGGATACACCTGCTACAGAAAGGACAGAAATTATCATGGAGGAGGTGTATTTATACTAATAGATAACAGTATAAAGTCTTCTCAGATTCAAGTGGGCGTTGGCATATGTGAAGCCATATTGTGTACACTTGAACTTCCAAATCGTATGATCATTACAGTATGTAGCTTTTATCTTCCTCCAAATGCATCACCAGATGTTCTCACGTGTTTTCAAGGCATAATTGATGCAGTGCATGCGGATACCATGGTAATTGGGGGCGACTTCAATTTACCGGATATTAAATGGGATACATTGAATACTATCACAGCTACTGGAATAAGCAATACAGAAATGATGGATATGGTGAATCTGTATGCACTGCACCGGCTGGTCCTCTCGCCAACGCGGGAAAACAATATTCTGGACCTGCTGCTCACGAATCGACCTGATCTTGTGGATTCAACACTCGTGATTCCTGGTATAAGTGACCACCAGGCTGTCGTGTCGACGATGTCACTAGCCTATGTTAAAAATACAACCCATGTTAACAGAAGAGTGTACAATTATAAAAAAGCAGATATAGATTGCATTAATCAAGCGTTAGACGCCTATTTTATTGTATTTGAAACAGAAGCCGACTGTAGGAATGTGGAACAGTTGTGGCGGTTATTGAAGCAAAAGATACTGGAACTACGTGAGCGGTTTGTCCCATCTTGGGTACTGACGACACGAAGAAGCAAAAACAAACCTTGGTTTACGAAAAGGTTGCGCCAACTTGCACAAAAAAGGCGGAAAATTTATCGCGCCTTTTGTAGAACACCATCAAGAGAAACGGAGGAAAAACTGAAGGAAATAACTCGAGAGGTTAAAGAAGCAACACGCACTGCTAAAGACAGTTATTCGAAAACTATTCAATCACGATTAAAAGATAAACCAAAAGAATTTTGGAGACACGTAAAAAAGAACGGAAAGGACGTAGTAAATATTCCCCCTCTCGTGTCCGGTGATGTCGCAGTTCACGACGACACTGACAAAGCAGAATGCTTCAACGCCTACTTCTGTTCCGTTTTCACTCCTGCAACAATGCCTTCTGCGGACGAGCTTACGCTGCATGAAACAAGTGACATGAATGACGTTGTAATCAATATGCGCGGCATCGAATCGTTGCTTCAAGGGCTCGACACTTCTAAAGCCTGTGGTGCCGATGACTTACCAAACTTCCTGTTCAAATCATGCGCTGAACCGCTTTCTAAGTACTTGAAATTAATTTTTGACAAGTCGCTGCTCGAAGCCTCGCTGCCTGATGACTGGAAAACAGGTATTGTGGTCCCTGTTCATAAGTCTGGCCCTAGAAGCGACGTTTCAAACTATCGTCCAATATCATTGACATCCATCGCATGTAAAATACTAGAGCATATTCTATTCACGAGCATTGTAGCTCATTTGAATACTAATTCTGTGATTACGTCCTCCCAACACGGATTTCGTAAGGGGTTTTCTTGTATTACACAGTTGTTAGAATTCACCAATGATATTGCTTCTGCTTTGGATAAAAGGCTTTCAGTTGAGTGTATCTTCCTCGATTTCAGAAAGGCTTTTGACACGGTGCCCCATTCATTGCTCATAGAAAAAATGCATAAATATAAAATTCACCCGCAGGTTGTCGCATGGGTTAAAGAATATCTTACCCTGCGCCGGCAGGTCGTGATCGTAAACGGGGTTCAGTCGCGCCCGCAAGCAGTTACATCCGGTGTACCCCAGGGCTCCGTCCTGGGGCCTTTACTTTTTATATTGTATATAAATGATATTGGCGAAGGCCTTACTTCGCAGCTAAGGCTTTTTGCAGATGACTGCTTGTTATATAGGGTGACTAACAACATGGATGATGCCAGTCTGATTCAGGAAGACCTCAATCTAATTAGTGAATGGTGCACTAAGTGGCGCATGCAGATAAACCTAACCAAAACAGTCAACATGACATTTACTCGAAAGAAGAACCCTATAAATTTCTCTTACACCTTGAATAACAATTTAATAGCTAAAGTAACACAGTTTAAATACCTAGGTGTTTGGTACACCCCAGAATTATCATGGCAGAAGCAGGTTAACTATGTAACCGCTAAGGCAGGGAAAATGTTAGGTTTTCTTCGTAGGAACTCCAGAGCATTCAGCACGTCTACACGAGAGCTGCTGTACAAGACGTACGTAAGGTCCGTCCTTGAGTACGGCTGTGTAGTTTGGGACCCTCCGACGGCACGTGACATTAATAAACTTGAGAGGGTACAGAATTTAGGTGTGCGGTACGTGTCAGGTCGATACAAAGTTAATTTCAGCGTTACGATTGCTAAGGAAGAGTTTAAATGGGATACCTTGGAGGTACGACGCAGAAGGCTGCGACTGAAACTTTTCCATGCCATATTCTACGGTACAATTGGTAGAGAAAGGGACAAATATATAATGCCACCTCATTACCGATCACAACGCGTGGATCATGCGCTAAAGGTACGGGAAGTTCCATGCAAGACAGAACTGTATAAGAAGACATTTTTTCCAAGAACTATACAGGAATGGAATACGTTACCTGCCAGTGTCGTCAACGTCGTGTCAAATGATGTATTTTTTGCCCTGTTGAAGTGACTCAACTAGCCTATTTCTTTTTACCTTTAGATTGAATTTGCCCATGTATAAGTTACCGTGTTTTGAAAATTCTGTAAGTTCTGTTGAACTTTTGTTGTTTTTTCTCACGTCGGGTAAAAAAAAAAATTTGTGAAAGTTTATACCTGTTCTGTTAAACCTTTCCCCCCACTGTAATGCCCTTTGGCGCCTGTGGGTACTGAATAAATAAATAAATAAAATAAATAAGTAATATAGGCAGTTTGCCGCAGATTGCATACATACACTGTGGACTTGCTTTGGAGCACTTATATCGCACCTTGTTACACAATACCTGTCACCAATTCGTTCATTGCAGGTGTGTTGTAGAGACAGCATTTAAAGACTTCTGAAAATTTGACCAAGGTAACAAATTCTTTTCTGTTACGACCTTGGTGGTCCCCAAGGTGGTACAGGGTAGTGCAGGAAAGGACTGGGGAATATGTGTTAATACCTGAAGTGGTAAAGTATAACACAGCGTACGGAAGCACCAGCTGTCACGAAGAGAAATAGGGCAAACTGGCACACTTCCACTCATGAGGCAAGAGAAAAAAATTTGTAACTCCCTGACCAGCGCAAACTAGCGCAGGTACACGTGTTGTAGCTCGTGCTACGTCATGTGACGCACGCGCCACTCTTATCAAAACGCTACGGGTCGTTGGCACGAGGAAAGCATGCAGGCATCTTATCTCAGCCCATGCTGAGCTGGTATGCATGTGTACTGTATCTTTGTGTCATTTGAATGAACGCTATTAATTGATTAAAAAAAGCAATTGTGGCCTATAGATTAGGCTATCCGGTTGTGGTTCTAAGCGTCAGATGTTCGATCCTACGTACGGACACATGCATGTCTTCATGAAACGAGGCAAGGCAGGAACCTTCCTGCCTACCTGACTACGCGCATACCTACCTACTGCAAGAACCCTGGGATGAGCCAATGAATATTTAACATTAAAAAAATGAAAAACGACTATAAATTGAAAACGCACTCGGAAGCATTGAATTTTAAGTAAGCAAACAAGTCGAACCAGACTCTTTTTTCATCAATTGTGGTTTTTGCTTAAGAATATGAAAACTATTACCACGGAAATCCCCACGCAGGCAACCTTAATTGCTGTATCTAAAAGCGCTTTACAAGTATTGTGAGCACGTTATATCGTGAAGAGAATATGTTAAGAGTTGCATAATGAAATATAAGAACTTTCGAAACAGATTTGCACTACAATGCACACCAATGCCTTTTGTACATTCGACTCCAACGTGACAGTTTTCTTTTTGTTTCTTTTTGAAGTGTAGTTCAAGTCACGTAAAACACCCTGTCTAATGTGAATTCTGCAACACATTGTTTAACCTCTAAAAAAAACTGGCTTTAGAGACACTTTGAACCAACGAAACAATCTATTGCGGTGCCGGCACTTGGACTGAAAAAAATATAAATCTTGCAATTTGCTAACCTGACCAAACATTACATTCTTCTTCACTTTCTGAACGCAAGCTCTCTATTCAACCTGTATTTGTCTTTTTCTTTTTCGCATCAGCTGTCTGAAAGTATTTTTTCCATTCGTTCTGCGAAAAAAGCGACCATGTTGATATGCGGCATCTTCATGGCTTTTGGAAACTTCTTGTTGTCCGGCTTCGCCTACCCACCACCGGATAAACGGAATCCCAAGGTATTAAAAGTCATTATTCTTAGTGGTATATTTTTGATGACGTGGCATGCATTCTCAACACAGGGTGCACACGAATTTTTTTTTGTGATGACAAAATAGGTTTTGACAGCACGTATTGACCTCTCCGAGATCTTGGCGAATATGTGAAGTCTTCCCTACTTTGCAGTAAATAACTTACGCAGATCCTAAAGATTCTACGAATCAATCGTAATCCGTAGCATATGCAGCATAGTGCAACTGCTGTTTTAACATTTTTGTTTACGCGTACTTCGCTTCAGTGTTCTAACTAGTGAGCCTTGAGAAGCACGCTTACACCCTCTTCTTGACTTTGTCAGAGTATAAAAGCTTCCGATTCGCGATTGGCTTAGGGTCCAGCGGGAACGAAAAGCGATAGCTGCATTAGAGATGGGTTGCGAAACTGGCGTGCTCTAACATTCAAGATGTTTAGGACACAGGCGCCAAGCGTTTTTCGGGTGCTAGCTTGCATAAAATGAGTACTAGTGAGGCCGTTATTCTTTCGCGTTCTGCATTGCTAACGGGTTGGGTATCTAGTTGCTATGCTGAGAGGGCTGCGCCCACGGCCGCCTTCAGACTCGGGGATCTGTAACGCAAAGTTCTTCCGGCCAGTTTCAATTCCAGTTCTGCCACAGGCCCTACGGATGAGTCAAAATTTTGGGGCCAACTTCCCCTTCATCTGTCTTTCACGCGACGTCGCGAAAAGCGCGAGACCGCCCCATCTGATATGACACGCGCACGCTGATTACACATGATGAGACCAAATTAAAGAAAAATAATTATTTCTCATTCGACAACATTTTCGCCATTGGCCCTCTCCTAGTGGCCAAATGTGCCCACTTCGCCTGTCCGTCACGTGACATCACAAAACCACGAATTCTCACCACGTCAAAGTGACGCGTACGTGCTAAATACATAGTAATATGCCGAGCGAAGCAATTTTGTCTGAATATTTGGAGGCTGCACTGTTGGAAGATGGCTATTAGATGGCAATAGAAGATGGCACTGTTAGATGGCAATAGAAGATGGCTATCCCAGGATTGCTCTGACACTGGCTACTGGGCGCTGCCGAGGAGCATGAATTTATTTGCGCATAATAAAAAAAAACGTTTCGTTGCCATATTACGTTATGTAACCCTTGGGGCAGGTGTACAACATCGTTCTGCGAACTTTTCTTTGCTGAAGATCTGTTCTGGCAGCTATTTTGTCCATCGGTTGCACGTCGCCGCGATTTTCGGCCAGCCAACGCAAGCTAAGGGGAAGCGGACCAATCGCAGACGCTGGCACCACCTTCCGCATCCAGTTATTTCTGTTATGCATTGTTCTACACGAATCGAATCCCTTCCTTATGTAATGCTCTCGGGCCTCTAAGGATGAAATAAATCAAATGAAATGCAAAAATAAAAAATATATACTTTCACTGTGCTGGCTCGACCTCATCGAAACCCTCTCGACTTGACCGTGTCCCTCGCCTCCTGTCAACCAATTACATAAGAAAAACTGTTCAATGTAGGCAATTCTACTCACTTTTAGAGCAAAAAAATTGACATCCTATAAATGAGTTGCGTACTTTATTTGGTTTTTCAAACAACTGTGCTGGTCACAGCCTGATGGTTGCATGGTGGTACCCTAAATTTCATGTCAGGAAATTGGAATCAATACAGATTGTAGTGACCTTGCTTTATTGGGCCCACACACTTGTAAACATACTTTTGAAGTAGAAATTTACGCTACTGGTTCACACGCATGAATGCAAGCATTCAATTGAGCACCGTAATTCTTGTCAGTAAAACAAAAAGCTATCAATGTCTGGAAATATCAACATTAAGCTGTAATTTTCTCAGCTTCTTTCGTTTTCCGCCATGACTAGAAATATTATTTACGCCTATAAAGCGCTGCTACCCAGACACAAAACAAGCATATCGCCAAAACTTGATTGTCCGCTTCGTCATGCAAGCTACGGAAATAAGTGTAATCTTGTATGTGCTAGATGACTACTGCTCCAGCTGAGCAGGACGTACAAGACACACACTGTCACCCAATCTCCTTTAAAGTTGATTTTACGAACTTGTACGTAATTAACTATATCTGAATACGTTCTTGTAATCTATTGCATTTTTGGTAATATTGTAGTTTAACTAATATATGAACTATTACGTAATGACTATGTATTATATTAACTATTATGTTTAACTATTATAGTGTCACTGAGCTGTACTCAGTGACACTCACTGTAATTCAAGTGCTTCTTCAGTAACTGATTGTAAGTAATTATTCACTTCATTGGTGAGACAAACTAAGAGGAGACGAAAATTTGGGCAGCTGAATATGGCATGATCTACAGTAGAACGCCCAAGATCATACCACGCAGCAGCCACACAGATGCTCAAGTCCAGACAAGAAAACGCGGCAACACAATATCTTTTTCCTCGTGTTAGCCACTCAAAGTGACAGCCACTTTGGACGTTAATGCCAATATATCACCTAGAAACAATATTTAGAGCTTTTCGTCATTCCAAACGGGAAGGTCTTCTTCAAGCCTCAGAGACAACGAACGCTGTTCCCTACAGAAAAACCAGATGCTCAGTAAGAAATTGGTGCGCAAGTTGTTCGTACTTTACAGCAGCACTCTGCTACCTAGCCCGCACGTCAAGCGACTTTAAGTCCCACTGTCGATGCCTTCAACACAGAAACGAGGGAAGATGACCTATGAAATATTTTAAAACCAATGGAGGATATAAAATTTCTGCATGTGTGCTTTTCTGTTTGACATCTAGTTTGACGTAACTACAATGACGGACATCGGATTAGCATTGTAATGAGGTCTCAGCACGCGGGCTGCTGACACCATTCCTGCTGCATTCCATCGATCGCGCCATCCTTGCTTTTAAAACGCAGTCTCAGATTTGACAGTAATACTAGGTGGTACGTGGCCATCTTGCCTAGCGCAACTTAGCAGTGCTGCAAAGGCTGCTTATGGAATTTCGCATATGCCCTAGTGTTTTTAAAGATGAGCAATGTATGAAAGGCTACAGAGGACGCACTGGATATGCCAAGACAGCTCGTTATGTTTACGGTATTCGGGCAATGTTAATAAATGTCCGGCTGAAGGTTACGTAGAAGCAATCGAATACCTTTTTAGAAATTCCTCAATTATTCCCGTTGGGCAGTAAATAGCAGTGAAAATCAATTGCCTATCTGAACGAAGTATATGTAATTGTGATTGGTTACTTTTCCCTCTAACATGCTCAAATTCTGCATTTTACTCAGCTTTGAGTATCGAGTCATGGCCGTTGAAGCGAAAGAGAACTACTATTAATAATTAATAACGCTCCAGGCGCAAGGTCTCGATCAATTTAGTGCTATATAAAATGCACAAGTTGAACCAATCAAAGGAGCAATAGATTTTGTCACCGCCCCGCTGAGGTTTCCTTCGTTCGCCATCGCAAAACAACTGGGACGAAAACTTCAATTGTATTTAAAACAACTGCATGATCATACGGCTTTTTATATGGTACGTCATGCCCTACATCCTACAGAAGGTGGAAAACGAGCGAAGAAACAAGCCAAGTTCATCGGCCTGTTTTCTACTCCATAAACCCTCTTTGAAGTAAAAAAAAAAAGATGTATTCCAGCTAATTGTTACGTCTATGAAGGAGCAAAGCCATCTTTAACTTCTGGAAAACGAAGCTTGTCATTGTTTTTTAACCTTTCACTTTTGTTTTCACAGCGAAAGAAACGACAAGACATGGACGGTTGCTCACCATTTTCTAAAGTGGCTGTCAGTATTATTTTCAAGTGAGTGCCCATTCTATTTTCCTGGAGACAAGAACAAATAATTCGCATTCTAATGAGCAATGCCTAGGCGGAAATATGCTACACGAGAGCAAGCAGCTTACCACAAATGCAATAAAGCATAGCCTTATATTGCTCTACTCTCTTATACTAAGTGCGTGGGTTGGTGATTCATAAAGAATTTTATCTTTGCAGCTTCGCTACTTGCAATATTGAAAAACTGAGTGTTTAGGCTTAAACGCTACAACCCCGTGTTTTATGTTACTTTTCAAATATGCCCAAAAGCTGCTTTATGTGATGAGTTTGGTCTTTGCCACAGTTCTCTCCAAGTAGAGGGCTCATATTCCTTTTTTTATATTTGATTAGCTTCTTCTCTAACACAGGTACCTCAGAAACACTCTCATTCGATCAGGAGTGGTCGCAGAAGACATCCCGAGGCTTACTCGACGCATTCGCTGCAGCCCACGCAGCGAGAACGATTGCCAGAAATTTATCAAAAAAACGCAAGTATTATAATGACAAGAATTGAGCAACCACGGCGAGTAGTACGTTGCCTCTGTTATCTGTGCGACCTGAGCATCTAAATTTGGGACATACTATCGACAAAGCTGCCTTTCACGGAAGCAGTCAGTGTGTCCAAATATCACGTCGACGATGTTCTCATAGAACCAATCTTCAAATATTTTAAGGCCCTAGATTCGAAGAATACGCCCAAGATGTGTTAAACTTTCCGCATAAATTACGATAAAATGAAAACATAACGAGTTTGTCTCAATCCACGATGTAAAACAACTCGGCACCAGATGCTAGGATGAGCGAAGTATTATGATCAGAATCGTGAGAACTGACCACTAGCTTCTCAGACAAGCCTTTCAAATACTCAGCTCGCACTTCATCCCTGCGTAACAAAGCCTTGCTCGCCTAACAAAGGCATTCTGGTGCATTCATCACACAGTTCTGAATCATGCTCTGTCGTATATAATTTGCATGCAATACAAATTTAAAGCAATATGCAGTGCACTCCACTTCTGAATATCTGCCTTCGTCAACGCCATCATGATGTTTCATATTGCAGCCAAAGTGTCAGCAGCGCGTACCGCTTCGTCTTCCTGGTGCTGAGGCATGTCTGGAGGGAACTGTTCTGGTCGAATGCTTTGACCCTTCTCTACTATTCATCGCTTCTACTCCGAATTCCGCTGTTTGTGTGAGTTACGGGTTATTGTTTGCGTTCTCTTAGCTCCGCTCGCCAAAACTATATTTCCCTTTGAAGACATCTTGTTACAATGCAATTTCCTTTCCAGAACTTCGCAAAGGAAAGCCTCATAGATACCAGAAATTCTGACAAAAGAATACCACTTACGTGTAGTGTTATTGCCTTGGCCAACTAGTATCATTGTAGGCATTGTAGGCTATTTTGAGGACTTCCTGGTTTTTTTTATTTATACTCAGAAGTTTTTCAGAATTTCAACGAACCAGACCAAGTTGAACAGTGTAATATAAAAACACAGCTATCGCCCAAGGGTTGACTTGATTACAAAAACGGAATAAATTGTCGTTAATAACTTTAGGTCCCCAACACCATATTTCTGCATTGTGCATATGCAAATGATTGCTAATAATTTTATTTATTATACTGGAAACTAAAACCCCACCTATGAGTGCAATTTCGCTTGTGCGCCAATATACTGGTTGGTGGTTTCGAGGCCACGTAGTATGTTCTGGCTTAAATAATCTTAAAGCTGCTCTTTTCTTGATCATGAAGCACTTTTCTCAGTAGACTGCAAGGATTGTCCTAATACAAAGACGAATTCTAGGTAGTCGACTCCTAAGCAACGCAATATTTCTCAATGAAAGTAAGAACCTCTAATATGCTCGAAATGCTTCGCCGAAGCTATTTACTACACATAGTTTCAAACTTCATTCTTCAGTAAGCAGTGCGCCATTACAATATTGTTTTGGTGTATCCAATACGAATCCCATCTTACCAGATAAAAATAGCCTCCAGCTTCAGAGAAGTGCACCTCCTAAGCCAATCACAGCGTACATGGGAAGATGCGTAGAGAACCTAGTGTTTTTCACAGTTTGTGGTGAGCCCAGAAGCAAAATTACAGCTTAAATAAACATCGACACAGTACTAACCCCTTTAATTTTTTTATGTACGCAGCGGCCTACTGGAAGGCACCAGCAGCTTCTCCTTCTATCAATCTGTTGCCCTCCTGTCTACCTCATGCATCGCTGAATGGCTCGTGTCAAGCCTGCATTCTTACTTTATTGCGCAAAACCATGTGAAAGCACAGCTATTGCTTCAGACTGCCGTGTTTCAGAAGGTAAGCATTGTATTTTGTCAGAATGTACCAGCTTTCAAGTTCAGTAAAATACCGAGCAAGCTTTCTGTAACACTGAACTCCTGTGTTTGACGTTTCAAAGAACACATACGTTGGTTTTACACGCGATTAATTCTACAGGTGCATCTGACAACCCCAATCAACACATTGTGAATAAAATACAAGCTTCCTTAACCTTTCGCTGCATTCTCTTACGCGGTTTGGATAATATACGCGGGTGATTAATTCACTAATTCAATACCAACAGTGTGGAATGGAGCAGCGAATCATCCGCACGAATTGGTCGCATTCAACTTCTCTGAACAAGAAAGGTGTCTCGACGTTACATAATAGCAGGGACGATGCGACCATTTTAGCCCTGCACGTTAGAGCATGAATGCTGTGTGAAAAGTAGAGCTGTCAGGGTCAACCATCGAATGCCTTTCAGGACTTGTGATCCAACAGCCCTTATAAGGTAAGCCTCTTGGCAGGCATGCTTAGAAAATTGACAACGAACACACCTGCAGTTCACTTAAGTTCTTCCTGTCTTATTTAATCAAACAATCACCTTTGGTCACATTCGACAGCAACAGCGCTTTTGTTTCTCAAGCATGTAGAAAGATCTATCCCGCTCTTTCTCTCCTTCACTTTCCTTCCTTACAAACACCCTGTGGCAATAAGCCTAGAAGCTTAATCAGCTTATTACCAGTCGGAGATTTTAAAGGCTAACTGAAATACAGTAAGAATCTTTTACCTTTCCGAAATTGGTCCTTCCTTATTGGGTTGCTTTTTTTTAAAGTTCTCTGTTGAAGCGCTTTCGTTTTAAAAGAAGCGTAATTACGAAAGGACCTTCTATGAATTACAGTAAGCAACAATAATGAACTTTTAATAGTAACGGTTTCATTGCAACAAATGTTTTGTGATATGGAGGTAAATACGGAGTTCCTTCGAGCAAAACGGTAGCTGCTGTTTTCACAACATTTCTGTGCACGGAGGATATTGGTGCAAATAGATATTTCCATTGTAATGGGCTTCTCTGAAGAGAGAGAGGATCATGTGCTACCACAATTTCATTTCATATTTTGGAAAGGCGACCCTCTTTTGTCCGGAGCTTTCGGAAGAGCTACAGCAAAACCACTTCTAAGACAGCGATAGTTGCTCACTGTAATGTCAAAGGTAGTCGTTTATTGTTGTATGCGCTATATTTACCGTTCGTTCCAGTGAATTTGTTTCATGTGCAGGTAACATGTCTCTTAGCCACTGCTATTGCCGAGAATCCTGCAGGTCACGTTGCTTCGCTCTTGGCCGCCGACAGCTGGCAAATTTCATTGGCCCTTTATTACCTGCCCAACACTTTCATGGGCGTTGTGTGTGTGGCCATAGCACTGGGTGTACTTGGCGTTCGCATGGGGTTCACAGCGGCGGGCGTCTGTTTCCTGTGGCTGGTTTTCATCGCATGTGCATCGTTCTCTATGGAACCATTGCTCGACAAGTACTGCGTGAGTATTTCGGATACCTTTCCTGTGCTTTTCACTATAAGTGGTAAACTCTTAGGCAGAGCGGAAATCCATTTAGCGTCTCTTTCAAAACTGCAGAATTCTTCCAGGGGGGGGGGGGGGGGGGGCACTGCTGGAATATAACTACTAGTCCTGCATATGGAAACCGCTGCTGCGAATAGGGTAACAATATTAAAGTGACAATGGAATTGAAAAATGTCTCTTCTCGTACTATTTGATACACTTGTGTATGGCACCAATCATTGTGTGACACAGACACGTCTTTCGACACTTCAGTTAAAGAATGGCATATAAAAATTAGTTACACAAAGGCTTAGAGGATGGCCTGTCTTATAGCTTGCTCTACGCTGCTACTCCGTACTGGACGAGAGGGATGAGGAGAAATAAAATCATGAATACTGCTTACACAAAAAGCAGGTGCGCATATAAATTACTCTACGTTGCACTGAGTTGTGTGTAAATAGGTAGAGTTGCACTTATCAAGGGTGCGTTGTGTTTGTTAAGCCAATGGCCCAAAACAAAAGCATTAAATAGTAAGCGGCTAAGGACGAGTGCACACAATACTAGCTTCAGCCGCTCTTGCATGACGGCCAGGCAAACATGAAACATGTGTGCAGGTGTTTCTTCCACTTTTCTGTGTTAAGTATTTGGGCCATTGTCCCTGCAATCTACGAGATGTGGAGGCGACACCATGGCGCTTTTTTGTCTTAGTGGGCTTCTCTTATGCGATCGCCTGTGGTCCCGATTTTCTTCGGGTGACTACTCAAAAGCAGAGTTGCGAATGACGCAACAAACCATTGTGTTCATGTTTGCTTGCGCGAACGTGATCTGTATAGCTCAACAGCAAAATTCAAGAAGCTTTCACTTCTCCATCTCCCTGCTTATTTGTAAGCCGTCACAATGTGAAGGTATCTCTTGAAAAGCTGACAGTATGGCCATTTTCGTTCAGCAATGTCGAGAAGTTCCTAGGGGTAATCTAAAATGCAAGTCTCGTCTCGTAATGGAACGAGTGCTCTGAAGAGTTGTTGGGAAGGCAAAATTTCGTATATATATAACACGACTCCCTGGAGAGAAGTCAAAACTGCCTGCCAGATTTGGTCAAAATTTTACTTTCTATAGCCTGCCGCACTATCTTGAGTAGCGCAGCTCATGAAAATCTGAGAACATTGTTAATCCTAATGTTCTGGACATTGCATCCCTTATTACGTAATAATTCTACAGACCATTATTCTACATTAAAATAATTCCGCTAAATGTACAACTTGAACATCTATGGTCGCCCGCTATTATGACACCTTTCTTCCTTTAACTTGTGGGCGTAAACACAATGGCGGCTTTGATATGAACGTGTGTACACTGCCTTTTGTTGAAAGAAGAAAATAGATGAGATGTCAGCGTTTTAATAAATTGCGTAATAATGTTCTTTCTCACGTTGGCGCAAAATTTGTTTTCGTTACTGCTATAGGATGAGACCGGACATACGCGTGTATTTTCGCGAAGCATTCGTAGACTTACACGCGTGTAGTCGCGTGAAAGTCCGCGAATACACGCAATCTTGCGGTGCGACTGACCGCTCGATGGTCTTTAAGTGTATGCGTGGGTTTCACCCGCCGTGTCTAGTTAGTGGCTAGGGTGTTGGACTACTAAGCACGAGGTCGCGAGATCGAATCCCGGCCAAGCCGGCCACATTTCCATGAGGGCGAAATGCGAAAACACCTGCATACTTCGATTTAGGTGCACGTTAAAGAACCCCAGGAAGTCGAAATTTCTGGAGTCCCCCACTACTGCGTGCTTCATAATCAGATGGTGGTTTTGGCACCGCGACAATCAACACTGTGGACAGGGGCATGGCGGAAGAGGCTGCTATCGGCCTAGCCATCGTACACGCTTCAACCATACCGGCACCGGGTGGACTCGTCACTGTGGTCACTGATTCATAGACCGCCAGCAGGACTTTGGCACAAGGGACGGTGACACCCTACACACACCACACCCTTCCATGATTGCACCCCACAGCTTTACAAATGGTGCGTATCGTCTGGACACCTGAAAATGCCTCTCTCCATGGTAATTAATGCGCTAATGTGGTAGCCCGAGAGCTCACAAACCGGGCTTCATTGGAAGACCTGTCGAACCCAGACAACGCACTGACAGAACCACTGAAATACACTGAAACTCTACAACATTACAGAGATAGCAGGAGGTACTTCCCCGCCCCCACATAATTTCTCTAACCGAGAATCTGCCGTCGCGTGGCGACAACTCCAAACTAGTTCCCTTCCCTGCCTCTTTTATCTTCACCTCTTCCACCCGCACAGTATCCTACATACTGTCACTAAGGTGGAGCAAAGCCCACAGTATATCATTGCGCCTGGGAGCGCCCACCACCCCTCCTGGTTACTCCCCTATTTCTACACATTCACCTTCCTCCTGGGAGACTGTGCTGACCAGCTTAGACGAGCCAGAGCAGTGATGGCTGATCTGGCGGGCATGCGGAGTTGAGTTAGTCAATGAGGCCCTGAACTAAGGGCTCCACCCTAGGAGGAAGTCACCCCGCCTTATTAGAAATTGCAATAACGTTTATTGAAAAGTGAGAAGCAGCAGATAAACAGCATCCTTGCAGCAGCGAACAGCCCAAGCTCTCTCGCAAAGCACAGCACGGGTCGTCATCGTCGTCTCCGAGCTGCTATCGGAAACACGAGGCGCGTCGGCTTCATTACAAATAGATATTCTTTCTCTTTTGCTCTCTTTGGCACGTAAAGCCCCATATATATTTTTTTTGTATTCACGGGTTTCATTCACGTTCGCAAAGGCACTTTCGCGTAGCACGTATTGAGCAAGAGAAAGTTGTATGAGGAAGTTTTCATGTTGCCCTACAATATTCAGCACAGGAAATACTTGAATGCGGTGTTTCTTAGATTGCGCAACGTACATCTCACCCTGCAATTAAAGAATTTTCGTCTCACCTAGTTCAGACATTTCATACTTAAGACATGCTTCCGGTCTACAGAAGCGGCACTCATCAGATATTACAATGCAGGTAGTCACTAGCTTTCCTTTGTCGTGTACAAAGACTTATTTGCGCTCATTTCTCGCTCTAGCCGCTCCCAGGAGAAGCGAGATTGGCAACGTTTGATATGTCGCCAGTCTTCTAAAGAATGCCCAGTGTGAAACATTCTACATTAGAACGCGGAGCATAAACATTCTTTTCAGCAAAGAAAACCCTTTTCGGAGAGCAAACGGTTCTTCCAACGCCGAACTACGTGCTACCGTTCATAATCGAATGTGATGCGAGTGACCGTGGCATGGGCGTAGTACTGAGTCAGGTGAATCAACACGGCGATGACCTTTCTGTTATTTACGCCAATAGGAAAGTGACATCACGCGAGCAGGCCTTCAGCGCAACAGTGAAAGAATCTGCATGTGTGGTATGAGCTGCAGAAAAGCTTCGGTGTTATCTCTGATCGCCATCGTGCATTTAGGAAACCGAGCCTACCTCTTGTTTCGTTCAATCAAACGTCGAGGGAAAGCTGGTTCTTCCGGAGGTGGAAGTTAGCACAAAAAGAAGTCACTTCCACAGTAGGGCGAAAGAAAGACGTAAATTACTCAACTGCTGATTGCTTCAGGCGCATTCTGTGGTGTTCCTCTGCTTATAGCACAAAGTCGGCGAAGCAGAACCTTTTTTATACAAATTGTGACTCTCGTCACTGTCCGTCTATAGGAAATTATGGCTGCCTGCAGTTCAAAAATATTGTTAGTTCGGGTTCGGTCCTATCATCATCATCATCATCGTCGTCGTCGTCGTCGTCATCATCATCATCAGTCTATTTTATGTCCACTGAAGGGCGAAGCGTCTCCGTGTGATCTCGAAAAAACCCTGTCCTGCGCCAACCGATTCTAAGTAGCGCCTGCGAATTTTGTTAATGTGATCACCCCACCTGGTCTTCTGCCCTCCTCTACTGCGCTTCCCTTCTCCTGGTAACCATTCTGCAATCCTAATAGTGCACCGGTTATCTAACCTATGCATTACAACACCGGCCTAACTCAATTTTTTTCTCTTAATGTCGACTAAAATATCGCCTAACCCCGTTGGCTCTCTGATCCACTTCGCCCTCTTCTTGTCTAGGGAAGTTACGCCTAACATTCTTCGTTCTATTGCTCTTTGCGCGGACCTTAACTTCTTCGCGAGCTTCTTTGTCAGTCTCCATGTTTCCGCCATATATTAGCACCGGTAGAATGCATTGATTGCACACTTTGTTTTCAATGATAACGCTAAGCTTCCAGTCATGATGTGATGATGTCTGCTGTATGCGCTCCAACTCATTTTTATTCTTCTGTAAATTTCCTTCTCATGATCAGGGTCGCCTGCGAGTAATCGACCTAGGTAAACGTACTTCTTCGCAGACTCTAGAGGCTGACTGAGAGTCCTGAACTCTTGTTCCCTTGCAAGGCTATTGATCATTACCTTTGTCTTCTGCCTATTAATTTTCCGCCCCACTCTTCTACTCTCCCTTTTGAGGTCCTATTGTTGTTGTAATTAGTCTCGACTGGAGAATATCTTTTTGAAACCGAAGGTTGCTAAAATATTCGCCATTGATCCTTACTCCTAAGTCTTCCCAGTTTAATAGCTTGAATACGTCTTCCAAACATGAAGTAAAGAGCATTGCAGATTGTGTCTCCCTGTCTAAAGCCTTTCTTTAAAGGTATCTTTCAGCTTGTGCAGAATTAAAGTAGCTGTGGAATATCTGCAGATATTTTTCAAGAGGTTTACGTCAGCCTCCTCTACTACTTCATTACGTAATGCCTCTATGACTGCTGGGATCTCTAACGAATCAAATGCCTCTTCGTAATCTATTAAAGCTATATCGAGAGGCCGTTCGTACTCTGCGGATTTCTCAATTACCTGATTGATGACATGGATGTGATCCATTGTAGAATATCCCATTCTGAAGCCAGCCTGTTCTATTGGTTGACTGAATTCCAGTGGTGCCCTTATTCTATTTGAAATTATCTTGGTGATTATTTTATACAATACTGGAAGTAAGCTCATGGGCCTATATTGTTCAATACTTTAACTTCTATCGTTTTGTGGATGAATATGATGTTGGCATTCTTCCAGTTCTTTGGGACTCTTGAAGTCGTGAGAGAGCTTGTGTAAGAGGGCGCCAGCTCCTCAAGCATATCTCCTCCATCTTTGATTTAATTTACTGTTATTTCATCTTCTCCTGCCGATTTTCCCCGTTCAGGCCTTGCAAGGCATCGCTACATCGCTAACTCCATCGCTAGCTATAGAAGGAGCCTCTGTAACCTGTTCATTACTACTTCAAATGGAGGTATCGTGGCTGTGCTGGATACTGTTCAGGTCAGTATAGAATATTTTTGCTGCTTTTACTATATCTTTGAAATTTCTGTTGATATTTCCCTGATCATCTTTCGTGCATACACCTTGGCTTGTCCTATGCCAAGCTTTCTTCTCATTGATTAGATGCTGCGTCCATTTTTTACTAGTTCATCAGTCTTTCTTCAGTTATAATTTCGAATATTTCTTATTTTCTCCTTGTTCATCACTTTTGACAGTTCGGCGAATCCTACCTGATCTCTGTGTTGGACACTTTGATTATTTGTCGTGTCTTTATTAGGTCCTTCGTTACTTGAGAGAGCTTACCTACTTCTTCGTTTGGTGCCTTACCTCCCAGTTCAACTGCTTTTTCTGAAGCCAGCCTAGTTACGGTTTCATTCATTACCCCTATGCCATCTTCATCTCTCTGTTCTAAGGCTGCATATTTGTTTCCAAGTACCAGCCTGGATTGCTCTGGTTTTACTCTTATTGCTTCTAGGTCGGCCAGCTGTTATTGAACAATTTCGCCCTTTTTATCTTCAAGTCGAGGTGAATCATAAACCTTACTAACCAATGACCATTGCACTTTACCCTACGTAGCACTTCGACATCCTGCACTGTGGTGGGAACTGCATAAAGTAGGAAATCTGTTTTATTTTTTGTTTCACCATTAGGGCTTTGCCAGGTCCACTTTCTGTTGCTACGCTTCCTGAAGAAAGTGTTCACTACAGACAGCTTATTTCTTTCCACGAGTTTTACAAAAATTTCTTCTCTAGTATTCCTAGAATCGACGCCGAAGCTGCTGCCAATTGCTCGTTCAGCAGACTGCCTTTTCCCCACTTTTTCATTGAGGTAGCCCATTACCACATTATGCTGATTTTAAGCTATTGTCTTCGCTTATTCAGCATCTTCATAAAACTTATCTATTTCATAATTATCATAACTGAAAGTTGGAGCGTAAGCTTGTACTGCCTTTATTCAATACCTCTTATTAAGTTTTATTTAGACTACTGCTACCCTCTCTTTATTACTGTAGAATTCCTCAATGTTGTCCGCGATGTCCTTACGGGTTAAGACTCTTACTCCGCATTGCTTTTTTACCTGGGAGCCTTCTACAGCAGAGGGCGTTGCTGTTAGTCAGCTGTGTATAAGCCTCACCAGTTTGCCTAACCTGACTAAAGCCAGTGATATCCCAAATGACGCCTGATAGTTCCTCAAAGAGTCCTGCTAAGCTACATTCGCCAGAGTTCTGGTGTTAAACGTTGCTAGGGTCTGTTTCCACTGGCAGGCTGTCGGGGTCCAGAGATTGTTAGCACCATCTGCTGCGTCGCAGGTCTGATCACCGCCCAGGTCAGATGTTCTGCAGGCTACTGGGGACTGAGGGGAATTGATTGGTCGAATGAGTGATTTGCGAGGTAGTGGCCGAATACTGTACCGGGGAGGCCAATTTCTATTCTGGTGATAAAGTGTCTTTTGTTGAAGCCTAGTGGGCCTTCCTAATTTGGTTGTGCTTGGATTAGTATAGCCCGACTAGTCCTCGGCACTTTTGCCGGTGTCAGGCGCCACTCCAAACCTGGAGATGTAGTGTACTGGAGGAGGTGAATTATGGCTTACTGCCTTCAATTAGAAAAAAAAATCCCATAATACGAGCTTCTGACTACGGCAACCGAGCAACCGAGATAGCTAAGCTAGATAACCCTGCAGGCTCAGAGGTCACCTTATGGTCCAGCCCAGAGGATCCTAAAAGTCTAAATATTCTATTGGTTTATCCGCGATAGACGGGTTAGATAGGTTAGGTGGAATGGATAGGTAGCACAATATACAATTATTCTAAATGCTTCTAACCTCGTTGTTTCAAAATCTCCCGTACGCAGGTTACCGTGAATGCGGCTAAGTTTACGAGAAGTATCGGTGACCTTGAACAACACTTAAAACGAGTAGGGTTCAAAGGAATGGGAGGAGTGATCGCTTCTTTTACTCGAAAAGCCACCAGACACGTAAACGAAAGATACATCAATCTTGCGCTGCGTCGAAGGCCGAGCCGTTGTGTGTAGATAAGCTGCACTGGCATACACATATACCTAAATATATACGGAAACTTTCGCTCCGAACAAATCCAAAGACTCCAACAACGGGTTCTTCTGCGACACGCGGCCCTTAACACTACTCGCGTTCAATAAATAACGTGCACGATGCGCATGTTTCGATTACAAAAGAAGGGCATCTAAGCAACCAATATCCGGTAGCGAGTCTACGAAGTTGCTCCAGATAAATTCTTGCACATTTTTTTTTTGTGTGTTATGAAGTGTACAGTACTAACGTATATTCACGCATTAGGTTGCCTGATTACCTTTATGAGATGGGTATAAGCAAAATCATATGTAGTTAGTTTATTTGCCATTCGCTGTTTTGCCTTATTTCGGCATGCACTTAGACATGCACTCAGTGGCTATGGTGGTGGGCTGCTGAGCACGAGGTCGCGGGATCGTATCCCTGCCACGGCGACCGCATTTCTATGGGGGCGAAATGCGAAAACACCCATGTACTTAGATTTAGGTGCACGTTAAAGAACCCCAGGTGGTCAAAATTTCCGGAATCCTCAACTATGGCGTGCCTCATAATCAGAAAGTGGTTTTGGCACGCAAAACCCAATAATTTAATAATTTGTGTTTTCAGACATGCGTGGTTTAACCTTTGAGGCAAGAATATGGTTACTGAACGGATAAACCACGTAATTTTTCAACTGCAAAAACGGCATGCGACCTGCCGTTTTTCAGAGAAATAATAACAGGGAACCCTGACCATTAGAAGGAAATTAATAGAAGAATAAAAATGGTTTGGATCACATGCGTCAGACATTTTCATCTCCTGACTTGAAGCTTACCTTTATGATTGAAAACGAAGGTGTACAATCAGCGCATTTTAACGGTGCTGACATATGGGGCACGGACTTGGAGGCTGACAATGACGCTTGAGAACAAGGACCGCACAAAGAGCGATGGAAGGAAGAATGCTAGGCATAACCTCAAGAGACAACAAGATAAAGGTTTGAATCAGAGAGCATCGGGTATAGCCGATATCCTAATTGACATTAAGAGAAAAAAATGGAGCTGGGCAGGTCACGTAGAAAAGCGCAGGTTAGATAAACAGTGGGCCATTAGGGTTACAGAATGCGTGCCAAGAGAAGGGAAGTGCAGTCGAGGATAGCAGAAGTCTAGGTGGGGCGATGAAATTAGGTAATTCGCGGGCGCTAGTTGGAATCGGTTGTAACAGGACAGGCGTAATTGGAGATCGCAGAGAGAGCCCTTCGTCCTGCAGTGGACGAAATATAGGCTGACAATGATGATGATGATGATGATGATGATGATCTAGAAAGTAAGAAACTGCTTAGTTGGGTGTTTTGCAAAGCACTCTACCACATTCTAATTCGAATTTTTCGCTGAACTTCGTTGTTCAGGAGTTGGTTAATCAATCTTGACTAATTTTGAAATAAAGCAGAACACAAAAATAGTTTGACTAACTACATACAACAGTCAGCAGCATGCATTCGGTCCATCGGCATATATTTAGGCTCTCGCTAAATTTAGCTAGGACATCCTGTATATATGGGGGAAAAGAGAGCAGAAATGTTTATTTACGGCCACGTGATTTAGCACCGAGTGAGAGGGACCGATTTTATGGCTTCGTGCGTCTGGTGTTGCAGCACTGGCAGTGCGTCTTTCGCAGCCAAAAAAAAGCGTTGCATTAGTTTCTACTTTACTAAATGAAACGTTCTTGAAAATGCCGCCAAAGCTTGTCGCCGCTTAAAACTTGGAAGACAACCATCGCTCACACGCCGAGAAAATATGCCGAAACTAATCCGTACAGCGAGCTAAGAAAGAGAACGTCGTGTACTGCAAACGAGTGCGCTGAACAACCATCGACAGCAGGCCTGTCTATTCCTTTTCTTATATGACTATATTTGATAGTTTTTTGTCAATTGTCTTACACTTTCTGCACATTTGCTCTTTTCCACAGAACATCCTTTACAGATATCGAGATGAGCGACTGAAAAAGTTCAGTGATTTTCTGTCCGTTTTTCGTCTGGTGAAGATGTCTGCACTTGAAGACGTGTTTCGAAGTAAGCTCTGTGAACTCAGACTGAAGGAGATAGACCAAGCGTACTGCGTCAATGTACTGGACAGCCTCATGGAGACTTTCATTAGTGCATCTACATCTGTGGTAAGAATGCGAGCGGTGTCATTTGTATATTGAGTATATGCAATTTAGTAAGATACTGCTTGTGATATTAACGGATAAGATGCGGTTGCTTATTTTGTTGACATACTAGCAGAAAGAAGTTTATTCGTGTGATCTATTTAGGGACACCTAAAGGTGAAGAAATGGCTTTGTAGCGCTTCAGCGAAAATAGAAGATTAAGGAGCAGGGAAGAGTCCATGCAATCTTCCATAATGGCTGAAGCCAGCACTGACCAAAGCGTTACACGCGAAAGCACTCATTCTTGCGGTAACGTCTTCTAGCAGCATCAAGCCACCGAAATTAAGTTGCCATGCGTTAAAATTCCAGTGTGTTGCGGTTGATATAGGAACCTACGAATACTTTGTTCTTCTATAAGTGAAGCCTTCTTTATCTACCCTTCGAGTTTTCACGTGGCTGCTTTTTTCTGATGCACTGATGGTTAGTAACTACGCGAAAATATATGTTCTTGAAGAAATCTACGCTGAAAAATATTGCACTTATTTTTTGTGATGTATCAGCCGGGTACAATGTTTTATCAAGAATCGTTTAGCACGCCCAACGAGAGTTCTTCATGTATTTAGGCTACAGTCCTTGCGTAGGATTGCAGAGAAACTAGTTTGAAACGCAACAAAGAAAGTTCCCAGTTCAATACAAAAGAAAAACTGGAAACAAATCGTGACTATATATGGACACCACGGGCCTAGTGCCCGTACTAAGGCCTGTCCGAAGCATAGTAATACGATCACGGGCGTTAAAGCTTTCAAGACATACGCAGTTCCACAGCCCTAATCTTCTAGCAGTGCACGAAAAGAAAGGCTGCAGAGCATAGCTCCGGTAGCTCCGGCATTGCGCAGCTGACACAATTACTTACAACAGGTAATTCACTAGGTATGACTCGTAAGCTTCACGCTTGTGTTGTAGTTGCAGTGGATTTGAATTTACGACGGTAGAATTCTCAACTTAAATGCCTCAAAGGTATGCCCCCATGAGTTCAGAAACACAAAAATGCACGCGCGCATGCACGCATACAGATACACACACGCGCACATATATATGAATACATGCATAGCAGGTACAATACAGTGTGCCTACACGAAGCACTCAAAAACATTTTATATTCAACACTGACGGCAGGTATCCTGCTGACACCATATTAACATCACCGCAGGGTAGCTACGAGAACAATTCACAAACCTAAATACCTGTGCTGTAGTTTCTCGACCGGAAATGTGAAAAGGGAAATGCAAATCGGACCACGGCACGAGCATCTTTAATGAAGTAGCGAGTGTGCGACATGCGTGGCTACGGAGTGTTTCTGAATATCAAGTGCCCGGCTACCTGATGGGAAGCTTTCAGATTGCTTGTGTGATACACTCGACGCGCGCTGATGATGATATTGCTAGCTCATTGATCTCTTAGATAAGTTGGTCTATGTTGCAAAGTTTACATCAAGTCCAAAAAAACGGGAAAATTAAATGATAACCCCTTTTTTGTCTTGTCCTTGATATTACATGCTCGCTTTCAATTTAGCACTCACGTTTCCACGCTAAACTATAACTCCCTTCTTGGTTCATGTCGGATTAGGCGTATGTCACTACGTTTGCTTCATTTATTTTGTTCCCGTTCAAGGGCTTCCGCAATACAGCCGTACATGATAAAAAATAATGTTAACTGAAAGCAGCATACGTCGACAAGGACTACGAAAAATCCCGACGGCGTACTAACCAGAAAGAAGGATTGAATGAGGCAGAGTTACTCGGTCCAGGGACATGGTGGCTTTTGCCGTGGCACTGGATTGTCGGGCGCTCAAGCCGAGGTGTAAAAGCGTGATCCGAGCGCACAGCTACTGCATTCTTTGTTCGATTCCTAGAGTAAGTGTTGATAAACCCGATTGTAATATTTTCATACGAGAAGCAAAAGACCTTGAGTAGATTTGAACCTACATAGCTATCGTGTGTCAGCCTATTGTTTAGAAGGAGGGTTAACCGAACAAGGTTCTAAAGAAGTTAAGGTTGAAGATGTTCCTGCTTTGAATAATTCTTTCTCGTTTGCTGTAGTTTCAATATATAGGGACCGCAAATTTAATATGTTTATTTCAGATGATCATTATTGCTTTTGGAATCGTTACGTTCATGAACCCGGAGAAAATATTTAGCCCAGCTACAATATACTCATGTATGTACATCTTGACACTGATGGATGTTTTCACAAATACGATGCCCCATGCTGTCAGGCTGAAGAGCCCGGTGAGTAAAAAAAAAGCACTCTATCAAAGCAGAAGAAAAAGAAGTGCCCTGGTCGATGCGCATTATGAAATGAATGTTAAAAACAGGCAGGAATAGTGGTGTCATTGTCGAATTGGGATTTTAAGTTCACATTAGGTATCACGGCTATATTGCATCAAGAACACATCCCACAGGGCCCACAGAAACCTCTTAACCTGCGCGTGCGCCTAGGTACACCGTTCTCATTGTGTCTCACTGACGCCCCCACTTTTTCATCATACATGAAGGGAGTAACGCATTTACGCAACTGCGCTCTCCTGTAGCACTCCAATCGTATACCATCTGAAACGTGTAGCTGTGCTACCGTGTAGGCCGCCGACACAACAAGGAAGCGCAGTTAACTGCTGCTACTTACACAGTGAAATTCCAAGTTCTTGCAAATTGAGGCTGGCGAAAATTGACCCAAACTTGCTTGCTGTGGCACAACGCGTGCGCCGACGGCAATATTGCGGTAGTGCTTCGTTCGGAGAGTTGGCTCAGCACTGCGGATTTTGGGGTTCTCAATAGTTCAAGAGAGGATGTCTAGCCGCACCAAAACTGAACATCTTTGTCGTCTTTGCAGGCAAGGTGCATTGCCTAAGGGGGTGATCCAAGGTTTCATTAGCAATGAGAAAGCGGGAAGCTTGTATGAAAATGAACGTCAAGCTCATAGAGCTCAAAATGTGGATACGGGATGCAGGTTCCAGGAAATAATTCTACTTTATCAAAGAAGCACAAGGATATATAGACAGTTACCAATGAGCTAAACAATATAACTGCTGCTCTTCCAAACTTAAGCCGGAGGCCAGATACGTAAACAAGAAATGGACAGTTGTCCGAAGCAACCTACCTGCGTTGTAATGAATCGTACCAAGGTAAAACAGGTGTAGTAATCAGGTTCAATCACCACCAGCAGATGAAAATAGTTGCGATTTCAAATTGTAACACAATTATAGCTAAGGAAAAACTACAGAGAAGTAGGAAATCCGGATGAAATCAGGCAACGTTGTAAGCAACAGCAAAGAAGAGGAATTGTTCACTCAGCTGTCAAGAAGTCTCAGCAGCCACCTTTACTGATAGGAAATATGTGTAGGTACTGACCTCATGGTAGGACGGAATAACGCTGGATCCGTGCTGATAGAGAGCATTCAAATTGTTTGCGATCTTGTATGCACGACACCTAGTGATGTCCAGTGTCGTAATGATGTCAAAGAATATTGTTACTTAAAAATGGGCGTGGTTATACTGGTGAGGGTAATATTACCTATTATCTAACTGAACACTACACATTTACCCTTATAAACTAGCATATACACGAAACAGAGGGAAAACAAACAGAAAGCCTGGCTTTAGGAAGACAGCTGACGCTACTATAGGGTTAGGCAGGAAAGAATGCAACGGTGGCGTAGAGGTAGAGCATCGGCCTCGCGTGCAAGAGGAGCGTGGTTCGAATGCCCGTGCCGCGCAATTTTTCACCAGATTAAAAAAAAATCCGCGTGTTGATAAAATAGCATAAACAGCCCTGTAGTGCGGCACGATCCCGGTGAACAGAACCGGTAACGCACTCCGTCACAAGAGCAGGATTGGACACCCCGGTGCAGTACTTGGCCACAACCTCCTATATGAATGCAACAGAAATGTGTATAACAGCTGTGTCTTACCAGTTCTCACAAATTGAGGACGACGCAACGAGCTATGGAAAGAAGACTGATGGGTGTAACCGTAAAGGGACTCTAAAGTGAAAAATAATGTCTTCAGCATCAGTGAATTACAGTACTACAACACCACTCTTACAATGATAAGACGTTTGGTAAGCCATAAAAAGGGCAAGAAAGAAATACGGGTGGCGACACCTACTTAATTTCCCGCACCTGGGGGCTGTGACGTCTTGGATTTTGATGGCATCTTCTAGGGCCTACCAGTTATATATTGCGGCATAGATTGACTACATTGTGTTCTAAAGGAACCAAATATTAAACATGGCAAGTTTCGGCAACCTTTATTCAGCAAATGCAGCCCAAATGCGAAAGCATACTTTGGAATCCCTGACGTCACGCTGACGTACTAGCGCTGGAGTTTCCGCGCGAAATTCAAATACTGATACTTGGACTACATTTTCTCATCTAATAATGAATTTTTTTTTTTAAATGACCGCCTGCAGGGTTCTCAACCAATGCTTCATTAGTCTAAACTGATTTATTGTTTCGCTTTAGTGACCCTTTAAGGGATAGGAAAAGAGCAGATTGGGTGAGGGAACAAACGCGACTTAATGAGATCTTAGCTGAAATCAAGAAAAATAAATGGGCATGGGCAGGACATGTAATGAGGAGGGAAGATAACCGATGGTCAGTAAAGGTTACGGTCTGGATTCCAAGGAAAGGGAAGTGTAGCATGGGGCGGCAGAAAGTTAAGTGGGTGGATGAGATTAAGAAGTTTGCAGGGACAACATGGCCACAATTAGTACATGACCGGGGTAGTTGGAGATGTATGGGAGAGGCCTTTGCCCTGCACTGGGCGTAACCAGGCTGATGATGATGAAAAAAGAATGAAACAATATGAAAGGCGTGATGTAAAGACACTTGAAAATTGAAAAATATACACATAGGTAACATGATATTCACCCAAATTTAACATTTAACAAATTTAACAAATTTAATAGAAAGCTTCGCAGTTGTAGAAAAATTTGTCCTGCTGCAGGATTCGAACCTGGGACCCACGCCTTCGAGAGGTGGTTGCCCTGCCATCTGAGCAAACCTGAGAGGCTAGCTCGGGCCTCCACAACTACGAAGCCTTCTCCCTGAGATTCCAGAACTAGTTTCTTTTGCAACTTCCTCTTACATTCGGGTGGATAACAATTTTCTCTTCCGTGACACTTCGTCCAAATTATGGGCTTCTGCAGAACGGTTCTATCAAGCAATATTTCATTTTTTGTTGGTTATGTGGAGCTGTTCCTACTGACTGAATTCCGTTCTTCTTTACGTTGTTAAGGTTTTTCGCAGCTGTCGAAGACTAATGTCATTTTTTGCTAATGAAGAATGGAACTCTCAAGCAATTGAAAGCACTGGAGGCCATGAAACTGCCAGTAAGTCTTTTTTTCTTGAGACTAAAAGAATTTCAAATAGAAAAGTTGATGGCATGTCAATAGTTGCGCACATAATTTTGTTTTTTCATAACGTTACCAAGAAGCGCTCAAGCGTTCAAATCGACTAGGAATGGAGTGGTACAATATTTCTTTTCATCTAACACTATCACCCACCTCTTTCTAAATGCCTTGCTCCTTTAGTGGAAGAAATGTTCGGCGGAACACACACCAAGTCAAATAAACATTATGCGAAGTAAGGATAATTACAACAGCGCCGCCATATATAAGTACATCATTATTGTTACTGAAGTTAACCGCTTGCACTTGATATCCACTTTCTTGACTTGCAGGTAGACAATTACATGTAATTCATTTAAATTCTTTATTGGCGCACTTAGAACATACAGAAATACCAAAAACTGGTTGGACCCATCGCCACAGGCTAGGTTCGGGTCCATTGAAAAATAAATAACAATAGCCAGTATAAAGCAAGTAAGATACATCACGTACATCAACACATTTGTCGTACACTCGTAACTTGCACGAGCGTACAAAAGGAAATGCGAAACAGTGAAAAGCATGGTATAGTATTAAACATTTCTGAGTAAATATATAAAACACACATAAATTGTGAGCAATTATGTTTTCGGTAATTCTGTAATTGAATGCCTAATTTGTTTACTCAGTAAGCTAACTGTAATTCAGTTGCTTTCTTTAGTCATAAATTACACGTAATCCGTTATATTTGTGACGAAAACAGCTCTGACAGGAGATGCAGCTTTGAGCGCCTAGATTTGGCGCGAATAACAGAGTTTCTCCTATTTCACCTATCGCGCTTCACCTATTGAAAGCTATGCACCAACTAGCCCCACAACGTGTTTTACAACAGAGTCCACAGGGATGAAAACATGTGCATAGTTTGCCTCTTTCCCAGAATCAGCCTTTTTGCAGCCGCGAATAAATCACGAGAACATGGCAGGCTTCCGTATTTGCAGCTTCTCTTGAATTTCCGACGTCTGCACTTTCATCTTGTGATAAATGTATCTCCCTTTCTCCTGGAAGCGCTTAAAGGCGGCCTTCTAAAGCGGTAAGAGCTGCTCCTCAATTTTTCGCTTAATGTAGCGAATGAATTCCCTGATGTACACCGAAGTTTTTCATGCGATTCTATTGGTTTGATTCACGAGACTCGAGTGTACATTTTTTTTTAATTGCAACACAGGAACAGTATTTCTAGAAGGCAAGAGTATGCAGCATCATAGTGAAAACATTTCATATTTGGCCCCTTCATCGAGTAACGTGTGCGTCTGCAGCTGTCCGTTGCGATTACTTTTTCAAACCTAAATGGATAACGATTCAAGGGCGCCGAGATGTTGGCAATCAAATTAAATCGGTGCTCGTTCCTAATCCCCTAACATACTTTTTTAAAGTTTTCACTGGCCCTGTGGGGAGCATTTACCATTAGGCCCAGCAGCATTGAAGAGCTCCTCTTCGTAACAACCTCTACACCATAGCATGGAGCAATCACGATGTCTTCAGCAAAGTTTTTGGTCTTACTACACAACCATTCTCTGCGGCGCACACAGTGAGTGAGCTTTCGCTGTCTCTGCATATATGTCCCCACAAGTAAACGAGGGAATGTTACCGAATAGCATTTTTGACAAACAATTCTTCGTAACGTTAACAACGTGTGAAGGACTGCAGAGGACATATCGGAAAAGTCGGTACAGCTCATTTGCTTTTTTGCATTTGTGCAACGGTAATAAAAATATGGATGAAAACAACGTGAAATTTTTCGATTACATTTTAATAATTCCTCAGCTTTGTGGGACAGCAATCTGTAAGTGTAATCACTTGCTTTGTTTGAAGAGGTAATTAAGATAATAAACGGTCACTTTTTTGTACCGTGTACAAATCCACTGCTACCAAATTTTTTTACACATGTGGTCGATTTTTTTCTCTTTGTGTTCAACTTGCGCTTGTATGTGAAAATATCACTCGTCTGCACGGTAACCTGTCTTCACTATCGGCCCGTCTGTATCAGTGAGCGGTTTACCTACGCTTCTCCTTTGCTCAAATTCTCGTTCCACGACCGTCTTCGCCGTATACTGTAATCTTTGACCGTGTTTCAGTTCCGCCGCTCTTTAAGAGGCTGGGAACACGTATGACATGTTATTTGTTTCGTATTTCTTTCTTTTTTGGGGGGGGGATGGGGGGGACGGTAACCCGACGCCCAGCAGCCTCGCCGCCGAAGCTAGCGCACCCGTGCCAAGGCATCGTCTTCAGTGAGGTGCTTGGAGATGTGCAGAAGAAAGCAACATCTATCTAATGGTCTTCCAAAGAGCCCAGCATTGCAGCATATTACTCACATTTTAATTAGTAGAAGCATGCACATCACTGAGAAGACCTCAAAAGGCGTTGTATTTTACAATGACCGGCAAAGGTTCAGACAAATGACGCATTCAAACGTACGCGTAATTTGGCTGATTGTCTTTCACATTGCCTTCGGGCCCGTGAATATTAGTTTTATTGAGAATAACTTAGGTGTGTTAATAAACGCGAGAAACATTTAATTACTTTCTTTCTTTGGCCTCGTGTATTTAGGTCGCTTTCCAGCCAAATACAAATAAAAGAGCTTAGCCGAAAAGACAAGTGCGATGCAGCTGAACTTCCCACCCGGAAGTTGAAAGAATGAACTGCTTGAAAAATGAATATTCACTTTAAGCGGCCATAGTGGCGATAAGCAGTAAGCACTCAAGCAGTGATAACTGGTAACAACAATTGGGTTTCATTGCAGCAGCGTTTGGCTAATATTTCCGAGCTCCAGCTCGGAAATATTCGGAAAAGCTCGGAACTTTTCTATTCGAATTCTGCAATCAGCCCTCCGCGATTGGTCAAGCACTTTTTTTTGACCACCCCCACTTCACCTCTCTATCACACGACATCATGAAAACCGCGATAGCACTCCATCTGATATGACGTGCACACACGGATTTTGCAAAATTTGACCAAATAAAATATAGTTATTGCTGATTCGACGTCGTTTCCCCATCAACCCTCGGCTATTGGTCAAAATGTTTCAAGCTGCACACACTTCACGTGCATCTCACGAGACGTCACGAAACCGCAAAAGCTCACCGCGTCAAAGTGACGTGTACGCGTTAAAGATGCATTATTATGCCGAACAAAACTGAATTTTCTTCTGAATAGCCGAAGGATGCCCCATTCCGAAAGGAACAAAATATAACTGCCGCCGAACGCTCAGGCACTGGCTACTCGCGCATGGGTTTATTTGCGTGTAATAAAGCTTTTCGCGCGGTCATGTAACGTTTTCGAGACCTTTCGGCACATTTGCGACCTCATTCTGCCAACTATTCTTTGCTGACGATCCGTTTTAGCGCCATTCTTAAGCTTCCGTTCCATTCCGCCGCGATTGTTGACGAGCCACCGCAAGCTAAGTAAGGCAAGACGGACCGATCGCAGACGCTGGCACAACCCTCTTCATCCAGTTGTCGATTTTCGCTGCAGTTGCTCGACCCCATTGAATCCCTCTCCACTTGAGCGTGCTCCTCGCCTCTTGGGAGCCACTTAGATAAGACAACCCGCTCAACGTACACAATGTTGTTCGTTTTTCAAGCAAACAAAAGTGACTTCCTATGAACGAGCAGAGCGTTTGATTGGTCTATTCAGACAACCCTGCGGGTGACCGCCCGATGGTTCCGTCGGCGGCTACGCAAATTTGACTTCAGGAGATTGGAATAAAAACGTATTGGAATAGTTTTACGTTATAGGGCTCCAATTCACTTCTCTTTACCCACTTTCAAATAATTGTGCAATGTTACTAGCGTTAATGCTAAGCTCGTGAAATGATCGACTGCTATAGCAGAGGGGGCTCAATTGTCAGTTGCGTTTTGCTAATAATCATTCTGCATAACACTATTTTGCAGCTGGACAAATTACCTTGAGTGACTGCTCCTTTTCCTGGGCAAAGGAAGACTCCAAGAGGGATCCTCCGGTTCTTCAGAATATCAGCGTCAACGTGAGCAATGGCTCCATTGTAGGCATCGTGGGTTCTGTAGGAAGCGGGAAGTCTTCGCTCTTGTCGGCTGTCTCCGGCGACATGAGACGCCTGAGGGGATCCACAGCGCTTAGAGTGAGTTATCAACGAACTGGGTCTCTTTGTCACCTGTTTGTAGATGGGTTGATGTTAAAGCTACATTCCGATGTGCGTGCGTATTCTGATCGTATTGCAAGCTAGAGGGCAAGAAACCAATTCCTGCTCGAGAAGAAGCCCGATTCTTTCCCGTTAATAGATAACAACAGGTATAAACAGTAGGCAAGGCAACTACAATCGGAAAATGGCCAGTAGATATTAGGCAATTATTTACAATCTTCTAATTTAACCCTGACAGCTTTACAGCTAATACGTGCTTCAGTGTGCTCAACATGATGAGAGACCTTTTCCTCTGCATTTCTTTGGCGCATACTTCCGTCCGCCACTGCGTTAGCCTTCGAGGGCAGTAGGGTCTAAATTTAGAATTATTGCTTCCACTGCATTTTTTTTCTCCTGAGAGAGTGCTAATGCCAACAACAAGCAACTGATAGCCCAACACAACCGTTTCTACTTATGACACAACTGCTCTTTATTTTATTAGTGGGATAGAAAAATAATTAAAGCAACAATTAAAATCACAAAAAAGTGATGACAGCTGTAAAGTATTACTGTAAAATGCGCATTTAGCTTTGTATAGAGGTGATTCTTTAGTGTATTCACTGTGTTGCGTCCATTTGAGATAATGCCTGCTATACGTTAGTTACTTGCCGCCTGTGCTGCTTACTGTAATATTTAAAGCGGAGCCAGTAGTTATGCATTAATGCACTTTTTTTACCGTCTTGCACGTTGTACGTTATCACTTTGTGATAAGTAAACTAAAACTCCCACTCAAGGACAGAAAGTTAGCGCGCGACCAATTTTTGTAACGCTCATCGCTCCATAGCACGGTGTTTCAAGAAAGTTCCGCACTCGCATTCCAGATTTTCTTTTTGGCAAATATATCCTTTCAATGCCTAATCAGGCGTAATATTCCAACATGCTTCTTGCTGTCCACTTGACAGCAAGAACGATCTGCCACTAGCAGGTCTTGTCCTCGCTGAGTGCTTTCCAGTGTCATGGACGCTTGTTCTACTCTATGGCTGGAGTTTTGGTTCATCTATGCATGTTTGTATGGGTTCGCTTGATCACAATGTAGCTTTCGTTTACACTATGCACAAACCGTTTTACAAATGCCGTGCTTGTCGAAAAAAAATCGTTGCCTGCCGATCCTTTCTGTAAACTACAAAAGAGCTGCCATCTTTCCCACAGGAGCTTTCGCTTTTATGACGTAGTGCATTCATGCTTGCATTGCATTGCGAGAAAAGACGTAGTAAAAACGCATATCAGACCATTGGTAGGCCCCAGGGTTTAGGAAACCGCACGAAAGAGTACGTTTCGCTAACGGTCGTTGTCCTTGTAGGGAAGGTGCCGAGCAACGCACTATCGGGTGAGTGCCACTGTGATGTTAAATTCGGTGTGCTCTTTTCGAACATCCTGTGTGGAACCTGTTAATAATACTGTCACCCCCTTGTGGTGAGTCACATGTGGCCGGCGCTGCTCAGCATGATATCGTGGGTTCAATCTCAGCCGCGGCGGTTGCATTCAAATGGAGAAAAAAAAATACAAGGACCCTTGTATGCCATTTTTGAGATGCACGTTAAATGCCACCAAGTAGTTAACAATAAACCTTAGTCCCCCACTACGCCGTCGACGACAGCTCACATTCGACGACAAATTATTGCGCTCACCGCAGTTGTGATTTGGTTGTTTCTTGTTTTTCTGGGAACAAGTTACACAACACTATTTCGTAACTCCCATTTTTGATAGTACTAGCTCCTTCGTCGTCACTACAGCAAAACCTTCTCTGGTTTGGCATTTGGCAAAAAGTTTCTGTACACAGAGCTCCTGAATCCCAATTGTTTTATTGAGTCAATAGACGTGCCACGAAACTATCGAGTAAGTGTCAGCAAAACCGTATCTGCTTGCTTTTGTCGCCAGGACGATAAAAAGAAATCCTGTAACTGTATTCCCACAAGCACCCTAATTATTCATTGCGGTACATTTACGCAGGGCACAATTGGTGTTGTATGTCAAAGACCTCATGTGTTCAACATCACCATAAGGGACAACATTATCTTCGGCAGAAAGGTTGATGAATCGTACTACTGGGAAGTGCTGGAAGCTTGTCAAATCATTCGAGACATCGAGAGTTTCCCGGCTGGCGACTTGGCTGAAGCAGGAGAGAAGGCAAGGTGAGAGGACATTGGAGGGGGGGATAACAGGTAAGGCATTGTAAATGCACAGCTTTCAGGAGTGCTACATAATTTGGGACAAACATTACGCTAAAGCAGGGTGTAACCACAGTACAATACCAAGTCCCTTTTTATAAGAAATCGTTTTTAAAAGCTTGTGGCATCTGAGTATACTCGTTGTGATTCTGCTTGCGTTTTCTTATATGAAGCTGATAGTATAGTAGCTATAACGGATACGATATTGCATGCCGGAGAAAATGCATAATTTTACAAGTTCTTTTGATTCATCTGATTCGCTTCAGAGCTGTGGTTTAGAATTTTTTAGCACGAATCATACATTGAATTGATACATTCAATAGATGGGAAATACTCTCAATAAGAGGTTCTGACTAACGCGCAAGCGATGACCAATGTGGTATTCCTTACTCTGAAGCAGCTCTTTCTAACTGTGTAGTTCCTGGGATCACTCGCACTTGATAGAGGCAGATTATGCATCTCGCTTCTCTGCAAATTACTCTAGAGAGAAATGGCTTCTTTTGTCATCGTATGCCAGAAAAGCATTCGCTTGATGTACTCGTTTTTGTTAGGGACCGTGATAAGGGCAGCACTCGCTTGGATAATGTAAGAATAATATTTTATAAGGTAAAACAAAATGAAGTATTCAACTGTGCAATATAATTTGGAGTAAAGTCCTTCGCAATGACTAGCGGGCTTTGGTTTTTGATGCCTTTATTATACTATTGTCACAGGTTGGACTGCACTGGTGATTAATACTTACGGAAGAACTTGAGCGGATTACAGAATTCAGCTTAGTGCCGGCTAAGCTGAGTACCATAAGCATCTCATGTGTATTATGTATCTAAATGCGCTAAATCGGTAAAACATAGAACAAGCGCCTTATTACTCCTTACTTGAAAAGCACTGGTCAGCACAGTCGAACAGACTTTTCTGAATATTTTTACTCCTAGTTTACACCTGGTCCTACCACTTGCTTCGAGTCCAGCTGCTGTTACCTGGTGCTTTCGCTATCAAGAAATATTTCCGCGATTGGTGCCATCGCTTCCAAGAAATTTGTTGGAAAGGTTTGCTCATGAATGTTTCTTTTCTGTCACCTCCTACGTGACGCCGAAATTATTACTTTCTTTTTACCCTGTGCAGGGTGAAATGCTCAGTGGAGGTCAAAAACAGCGAGTAGCCTTAGCCCGGGCGGTCTACTCAAGAAGCGACATTTACCTCCTCGACGATCCCACCAGCTCTCAAGATGCCCGTGTAGCACGCGGTGTCCTCGAGCGAGTCATTGGGCCACGTGGTCTACTCGGAACAAAGGTGAAATATTTCTTTGTTCGTGCACATCATATAAAGGCATTTGCGGCTATTAACTACTTGCGTATACATCATTATATCGCGTTAAACGCAATGAAACTTACGTAAACTCTAATTAGAGAAGTGTTCAGTGCCATCATAAGCATTAAAAAAATTAACTAGTGGAGTTCCTACGTTTTCAAACTGTACAGCGGTTTACGAGCGATGCCGTTGCGGTGTGCTTCGGGACCCCCTGGGGTCCTTTAACTGTCACCCAATGCATGGTAGTCGGGCGTTTTTACATTCCACCTCCATCGAAGCGCCGCTGTGAAAATTAGTCGCCTTCATCCGTCCGTCTGATCTCGGGATTTCGAACGACCGTCTTTGGTAAATTATAAATGTTTTTATAATGTGTCGTAACCCGCTTTGCGTTCTCGCATAAGTAATCATAATAGGCGAACGACACACCGGGTTTCCCACAAGACCGGGTGGTGAAACGTTTCCCGCAGAGCGAACATCGCCCAGAAGAAACCCGTAGAAATGTTTTGATTCTTCGCGCAAAGCACCACTCTTGTCGCGAAACATACATGAGTTGTTCCTCAGCGGTTTCCGTCCGAGCACTCTTAAGGATCTTCTGGAAGTAAGCCACTTTCGTCCGTAGTTTCGGGCTGAAAGTCTACATTGGCATTTATAGCATTTATTTAAATATTTATGCGTCGCCACTCCTCCGTATATTGTATTATAGATAGCAGAACTGTCCATGCACGATGGAAAATTCCGCAGAGGCACTTAAGTCCCCTCGGTGATACGTTTTCACCTAGGTATTCATCCGCGCATCGTGGTTCAAGTTATAAACTTTTGCATGATGTTCACTTTAAGACATGATGGCGGTCGTATACCCCATTTCGTACACATATGATTTGGCGTCGATGTTGGTGTTCTCGTTGTTGTTCATAATTTCCTGTCACGTATGTGGCTTATGCGCACTATGCATGATTGGCCAAGAAATGAATACGTGGTGCACAGCGGTGTCATTTCGCGTTGGTGGATTGTTAGAGCGTGAGAGAAGACGACGATGCTGACCCGTACATCCTCAAAACCTATTGTTCAATCAAACCGATTTCATTGTTGACCCTATTATTCACTTCATTCTTCCCATATTGCTTCATTTATAACTATATATATATATATATATATATATATATATATATATATATATATATATATATATATATATATATATATTGACTGGCTGTCTACTGAGTCGTCTTGGACTTTACTAGCTTTAACTTATTCATCAAAATTATATTTATAAGTCTATTACTTAACACATATGTAAAATCTGCCCGACTCTTAGGCAACGCCCTGAGTAGGTATGAGCCAAATATATTAGGATCATCATCATCGTTATCATCATCATCACCATCATCAAGTGTTGCGTGAGCGTTTTCATATAGGGAAGCCACGATGCTGCGTTGTGCAAGACACCGAGAAATTTGACGTTAATCCGGGCATTTCTTCGCGTGTATTTAGTGGCTCGACCATCGAGTGACACTCTGCATTTTAGCGCAGTACTTCCGGTTCACCGCCTGAAACGACCGAGGATGAAATTCAGAATAAATCAGAAAAGAATAGAAAAATATAGTACCGTAGAATATTCGTGAGTTTCATTACAGATATGATATCAGAGCATATGTTTAGTTACAAGTTGAGTTGCTGAAGTGTCTCAAATACTTAGAATTAATTAAAGATCACTGGTTATCGCACACCGAAGCAGCGAATCGTAGACTTTAGAGACCCGGCAGGTGTACACGACTTTGGCGAAATTCTCGCAAACCCGGAAGTCGAAAGCACAAGTGTTGACGTCACTAATGACTTTACACACAGAAGGTTGCATGATAGGTAAACGGCTAATTAATGGAAAGCGGTTGTCTGGCGTAGACTGAGCGTCTGCATAGCAGAGGAGATGTGACGCCATTCTCTCCTGTCTTGCATCTCCTCTCCCGGCGCTTACCTGACGTCAGCACCAGAGAGGGTTCGTCAGGTGCGCATCGTGCGTCGTTCGCAAGGAGGCTACGCCCAACAGGTGGCACGCGCTGCGCTTCCTCCTCGCCCTCTCTCGCTCGTCTCCCGCATATCGTGCCAAAGAAAATATACATTGGCTCACTTAACCTAAGGAGCACCAACTCCGAGGTGCCAGTGCCACTAAGAGACACCTAAGTCAACGATTAGGATCGCCTACCATTTTTACTGTTTCCGCCGTCGGCTGTTTTTCGTACCATTCTTTGGTCACATAGTGCAATATTTTCGCGAAATGTGGCATGTGATGCTTTCGCATTAAAGGTACTTATAGCTTTTAAAGTTCAGGTGACCATGTGAGAAACGACATAAAGATGAGTAACGATTTCGCCCGGTAAAGAAGAATTACTCCGTCGTTGTAGTTTCTGGTGCAGATGTTTGATGCGGATGCTAACCACGTTAAAATATGACGCGCCAAAAAATTTAAAATATATAAAAAATATTGTTCTCATTGGAAAAAAAGACGCGTCTTATAGTAGTTTCGGCGTTTCTGTGAGGCAATTCGACAACTTGTTGTTTCAAAAATGCCGTTAGGGGCTGTAAAGGCACAGTACTACCCATATGCACTGTACGATGCGAGTGCAACCTAGTGTTTAACTTATTCGATTCCCCATAATGGCAATTTCTGCACCTTCCGTTCGAAAATGTTATACAATGCTATATTGTGCACAAATAACATCTCATATTAAAGCGCTAGCGTTGCGAAAATATTTCATCTGTGCACTTTACCTTTAAAACGAGCGTGATAAAGCCCATTGCTGCAGTTTCATGGACAGACAAGTTTCATTCGGCACCGCGATGGCCCGTTCTGTGCTAATACAGTGATCTGCGCTAGCATTGGTTCTTACAAACAAGCAAGCTCCCTGCAAGAATGACGCGGTAGTAATCGTGTTTGCAAAGTATTACGCCGATGTGATGCTACGATACAGAAATCTTAAAATGTACGCAGGCCTCCCTTCTCAAACCGGCCAGACTTTTCTCTTGCAGGGAAGAGGTGCCAGAATTCGTATTCAGGTCATGGGTGCGACCGGTCGCCTAGCACGATTCAGCGGTAGCGCAGACTCAGTGATGCCTTGGACACACATGGCGTTTCCCTCGAAAATGCGCTATGTATCTAGACATAGAACAACTGAAAAATAACTAGACCAGAACTCAGCACCATAGCATCTCTAAATGGGTGAGATGATACTTAGATTGGGATGATTTTGATGTGTCGACAGCTGCGCGCGTGTGGGTCATGCACACGCCATGACGTTGCACTCTCATTCATCGAAGCAACGATTCTATACCTCGAATCTCACTTGTGATTTCGTCCGTACTGTGACGCTATCGTGGACGCTCAACACACCTAGAGTTTCCTGTTAGATATTGCTATAGGGGGCGAAGTCAGGCCTTATAGCTACGAAAATTCGTGAGAAACGGTGAGATTGATCATCCGTCACAACGGTCACGTGAATGCTTAGGCCAAGCCAAAAATACTTTTTTGAAAACCATATTAGGACAGCGAACGATTGAGTTATTCAAGCGTCCATTACTATCAGTGTCAAATAATTTGAATATGTGTGTAGCTCATGCAGGATACCATCGGTTTAACCTTTTACTTTATTGCACAGTCGCGATCACCACGCCCTCATATCTTGCACATATGGCTTTTTTTTATTTGTAGGCATGCTAAACTTTTGATTTTCCAGCAAAACATTAGCTGATAGCCAGCGCATGTGCCTATTCTACTTCCTTCTATTTTCGTCTCATTAGCGTTGCCGCCATGCAGTGAATTGTCACTAACTCACCAAGTCTACTATTTTGTGCCTTGTAGCGTCCTTTAATTGCGGTGCATGAGCGTTGTCATGCTCTTCCATTGAAATTGATATGGTCGCTAACATTACACTTTGGAATTGTGAACATGACTCGCTCGCCACCTGTTATTCGTGCACTGCTTGTAGAGTTGTAGTATAGTGTGCTAGAATATGGGTAGAGTGTTCAGGGAGGGCTCACGGCTGCCGCCCTTGATGTCGAAAATTACGAGATGGCGCCGCCAGGGCGTAAGATGTCGCATCATGCGCCATTTCAGATGCGCAACGGCGCTTTGCACAGACACGCCTAAGAATCTGCTATTTAATTGCTAACACGCCAACGATAACACGTCCCTGGTTCGACGGCATCGTCCAAATAATTAGGCTTGGCTTCTCGGTTGGATCCATCGCAAGGCTCAAGAAGAGAGCTCATTTCCTAATCCAGCTCTACGTTGCCCAAGCTGAGTGCCCTTGCGATGCTATAATATGGCAAGCAGTTTATAACAATCAGGAACTACGTTGATTTGGGATGATCATTTTATTCACATGATTGCCGGGTAATCCTGGAAAAGTTCTCTAACGGATCCTGGCTCAGCCATGATCCGTTTACTTGATACGATACTGAACGTATTATGTAAGGAGACTGGCTATTTTATCTCTAACTCACTAAACCAACAATCTATTGGATATACCAAAAGTAACTAATTACAAAATTATTATTCACCTATTTACTCAATTCTTTAGACAATACGAGTAATGCGAACGAGCAGAATATTATCTTTTCAAATAATCAATTAATGAATTATTATTCACAAGTTTATTATCTGACTTACTTCGAAAATTGAGTAATTAAAATATTTCAATAATTCGGTAAATAATTAATCTCGCCTTCAGCTGTCTATATTGCGGTGGTAACCACTGTGGATAATTCAAGCCTTTATTTTAATCAATGCGTCGTTTCAACTACGTCAACTAAAAAGAATCACAAACAACTGAAATATTGACATACGCGCTAGTGGCGCGCTACCAGCACAACTTACAGGACGAAGCGACGTATCTATCGATGCTGGAGGGGGCGCTGTTCTCGTGTGGGCTGGCATCCAAGTGCCCGGCCTCTAAACACTTGCCGCCTCACTGCAATGCAAGGCGCAGACCCCCCCCCAATCCCCTCCCCCTTAAGTACCTACCTCCTTTCAGTACTCTTTAGCCGTTATTTTCCAATGTAGCTCTTCACTTTGTGGCCTTGATTTTTATGCTCCAGACACGTCTCTTTGTAACCAACAACACGAGGCTACCGTTCAGTCCCGATCAATGGGTCCTTATGAACGAAAGGACCGCAGTGCTCTTCGAAGATCTGGACAAGCTGAAGCAGCACTCGGGAGCACCAAGGGAACTGTTCAAAGAATCGAATGGTAAACGAGTCCGCCAAATCGAACCGGAGGAAAGGTAAGGAAAAACACAAAGCTTTTCAATACTAAAGAAGCATTTAAATATCACTTAATAAGGCGAACATTAATTCACGTGCGGTTGTTGCATGCACGAAGATTACATTGCAAGTTCTTCGCATCGTGTGCAGAAGCCCATGAATGTTTAGCTACAACGCTTTTGAATACTTCAAATTTTATGAGCTGATACTGCTGTTGGCTGAATGTTGGCGCCTCTCCCGTTCGCCTCCGTTTGTGCTTTTTGTAAATTCTGCTCTAAAACTGTATTAAGTTTGATTATCAGTTTTATAAAGACGCTAGCGTATGTGAACTTATAGCAGTAGAATTAGCCTGAAATAGAATATTCAATGTGCCAATGTAATTTTCTGGAGATGCACACAAAACTCGTTAGCAGTGTGAGCCGATGATTTGTTCTCACCTTCAAGAGCACCTTATATATTTCGATATTTTCCACTAGTAATATGCCAAGGGAGCTGTTATTTATGCGCACACTAAAACTAAGAAACTGCACTTACATTAATATACCATGTGCATTACTGGTAGTGAATACGTTGCCAGAACTCGACTATTCAATGATCAATCAACTTGCATATATGTGACACAAAAGGCCTGCCATTTGCTTTCCGCAAGCTGGCTGCCATCAAAATAAAACGTCTCCTGCGATAACAAACATTTGTCCAGTTTGAGCCGTGAAATAGACTGAGTAGTCATCGCACCATTTTTTTTTTTTCAGGAAGGACGACGTACGAACGGTGACAGACAACGAAGCAGTAACAGTTCTTAAAGAAGAGGGTCTGTCCTCTAATAAGGTAACGTCTTTTTTTGTTTGCTTTTTTTACCGATTTTGTCTACAAAACTTCATTGCGTTTGTCATTATAAAATGCCTTGAGATATCACAGCAGTTTATACGCAAGACTGATATATTTCCCAACATGAAGGGATGCGCAGAATATAATTGGGCAATTATTACTTTTTTTTCGAAGCCATAGCTTGTAAATTATTTGAAGTAGTGTACTAGAAGATCCCCAAGCCTTATACAGGCACATCGGCCTAGTCATCGCACGTGTTACCATTTGCTACATTCTTTGACAAAAAATTACACATCTTATTTTACGCCATTTGCTGCTGCCCTAATCATATCAGTCCAGTATGTACTTACAAGCCTTCCTACATGACTAATTTCAATTGGCGTGTGCAAATGCGTGCTGTAATTATTTTTTCAGTGTTCATTTTTATTTCGTATTCTTTATGGACGGCAGTTTCCCCCCTTTCCCCCAGTTATTTCTCTAGAATATTTTCCACCACAAAATATACTTTTCTTAATATAACATTTCGCACGTTTCTCCACAAGTTACCATTGTTATTTTTTTTCTTTTCTCACATATAGGGCAAACTGGACATTTTCAAAGCATACATGAAACACTCAGGCCCTTGCACAGGGCTGGCACTGCTTTGTTTTGTGTTCAGCGCCACGTTCACGGCCGGCCAGTTGGTCTGCATCAGAGCGTGGGCGGCACTCAACACCCGTGAAAATGACGCGAGCCACTCCAGTCACGACATAATAGTATGGCTTGCCTTGACCTGCATAGGAGATGGTAAGCGGTTCCAGCATTCATATCTCATGCATCACTTGCGGCCATGTATAGCTCAACGTATTGCACACGCTGATGAGATGCGTTACTTAATGAATCTACGCAAAAGTATTTATGCTGACGTTTTCTCTCGTATATTATTTGAAATGTTTACATAAAACCACCTATATCAATAGCTTCTAACTTCTAGTTCTAAGTTTGGGACTTTTTATTCAGTGCATTATGCTCCACATTTATTCTCCATACTAACCTCGATTCATTGAGAGATTAAATTATGAGGTTCTGCGCGCCAAAACCACGGTCTGATTATGAGGCACGCCGTGGTGGAGGACTCTGCAAATTTGCACCACCTGGTGTTCTTTAACGTGCACTTAAATCTAAGTACACAGGTGTTTTCGCACTTCGCACCCATAAAATGTAGCCCCCACGGCCGGGATTCTATCCCTTGACCTCGTGCTTAGCAGCCCAACATCGCAGCCACTAAGCTACAGGTGGCGGGTAGACTCAATGCATATTTTCCCCCTCGCTGCTTCAGTTTTGACCGTTTCCCCCGCGCTGGGCTTGCTTTCCTCGCTCTTCAGTTTTGACCTGTTTTCCTGCGCTGAGCTTGCTTTCCTCGCTGCTTCAGTTTTCACCCGTTTTCCCTGCGCCCTGAGCTTGCTTTCTCTCTCCTCAAATTGCCACGCAGTGCTCTCCCGGCTGGTCGGGGGAATTCTGCTCGCTCGGGGCACTCGGCAATGTTCCCTCAGCCCCCACGACAAGATGCTCAGTCACGTGGCCAGCAGCCCGCTGTCGTTTTTCGACGTCACGCCGCGCGGAAGAATATTGAACCGCTTTTCCGTGGACCTGGAAATGAACGACAGTCGCGCATTCGTCGCCATGAAGCAGGTGTACCAAACTTTACTTGGCGTCGTTGCACGGCTCGCCGTCATCGGAACGCAAGCAATTATCGTCTTTCTCCTGGCTTGTGGCGCAGAGATTGTACTTGTCTTCATATTGGTGAGTACGGCGGTTTTCGTTCGCCTCTTATCGCGCTTTAATCACTATCAGCTGAGGAATGCTTGTTGAGGACGCAGAAGCAGAAATATAGTAATGCTTTTAGGAAAGAATTATTCCCGTCAATACCGACTGCCAAGCCCCAGTGTATAAACGGACGCTGAAGCTTAGCTCATCGGGAGCATCAGCCAATAAGCAAATGCAATGAACAAAACTCGACCTCCAGGAAACACTGCGTGCGTAGTTTCATTTCTTCTTTGGTGGTCGACAGACAGTCTATTTACACAGATAGAAGTAAGCAAATCTTCGTAACACTAATTTCAGCCGAGATGTGAAAATTAGTGCAGAAATTATTCAAGCATTGGTGCAAGCTAGGGCTACCTCTTCCCACGGTACTTTTCCTTAACCCTTTGACGGTTTAGCCGTACATGTACGGCGGCGGTTTTCTGTCCCGCAAGGTCTTTTCCGTACGGGTACGTTTTCGACCCTCCGTTTGAAATTTCGCGCCACAATGACGATGCACGCATACTGGGAGGTGCTGCCACCTCTTAGGTTTTACAAGAAGCGTTTCAAAATTGTGCTACCTTTTTGAACTGACTTCAAGCTTCAGCGCGTCGCGCAGAGTGCGGCCACACCCCTTTTGCTGTTTCGGTTTCGCCGCGTGATCGCAACGGAGGCGCGCGAAACGTCATTTTTCTCTTTGTCGGCACTCTCTTGCAAATGCTGTGGAAGTTGATTTCTATCTTGATTGGCTCTGCTCTTAGCTTGTTTATAACCGCCGTTTGCGGGGTATTCTCGCTCTCAGCGGCAACGCGCTTTCGCGGTTTCGGTTCCGCCGCAACGTAGGCGCGCGAAACGTGATTTTTATCTTTGTCGGCACGCTATCGCAGGGGCGGCGGAAGTTGATTTCTATCTTGATTGGCACGGCTCTTACCTCGTTTATCACCGCCGCTCATGAGGTATTCTCGCTCTCTGCGGCTGCGCGGAGACTCGTGTTTCAAGGAGTACCGCACTCTAAAATACTATTGAACATATTGCAGTTCTGAGTGATGCCGACACCAAAATACTGTTCCCTAATTTTTTTTACTATTTATTCCCGACTTTATACATCTTGTGCATTCAATATCTGCAATAAAATAATTTGACCACCAGGGAAAGTTTTCTTCAAAATAATTCGACCCTCAAAGGGTTAATTTGTCAGGCATCTGACATGTGAAGTCATGTCCATGATCTCTTTCTTTGAGAGCTGCTTGATGTCTGACTTGCGACATTCCTTAGTTAATCATGTTTTTGTTAGTTTTTATTATACAGCCTCTAAAAAGTGAACCTTCTCATGCTGGTGCGAGAAAAATTAAAAAATTGGTGCTTAGCGTTTCTGAAGAAGCCTCAAACAGTTTTTTTTTAAGTCTACTTGCTTCCCAAATAATGGCTTGGAGTATATCTTCTCCATATCGGATGCCTTATCCGTTATGCAACACGTTTTTAAAGAAAGCGAGGTTGTCTGTGAGGATGAAACCAACTATATCTTGTTAATGGTAGCTTGAAGTAGCAACTACTTTAGGCATTGTCGCAGATAAATTTTAATGATAACCTAGCTTTTCTTACAGACATTTTAAGACATTTAGGACATTTTAATTCTCTGGACGACTCTCTTATGGACCGACGAATTGCTACTGAAAACTCGTCAAGTGCGATATTAGCGTCTGTTTTATTTGTTATGGAGGACCATTCTATTTGAGCGATCCGATCAATGAAATCTTGTTTGTTAAATATTTTTTAAGCGTGCGAACAATATTCGACATGTGATGTTGAAAGCGGAAAACAATCAAAGATGACGCTAGGTAATATTTAGTTCAAGAACACCGCAGTCGTCATGTATAATACAATTTTTTAAAAAGCAGGTTGTCGATAAGGGTGTTAGAAGATCCATGATTGCATTGAGAGGGGAGTGTTATACGCGACACACATTCATATTCCTGAAAACGGTTAGCATATTCCTTGAAATGTAAATCAGAGGCGTCAAGAATGCTCATGTTGATAGCGCCGACAACTGTAACATTCTTATTTTGAAGTGCAATAGTATTAAGGAGAGTGGTAAGTTCAGCGCAAAACTCTGAAGCTGATTGTGATGGCAAACTGTAAATGCAGCCAAGAATTACGTTTTTTAGTTGAGAAGATGAATTCGACACTTCTACTCAAATGCATTCGCAGTTAGTAACAGAAATTATTCCTGAGCTCACGTTCTAGGAATGACGAGATGTATGCGGCTACGCCCACATAATTTCCAGACACCCTATGACAGTGTTTTGAAACAAACGATGGCATACAAAATAAGTTTTTATGAGCCAATGATAACCACATTTCTGAAAGACAAGTGAAGAAAAACGACGACTGAGTGAAATCAAAAGTTATTCTATCTCATATAATGTATTTTAAGACTTCGAGCATTGAAATTGATTCCTGACAAATCGGGAACTTGAAAAAGCGTATACTATTTTGTTTAAGAGAAGTCTCAAGCCATGAAAGCATTTTTCCTTGGGAGCCTCGAGGAAAAGTCATGTCAACTATCGGAAAACACTTCACTGGCTTCCGGCGATGTAGGGAAAGCCCGGCTTTCACATAATTGCCTTGCATTAATGTAACAATTGGCAGTCCACAGATATCGCCAGTTTTTTTCTTTGTTGAGTGACAATGCTCTGGCAAAATGCCTCCTGTTTTCAGGAATCAAATGGACACTCGGAAAAACAGCGTCATGTCGAGGTCCAGTGAATCCAAGATCCGTCGTGCTAAGCCGCACTGCACTCGTTTGGCTGTAGAACTCTTGTTTCTTTTCGCGCGAAAAGAACCGGGCAATGATATTATTACGATATCATCGAGAGCTGCTCAAGAGACGAGCCGCCGCGCGAACGACGATGAAGTTGGTCTGTGCCTTTGACGCGAGCGAGGGTCGGCCTGGCTGTCTGGCTCCAGTGTAAATAACCTTTATATAGCCCCTTTCGTCTTTGTCTTTCCACAAGTGGTATAAACTTTTTTAAAACAGGGTTGAAGTGCCTCAGACAGGCTGGCCAACGTTTCGATAGGTGGACCTATCTTCGTCAAAGGCGGCCTCGTCATCCTCGGCGTGTTAGTTTTAAAGGGTTAGTGTAGTGACGTCACGTGCGGGTGTTGTCGCTGGCGGCTGGTTTTAAAGAGAGAGATTACAAGAGGGAACAGGCGTTCTCGTCCGACGTCTGTGAGCCTCATTCTCAAGACGAAGGGACAAGAGTGTGAGAGTGGGCACGCGGGGAGGAAAGAAAGGAAATAGAAGCGGACAAAAGGGGGGAAAAAGGAGAAAAAAAAAAAAGGAGGGGGAGCCAGGGTCGTGCCAAGACACAACAAAGGGGGGGGGGGTGAAAGAAAAAGAAAGAGAAAAATGAAATCTTTAAGAAATACGGGGGCTTGGGAGCGTGTTGGGGATGCGAAGGGTTAGGAGGTATTCTGGGGAGTCGTTGGCGGCATGTTTTTGAGGCATTAGAACGGCCGGTCAAGCAATAGGTCGAGTAATTTTGAAATAGTTAAGGTGGCGACGCGGAGTCTGCGGTGCAATGTGCGGGGTGCCTGAAAGGCAGCGGCATGGTCTTTCAAGGGGCACTGCCCTACGCGCTTAACGTAGGTGTCGTTACGGCGGCATCCAGAAGGCGATACTCCGGGTTGAGGCGCCGAAAAAGGCATATTGACTTCGGAATGTGTAACATTCTGGTGTAGGTTAGCGATGCCCGTCCTCGCCACGGAACTCCGGAGTGGTCGGTACATCGAGCTTGTCACCATGCCTCCCAGTGACGAGACTGCCTCTGCAACGGCTTTGGCTTGTCCAACTGCTCCAATCGTCACGGTTGCCTGACATCGCGACTCTGGTGTGTTCTCTGGCCTGGAGGGACAGGACGTTGACGAATGGATCAAGCTCTATGAACACGCCAGTGCTAATAACAGGTGGGATCCTGCTATTATGCTCGCCATCATCTTTTATCTCGGTGGCACCCCACGCGTGTGGCAGCAAGCGTATTACGACGAGATAACCAGTTGGGACAGTTTAAAAAAAAAGCAACGGGAAGTGTTTGTCGACCCCATCGGTTGCAAGGTTGCCGCGAGAAAGGCTCTTGCGTCTCTTGGTCAGACAACAACAGAGCCGTACCTTTCATACATCCTCGACGTATTGGCTCTGTGCCGCAAAGCTGACGATACTAAGTCTGAAGCAGTTAAAATGGCACAGGCATCACCGACGACGCTTCTTAATTTGCTTGTTTTAGGTAACGTCTCGACTGTCGACGCCATTATTAAAGATTGCCCTCGCCTTGAACAAGCCAAAAGCTACCGTATCACACACCACATCACGCGGCTACCCAACACTGCTGCTACGTCAACATGTGAGGGTCGGCCGCATCAGACTACCACCTGTGACGAAGTAACTCGTATTGTTCGTCGCGAGCTCGAGGCCGCCTGTTCGCCAGCTTTATGCGCGACGCCTCCCGATCCACCAGCACCCACGATTGCGACGATTCAGGTCGTCGTCAGACAGGAATTTGAGAACATGCGTCTGCACTCCGTCTGTTCAACGTCTCAACCCAGCGTTCCCCAGTTCTCTGGCGGCCCTGCTCGTCCCCTGCAGTCCTTTTCTGCCACATCTCACCGCAACCCGTCCGAATGGCGAACCCCTGATGACTGGCCAATCTGCTTCCAGTGCTGTCACATCGACCACGTCGCTCGCCACTGCCGAAACCGCTGGCCACCACCTCCTCGGACATACGCCACCGCTTATTCCCGCACCTTTGGACCTTCTGTTCCCTATGCCACCTGCCATAAACCCACTACAACTGATGCCTTTGCTCCGAACCTTCGCTACAGGAGCTCGCCCTCAGCTTGACACCATCAGTCTCGTTCGCCCCGACCCCGTCACTTCTCTTCACCGCCTATCGCCTCCCGGATCCAGACGGAAAACTAGGCACTGCAGCTTCTGGAGGTGAAGCGCGTTGTCGACCCTGCCCTCAAAGCTTCTGCTCACGTTACCTACGAACGAAAACCTTCTAGACGTTGACCTTGACGGCTATCCTGTTACTGCACTCATCGATACAGGAGCGCATCTTTCTATTATGAGTGCTGCCTTCCAATGAAGACTCAAAAAGCTCCTCACCGCAGCGTCGGCACGCGTCGTCCACGTTGCGGATGGTGGTACTGTGCCTATCTTCGGCATGTGTACGGCACGTATCAGCATCACCGGCCGCCACACTCCTGTCCTCTTCACCGTGGTTGCTCGTTGCCCCCACGACCTAATACTCTGCCTCGACTTTCTCTCCGCGCATTCTGCTCTTATTGACTGCTCTGCCAGTACCCTTCGCCTTCAGTTGCCGATTCTCGAAGAACCTTCTGACGCACCCCAGTGCCGCTTACGCCCCACCGGCTTTCTTCGCCTGCTGCCAAAATCAATAGCCTTTACTAAACTGTCGTCTTCCCCACCAGTTCCTGATGGCGAGTACCTCGTCACTCCTCTGCTCGACATTGCACTACATTAGGACGTTACCGTGCTTCACACTATACTTACTAATACTGCGAACCGCACTCGCATACCTATCTTTAACTTTGGATTGCCAAAGCAAATTCTACCGCAACGTATTTGCCTTGCCAACGTTGATTGTCTCGGCGACCATCATGTGGCAGCGTTATCAACTGATGGTTCTTGCGAGCTTCGCATGCCCCTCACGCCTGCCTCGGGGCCGATTCCAACATAAAGAAAATGGTTGCGACGGACCTCTCCTCTGCGCAGGCTGAAGAGCTTTGCCGAGTATTATCGTCCTACCGAGATATTTTCGACTTCGACGATCGCCCTTTAGGCCGGACGCTCGCGGTCAAGCATAGGATTCTTACTGGCGATGCTACGCCTATTCACCAACGACCATATCGAGTTTCTGCGTTGGAATGCTGAGTAGTTAAATGTGAAGTGAACAAAATGCTAGCGAAAAACATCATTGAGCCTTCTTCAAGCCCCTGGGCGTCACCTGTGGTGTTGGTTAAGAAGAAGAATGGCACATGGCGCTTCTGTGTAGACTACTGTCATCTCAACAACATTACTAAGAAGGATGTCTACCCGTTCCCACGTATAGACGATGCGCTTGACTGCCTCCATGGTTCCAGCTATTTCTCATCTATTATCTGCGTTCTGGATACCGGCAGACTGCTATTGACAATATGGACAGAGAAAAAACCGCGTTCATCATGCCTGATGGCCTATATCAATTTAAAGTAATCCCGTTTGGATTATGCAACGCCCCTGCCACCTTTGAGCATATGATGAACTCCTTGCTCCAAGGTTTCGAATGGTCCACATGCCTCTGCTACCTCGACGACGACATCGTCTTCTCGCCAACGTTCGACACTCACCTTGAGCGTCTAACAAGTATACTTGATGTATTTCGCAAGGCGAAGCTGCAAGTTAACTCATCCAAATGCCATTTTGGCCACCGTCAACTTACTCTTCTGGGCCATGTCGTTGACGCTTCCGGAGTACAGCCTGATCCCGACAAAACTCGCGCTGTCCGAGATATTCCGGTTCCGAAGACAGCCGCAGACGTCCGAAGTTTTGTACGACTATACTCGTACTTTCGTCGTTTTGTTCCCGATTTTGCGACAATTGATAGACCCCTCCCTAATCTCTTTAAGAACGGCGTACTATTATCGTGGCGTACTTCAGAAGCCGCCGCCTTCTCTCGTCTCGTCACTCTTCTCACCTCACCACCCCGTCTCACCAACATCGACCCTGAGGCCCCTACAGAATTGTGTACAGGTGCCAGCAGTCATGGCGTAGGTGCCATCTTAGCCCAGAGTCAGCGTGACCAGGATTGCGTTATTGCTTTTGCGAGCCGCCTCCTAGCACCATCGGAGCTCAACTATTAAGTTACGGATAGAGAATGCCTTGCTGTTGTCTGAGCGGTTGCGAAGTTCCGTCCTTACCTTTACGGTCGCACTTTTTCCGTAATCACTGACCCTCATGCTCCCGGCTGGCTCTCATGGCTAAAAGATCCTACAGGCCGGCTTGGTCGATGAGCTTTCAGCCTACAAGAAGTTTCATATTCCATGGTGTACAAGTCTGGCCGCCTGCACCAAGGCGCTGACAGCTTGTCGCGTTACCCTGTTCATGCCTCTGACTCCTCCGATATTGCCAGTACTACTTGCGTATTATCTGTATAACGGCTGCTTCATGTCGCCGACGAGCTACGTCTTGACGCCTAGATCAGAGCACTCATTGACCGTTTTGAACACTCTACGGCCGATGCTACTCTACGCCTCTTCTTACTCCGCGACCGTACTCTGTAGCATTGTAGCCTTCATCTGGACAGTTCTGAGTTCCTACTTGTAATACCTAAATACCTCCGCTCAACCATTCTAGAAGAGCTTCACGACGCACCAACAGCAGGACACCTCGGCGTATCTCGAAGCTGTGACCGTGTACGTCACTCTTTCTTACTACCAAACTAATGACCTAACTGAGCGTTTGAACCGCACCCTTACATAAATTGTATCGAAATACGTTTCCCACGACCACCGTGACTGGAACCTGTCTCAAGCTTACATTACCTTTGCGTACAACTCTTCCCTTCTCGAAATGACTAGCTTTTCCCCGTTTTACCTCTTGTATGGCCGAGAACCCACGCTACCGCTAGACATTGTGCTTCCGCACACCACAGCTTCAACTAGCGATTATGCCCGCGATGCAATCGCCCGAGCTCGTCTACAAGAAGCAACGCTACGACCTCCATCACCATAATGTATATTCTGTGCCCAGCACCCTCATGTTGCTTTGGTCACCATCCCGTAAAGTTGGCTTCTGTGAAAAACTGCTGTCTTGTTACGCAGGTCCACATCGCATGCTTCGCCAAGTGACCGATGTCACGTATGAAATCGTTCTAGCCACGCCCACTATGTCCCCCGCTGTGACAACCAGCGACATTGTCCACATTGCCCGACTCAAGCCCTACAATTCTCTACGCGCCTTGGATATTTAACAGCGCCGTGACGGCGCTTTTGCCGCCAGGAGGGGGTGGGGGTAGTATTACAATATCATCAAGAGATTCTCAAAAGACGAGCCGCTGCGAGAACGACGATGAAATTGGTCAGTGGCCCTTGTGCGAGAGAGGGTCGGCCTGGCTGTCTGGCTTCAGTGTAAGTAGCCTGTAAATAGCCTTTTTCGTCTGTGTCTTTCCACACGTAACAATAAACTTGTGGTCGCCAGGATTCGTTCGTACACGATGGAGAATGTCCATGCCTGAGTCACTGACAACGTGATTTACCCTTGTAGCTATCTCTTTCAGTGTGGCATTACAGGTTTCTCCCTGTGTACAAGGAATTCATTTAATTTCAACATTGCTCAACCGTGAGCGCTGCTCTAGCTCAGCTACGCACTTCGTTAGGACCTCATTTTGCTTCGTTAGGGATTTCTAAGCCGGGGCAAGAGAGACATTCTCCATCCTGAGCTTTTCTACCAGAGTATTTAGTACATTGAAGCCCGAGACTAAACTCATTATTTCGAACTTCAGCGCTGAGGAAATATGACCGGATGCTTCCAATATCGTTTGGTGTCTTTGTGCATGCTTGCGGGTGAGTTTATCCAATCTTTTGTCGGTCCAGTCTTTGAGCTCCGCGACTCGTTTAGCAAGTTGCGCCATCGTAGGCATTGTTACAGGTTGGTACACTGTACACTTCGTCACGTCACTAGCAGCAGCAGTTACGGCAAAGCCAACTACATTGAAGATAAGGAAACCATCACCAGCCTGGGAAGCCAAAAAAGACGCTTACACACCTGCCCGAGCTGCCGCAATCACTGCTGCTAAGTGAAGTGGAATTGTTGCCGATGACACCTTTAAAATGATCAGCTAGCAAGAAACTCACGCAGCTGATGAGCGCAGGTAGCCAGTCGACTGCGCCACGTGAATACGCTGGCACGTGAAGTTCGATAAAGCAGGGGGATGTGTGTCATTACAAAGGCCAAGCAGTAGCACTTTGAGGTTAAAGCATCTCGTGCAATCCGTGGTCCCCTTTCTCGGATCTGTACAGCGAAGAACGACGCTTATACACGTGCGCGAGCTACCGCAACCACTGCTGCTAAGTCGTTGCGGTTACAAAGCAATGATGAAATATTTACGTTGTTGGAACGACGAAGGCGGTATTACGACGACAGCATGACAAAGACCGTCTGGCGACCATGTCGTGATGTCAACACCATAAAGAGAGTCGGGTGAGAAAGCTCTAACGAAGACAATGTAACGACTAGGACGGCATCACGACCCCGAACACATATCCAGGGGCCCATGCTATTAGGCAACTAGAGTCGCGGGGTTTTAGTACAAGGCTTGATGATGACAGCACGAAAAAAAACTAAATGACGAAACTGGAATGGTGGCCCCTGAACGTCCTACTATGGCGGAGTAACTATGAAGTCATGACAACTGTCTGACACTGATGACATGACGAAGGTGTCACTAAGAGTGTTAGACGACAAATCACGACGGACGGCGATACAACGTCCACGGCTCCATCACGACTACAAGCCTATGGTCTTGTGGTCGTGATGGCTCGTGGGCTCGTGGACCAAGGTGTTGAGCAACTTTGATCACTGGGTCAGGTAGAAGGTGTGACGATGACGGCATGACGAGAGTAGGCTATTGCAGTACCCACTGACGCGGAAACGTGGGGACGCTAAGATAGGCGCTCTCAACAGGCTCCTTGATGACGGCTCTAAAAGATGACGAAAATAAAGATGGGTAGCACGTGCTCGATGGGCAAGCACGGCAAAGGCAGTTCTGTTCTAGAAGCCTGCTACGCTGGTCAACTTGTTCTGGCACTCCACTGCGACTCCTCGGTTCCCAACAGCAGTGTCTGCGGCTGAATAGGTGGCCCACTGACCCCAGCAACCTACCACACTAAGGCACCCTTGTGCCTGGAGCTACCTCGCACCCACTGGATGTCGCCGCTCACCAGCTCTGCCTGCTGGCGTCCTGGCGCAAGTATGCACAGATTTGGTTCGCCCAGGTCCAAGCCCTCTTAGATCGGCACACGATTATCTCAGAGACTGCTCGTTTTCGCCATTTACTTTGCAATTTCTCTCCTGAGGTGGTCCAAAATGTGGCGGACATCGTTGCTGCGCTGCTGGGCGATGCGCCGTACCAGCAACTTGAGTATTCTAGATCGCACCCGGCATCTGCGAGGACGCGCCTCCAGCGCCTGCTCACGTCCGAGGAGCTTTCAGATCACTGCCCCTCCGCGCTGCTCAACAGCATGTGGCAGCTACTGGGCACAAGCAAGCTCAACTCGAACGGTGCGCTGTTGAGGGAGACCTTCCTGTAGCGCTTGCTGTAGTCCATCCACCTTGTCTTCGCCGCTCCAAGGGTCTAGGCCCTTGAGCGCCTCTCCCAGATCACTGATCGATTCCAGGACACGAATTCTGCGGTCGCCGCCCTCTCTTCAACACCAGAGTACTCAGTCATGTACCGCTCAATGTGCCTGATTCACCCAGTCACCATTCCCATTGACCACCTCAGGACCTCCTCTCTTGATCAGCACGACTCCACCTCAAATCTCAGCCGCCATTCGTCTTCCTCGAGCTGTCTTCACTCGCGCAGTCCTCGAAGCTTGCCTATTTGCTGGTATCATCTCACTTTCCAGCACCATGCCCGCCAGTCCAAGTCCCCGTGAAACTTGTCAGCATAGGAACCACGAGATCATAGATGGCAGCATGTGACCTCGCCTTACAACCCGGTCACCTTTTTCTTAATCACGGATCGCTTTTCCGGCGCGCGCTTCCTTGTACACACAGGTGCCGAGGTCCGCATAGTGGCATTCTCAAAAGTGACCGCACTTCCAAGGCACCTTGACTTACACACCCAAGATTTTGCAGCCACTCAGAATGATGCAATATCTGTTCAAAGTGTACCTTGTCAATGCGTATCACCAAATCTCCCTTGAGCCTACCAATATCCCGAAAACGGCCATTACTACACCGTTCGGCCTATTTGAGTGTGAGCGCATGTCTTTTGTGCTACGCAACCAACCTCCAACGCTCCAAAGATTCCTTACCAAGATAAGGCGCGGCCTCCCTGCTATATTTGCCTGCATTGAAGACATCTATAGTCACGAATTTCACTACACAAGATCGTGAGTGTCACCTCTTGGAACTGTTTCGATTCCTTCGACAATTTGGCCTAGTTATCAAACCGCAGAAATGCGTCTTCACGTTTTCTGAGCTTGAGTTCCTGTGCCACCACATCTCGGCGCTAGGAATTCATCCGTCGCCATCTCATGCCCAGGCAGTAGAAGGCTTCCTTGCACCCACTACCCTAGGCCAGCTGAGTTCCTGGGCTTAGTGAATTTCTTACACCACTGTATTCCGCTCTACGCCAAGCTTCTGCAGCCAAAAAGTGACCTTTACACAGATAAGAGCTCCTCATACGCAATTTCATGCTCTCCCGAAGCTCAAGCTGCTTTTAGGGCGGCTAAGCAAGCCGTAACCAATTCAGTACTTTTAATCCTCCCACGGACTAACGTGCCCACTCGCACCATGGTGGATGTTTCTAGTGTGGTCATCGGCACCGCTCTCCAACAGAAAATTCAATCCTTAATTACTTTCTTCTCTCGGAAGCTACAACCTGTCGCGACTCACTACAATGCTTTTGCACGTGAGTTGTTCGCGCTATCTACTCCACCATACAACGCTTCCGACACTTCTTGAAAGGCCAGCCGTTTTATGTTCTAAGTGATCACAACACTAGTATACGTTTTCTGTAGAAAGTCTTCCAAGTATGTCGCACATGAACTTCGACAAATGGCTTGTACACCAGAGTTCACTACGGATATTCGGCACATCAAAGGCACCGACAACAAGACAGCTGACGCACTCTCACCCATTATTTTCCTAGGCACTTTTACATCTGCTGGGGATTGGGAAACCCTAGCTGAGACGTAGATGGAAGAGCGTGAGTTGCAACCGCTACGTGAACACCCCCATTCCCTCCCTCTGCAACTTTTTCTTCACCCCTTCGTGCCTGGCTTACTGTGATACGACGTGTGAGCGGCCGCATCTCGTCTCTTCATTTCGGTAAACTTTCATCGTGCTGTTTTGCAGCCACTTCACGAAATCTGTCATCCCAGCATCCGAGCCGCGCAGTGCCTCGTTACACTGCGGTACGTCTTTCCGAGTATTAACACCGATTTTCGCTAGTTGGCCCATCGTGGCTCGCTTTGACAGACCGCCAAAGTTACCCGCCACACGTAGTCTACCACACAGTTTTTCTTGTCACCTGGATGTCACTTTGAACACGTGCAACTCGATTTGGTTGCACAGCTTCTTCCCTCTCACGCCTGCCGGTACATTCTGACAATGATTTACCACTTCAGTCATTGGCCCGAAGCGGTGCCCATTCCGGACATCACTACGAAAACGGTGGCAGAGTCTTCGGTTCAGCATGGATTGCCCGTTTCGGATGCCCCAGCATTGCTGCAACGTATCGCGGCCGGCACTTTGAATGTACTTTCTTCACTTCCCTCAACCACCTGCTTGTCACAAAGCGCTGCCTTATTACGGCATACCGTCACTGTGCCAATGGCAAGGTTCAGCGATTCCATTGCGAGCTCGAGGCTGCCCTCACTACGCGCCTACATCGAAAACAACTGGATCAACCACTTTCGCATGGTTCTTCTTGGCCCACGCACTGTTCTTCGTCTTGGTCATCGTGACTTTGACTATTCAGCGGCCGAACTCGCCATCGGTGCACCCCGCGGCTTCCTGTAGAATTGTTTGTTCCTACGGCCCCTACACCACATCCGTTGCAGCACCTCTAACGCCTACACTATGGAATTGAGCAACTGTGCCCAGTCCCGGGTTGATCTCCAGACCACAGCATCTTTCTACATCCAGAGTTTGCGGCTTCAACGCACGTTTTCTCAGGCGAGACGCTGTAGAGGTGTCTTTTACACTCTCTTACGATCCTGTCCTCCAGAAGACACTGAAGTCCGCCACCATGCTATTAAACGGCCGGGAAAAGGATTTCTCGTTAGACCACTTCAAACCAGCCTACCTCGAAGACGCCTCCCAAGCAGCTCCCCGCAGATGTCACCAACGTATTCACTCATCTGCATGCCACCAAGATAGCCCCATCTCGGCCTTGTCGATGCGTGCATTTCACTGCTCCGTCTTGGCGAGAAGTGCTGTAGTCTGAAGAAGAGACTGCAGCACTGCTGTAGCACTCGCACTGCTGTAGCACTCGCCAAGACTGCTCCGTCTTGGCGAGAAGTGCTGAAGTGCTCAGCGCGCTGAGCCGGCCGCAGGGCACCGGCTCCGCGCTGAGCCGGTGCCCTGCGGCCGGCTGCGAAAGTCGAGGTAAAGAATGGTGGGCTTCACGTGCTCGATGCGCAAGCATGGGACGGACAGTTCTGTTCTTGAAGCCTGCTACGGTGGTCCTTTTGTTCTGACGCTGACACTTCTCGCGCGCGTACGTCTCCGCCTTCGACCGCGCTTACGAGCGCAGCCCTTTTCAGGGCTCGCACGGCAGCTGGCTCGATTTCCTGAGCCACGCTGCTACACGGAGGCCCCATCTCATGGGTGACGCTCCGAAGCAGCAGCATCGGAAGAGGCCGAGGAAGTCAGCTCCTGGCTTCAACGACTCGGAGCACCGACGGGCCCGGCAGCACCAGCCGCGTGGACAACAACCACGCACCGGCGGATCGCCTCCCGCGTTACGATGAAAGTGCGGGCTGAAGGCACGTACGCTGCGTGCACTCTCGGCTGATTCGACGGACTCCACGCCGTCATGCCCGCCTTCGCAAGAGAGTGCGACGCCGACCGCGCGCGCCCCATCATCCTCGGACACTCCCTTCCGCGCATTTCCCTTTGATGTGCCGAAGACGACTTCCAGCGGCCACGACGCCGCACCATCCGCTTCAACGGACACCACCGCAGAGGCCCCCACTTCGGCTGCCTCCACCGACGACGGTACCAGCTGCGCGTCGATTGGCGACACCGACGAGAGTGCCGGCAGCTTCTTCTTGCCAACCGCAAGCATGATTGGTGCCGACACTTCGTCCTCCGGTACGGACGCGTCGACCGCGCCCGAGGCAAGTCCTGCCCGGCCCGATTCCCCATCACTGTCGTCGCCGGCGGCCTGCGCGTCGCCCCCACTCACCAACATCGAGCCCACCGCTCCTGCGGCGGGGGAGGGCTCGCGCTCGGCAGCGGTGCCTGCCACCGTCGAGGACGACGACCCAGCTGACGGCCCCTCGCCCAACGAGAGCCGGCCGAGAGCGCCCACCCCTGCCCCAGCTGCTGAGGGAACAGGGGAGCTCATACAGCGAAACTCTCCGCTGCTGCTCGCGGCCGCCGAGGCTGCCCAAGCCTACCAGCCGGCAGCGGTGCAGCCAAAATAAGCCGCAAGAAGGAGACCCCATCGTCGACGGCTCGTCGACTTCGAGCCGCACACCCCACCCGTTGACGACGGCGTCGCCCGCGATACCGATGTCACGGTCCTCTACCGTCCCACCGGGCGCAAAGCGACTTTCCTCGCACTCTCACGGGACGGTATCGCTTCCCAGCTCTCCTCTGTGCCAGGCGTGAGACGCGTTCGCGTCAACTTCCGCCGGAATGTGGTGGCTGCCGACGTGATGCGCGGTCCCGACTTGGCGCCCCTCCTCGAAGTGTGCGACCTCGGCGGCGTGACGGTGCGCCCCAAGGCTCTACACAATAACTCCTGTGTGGGTGTCATCCATGGGATCGACCCTTCTTTCGACGCCCGCACAGTGCGCGAAAACCTAGAGGCGCCCGTCGCGGTGCTGTCATGCTCGAGGGGTGGCGCCAGCGTCACCGTCACTTTCGTCGGGAGTGTCGTGCCTCCAAGCGTGCGGCTTTTCAAGCAGCTGCGCGCTGTTCGTGCCCGCCTTCCTCGACCGCTACAGTGTGACCGCTGCGGAGTTTTCGGACACGCCGGCGCCACCTGTTTCCGCGACGCCCGCTGCCTCCGCTGCGGTGAGTCGCATCCTACAGGAGACTGCCCCGCGGAGAAGGCACACTGCGTAAATTGCGGCGGCCGACACCCTTCGACAGAGCCGAGCTGTCCAGAGTGGCAACGCGAAAGGAGGGCGGCCGTGTTGTTGTCTTCGTCCGAGCGGCCCCTTTCGAGGAAGAAAGCGCTTGAGCTGGCCGGCACCACATCGCACGAGTCGCATTTAGCCTCTCCTTCGACGCCTGCTCGCACCCCGCAGGGCCGATCCTACAGTGACGCCCTGCGTGGCCGCAACACCCAGACGGCCGCTCCTGAGTCGTCACGCAGCCCACAAACCGCACCAAGCAGCGACCCCAGGGACGCGCTCATAGCCGCTCTGGCGGCTGCACTCCGTGCCGTGCTGGACCAGTGCCCAGCCATCGACAGCAACGTCCGACAGATGTGCGACGCGGCTGTCGCCGCACAGGAAGCTCTGCTTCGCCACGACTAGGAGCGTCACCGCGCCTTATAAGCGAATGTAAACAACCTGCCCACGCGCGCTGTCTGGGCAGCCGCCGCCGCGTCTATCTCACCCTTCTTTCGATTCCCTATCCCTCTTGTGCAGTGCGGTCGGTTGAGGTGTCCTAATCTGAGAGACAGTTACTGCACTGCACTTTACCCCAATTATTTCCTTCCCCAACAAGAACCTCTCTCTCTGACGCTGAGCTCCTCTGCGACTCATTGGTTCCCGACAATATAACGAAGCTGGAATGACGATAATGGAATGACTACGGCGGTATCAGGTCCCGGAGCACTTACCTAATGGCTCAAGCAGCCCGACAACTTGAGCCACTGGGTCGGCGTGAGAGAACGGTTGCATAGATAGATAGATAGATAGATAGATAGATAGATAGATAGATAGATAGATAGATAGATAGATAGATAGATAGATAGATAGATAGATAGAAAAGGCGGAAGTAGGCAAAAAATTGAATAGCCTCCAATTGAATAGACACTATAAACTTCTAATTGACTTCGTTTTATAGAATTTCAGTGAAACTGCTACTAAGACTAATTTATCTTGAGAAAAACGAGAAAGTACGTTATTTAGACAGTTCGCTTGAACGACGACAAAAAAAAATATTCTGATTAAAAGCATTTCCTCTTTAAGCAAAAGAGAGTTTTTTTTTTGTTCTCAACAGAAGTGTTACATGTAGGGCAAAGTGAAAAATTTCTCGTGAGCTCGGGAATAGACTTTCTTTTTTTTGCTATCCTCAATTTACATTTATGTACTGTTGCACCGCCCACATAAATGTAGTTAAACAGATTTTACGTGAGCAAATGCATAGCCTTTTTTTAAACGATGCAACTCCTCACAGGGCTAATCGTGGCACCCTGAGCATGGCTCGTGCAGCGGCTGCTTGCATGAGTCGCGTAGTGCTGTGTTTCTGCTATGCTCCACGAAGCATGAATATGTATATTTACATCTACAATGTGTTGCAAACGCATCGCAGCATTTGACTGTATTACACACAGAAAACTGCTGTCATTGAGAGAGTAAAAATTACCTCTGTAAGGAATATAATATGAATTCACGCAAAAGTCAATACCATATTTTAACATTACCAATGAAAAACAAGAAAGCTTGTGTCACAAAAATGCAATACTTTTTCAATTCATGCTTTGATGTTTGGACAGTGTGTCGCTTAACAAACAACTAAACGAAACCAAGTAGATCTTAACATGTTAAATCACTCGTATTGGTTATTGAGTTTTATTTTATGGTAATAAAAATGTTATATTGTTTCGTGAAGTTTATTCTTTCTTTTGAACATGAAAGAAAATGTAGTAAGAGCTACAGACACGAAGCCAGATGAGGGCTCTTACTCCGTTCAACCTTGCAAGCGCAAAAACTACACACGTCCAATGCAATTTCATATATTGAAGTTGTTAATACATTATTCGTGTATACAATGCGTTCAAAGAAGCAAAGAAAATAAATAGAAATTAGGTGCAGAGAGTCTGCAAGCATGGAATAATAGTGAATTCAGGCCCACATTGTAAATGGAATCGCGGGAGATACAGTAAAGAAAAGGTAGAGCGAAAAAACAGAAATGAAGTACTCAAAAAAACAATGAAGAAATCTTCGGTCATGTGCAGTAACTGTAAATGTAATAATTAGGTACAAAATAATAAAAATACTCAAATAGTGTTTAAATAAAACTCACTTTGTTCTACAGTGTGAATTCAAATTAAGGACGACTGAACCACAACAAATATTTATAGAAAGGAATACTTGAGTTTGGCATTGAGCTATCAGTCTCTTTTATCAATTCTTACGTAAAATAGCATGCTCTGCTTTTCTCGCATTTACAGCGCCACGTGGTCACAGCAGCAATGATTGGCAGGCAATACGAAAGTACAAGACTGTCTAAGCTCCTGCAGCACCTCACGGAGACTCTGGATTCTGTGGGGATGATTCGCTGCTACGGGGTAATGGAGAAATTTTGCGCGCGTTTCAGGCGGCTCATCAACGACTACACAGAAGCCTTCAATGCCTTCATTCTGTCATACTCTTTCGTCCGCCTCATCGTGACCTTTTTTGGCGTGCTTGTTATTTTCCTCGCTGTGATCGTCGTTGTGGTGCCGAATCAAGGGGACCCACAATCTGCAGCCACGGTTGGACTGTCGCTTCTGTCGGCTTTGACGGTAGGTTCTACAAGTACAATTCGTCAAAATGAAGGGCGATAGCCTCAGCTGCCATTTAGGCAATAACTTTTTCCTCAATCTTTCTGAAGCTGGTTAGTGCTTTGAGAACTCGAAAAATACGATAACTCTAGATACCCCATTCTGTTTAAACAATATTTATTTTAAGCATAACATTGCCGATAAGTTTGACAGGTATTCGAGCATCCCAGGTTTTTGCGATCATGTTTACAATTCATGAAAGGCCGCTCAATCATTCTTCTTCAGATCTCGACATCGTCATTGCTGCGAAATAACAATGGGTACTGGGCTGCGACTGCTCCGTTTGTGGCTATAAAAAAAGCACATTTTCTCTTTTTTCGAATCATGAGACTAAATTTGGCCACACAAACGACGTGGTCTGGATAAAGTACAAATGCGTTTTAATCGGTTACACGCAGGCCTGCTTTTACTCTTCTAATATAGTTACTGAAAAGGTGCATACAGCTGTGTCATGACGATAAACAGTTTCCTGAATTTTTTTTGTGCAGGCGCTTGTAATTTGATCGTGTGGCGTGTATTCAGAACGTGTATTCAAGTAAGAAAAATCACCTGCTTTTCACCGTGTCAAGACTTTTAATGTTCCCACCTGTGTTTGACTCATGGTGCAAGATATATTGACGAGAAATAGCGTAGGCAAGACAAGGAATGATAAACAAACACGATACAGGCGCTGCTACTGCAGCTTAAGTTTATTGACAGAAACACAAGTTTACACCTTGGCACAAGACGTGTAAAATCTTAAAGATTTGTGGCTAAATAATCCATTTATTGCTTATGCAGCATCACAGACGACCTCGAAGCGCACATCTCACCGGATTTGTCAATAAAAAATGCTTGAGCAATCTCCCACGAAATCCCATCTTTGTGCCGTGACACCACCTTAGTTCTGAATTGAAACTTACAGCGCAAACACCTACGACGAACCACAAAAGGAAGATACGTCGCCAATGTGTGCCATAGCTTCCTTTTGTAGTTCGTCTTAGGTCTGTGTCGGGACAATACCCTAGGTAATTGTAGCAACGACTACACAGAAGGTAATTGTAGCAACTTGCATTGTCTGCAATGTAGGCACACATTAGATGGCGGCTGCGTTTTTAGCGGAGCTCTGTGGTACATTAATAGGTTATTCAAACACCATCTGGTTTGACCAATGTTCCACCTCCAGCAGAAGAAGAGCATGTGATGCACTACACCCTTTCCCCATACAAAAAACCTGTCACGGTTTGTAACAGCACGATCACTCCGTTGTTGGCTATCGCCTTCGACCTTCCCTTGTACTGCTGTGGAAACGCGGCACAACTTTTTTCGTGGCGAAAAGACGACGTTTATGCTATATCGGCTTCCCACCTTCTTCATGCAGTGAGAAAAGACGTGCAGATACGGAATACTAGTGACTGGCTTTTCTAAAGCGTTCACCTGTCTTGTCATGGCACCCTTTGCTCTCAATTTTCAATTTTCAATAATCGTTCGCTGAGGGAAGCCAAAGAACTCACTGGATAATTTGACTGCTTAAGTTTTTTTAGGTGACCAGAAAAGGCTTCAGTCATTCGATGTGGGCATCACTTGCGTAAAGCAGATTCCAAATAATATGTGGAGATACCGTTCTTCACTAACTTCGAGTGACCAGAGCGCAAATCCACAGCGGGCTTCACAGACCTCTTTGAATACAACCAACAAGTACGATCGCACCAAATCCAGATATGTAGACCCACAACCTCGATGCAACCCTACTTAGGTACTTCAAACTTGAAGTTCACACCACTAACATTCTCTTTAAATAGGCTCACCACATTCACTCTAGCACGTACTCAACCGTTCGCCCCAGCGAAAGCTAAATAATTGGCAGCATAGCGCAGCGTTCTTAGCACAACACCTTCCAAGACAAAAGCAACTGACTTTTCGTCTCTTTTTCGCGCGCTGTTGTTCGTCACTATGAAATACCAACTCGGCCCTGCAGTCAGTACTCCTAAGGTATATATTATTATCATACACCATAACTGGACCCGAGTACATACATTGGCACAATGTATTGGAAGCGGCCCGTTAACGAAGTATGAGCAATAATACGGTTCGCTCTGCGTAGTTTGATTGCAGGCGTCCATTTGAAACATCGCGCAGGCACCCTTTTGGGCGTTTCGGAAAGTGGCTTGATAGTTATGGAAGTTGTTCATTGCCATAATAATGCTCCTGGGCAAACCAAAAGTAAATAATAATTGGCAGACACTGTCTCTCTACAAAATACAATGCATTTTCACTTTGTAAGTATGTCCACCGAATTGGCTTCTTGTGCAAAAGCAGCAATAGTTGAGAGAGTAAAATGTGAAGTATATTAGTATTGTATAGTGTCTGTACAACTGAAGTCAATGATGACTCAATACGGCAATCATACGGCCTTGCAGCAACTGGCTGCGCGCTTCTACGCACATCGGTATGTGATGTTTGTTTCCCTGCAATCAGTACCACCTGTTTGTTTCTTTATTTTGTTTTGAATGTCCTTTCTTAACACAGCCTGTTGAAGTTAACGCAGTCTGGCCTTTACTGGTGGAATACTAGATGAGGTAGACAATACGGTCACAAAGAACCTAAATTTCTATTTAGCTAAATAAAAAGATTCCCTGATAATCTTTCTTTAATTATTCACTTGTGGAAATAACAAAATTTAAACTGGGAACTGTTGAAGTCGTATCTGCTTAGTATCATTTTCGAGATCTTCGTTCCCTCAATACTGCTGAAACATCTATTGGCTCGGCAGTAGTATTCCACACCGCTAGGGGGATTTCTTAAGACGGCTAACCGGAACGCCGTTCATTTTATGCCACATCTTAGAGAGAGAGAGAGAGAGGAAGAGAGAAAGACAGGGTGGTTAACCAGAAGGGATGATCCGGTTTGCTATATTACGCTGGAGAGAGAGAGGAGGGGGAGGAAAAGTGATAAGAAAGCAGAGATAAAGAAAGTACATCTTAAAACATCTGAAAGATCAATATGGCCAAAGTGGCACTGGCCTTCCGATTCCGGGCAAGCAAATTTGACCTGACTGATGCTCATTGTTATTATTTCCGAACGTAACATAGTTACTCATTGAAAGGCAAGTCGCGGATATTTTAATTAGCTGCATGTACAGTGTAATTTATCATGCAAATAGTGTCCACATCTTCAGACAATCCCCTTGAACTGACTAAATTGCTCTTTCGCTTGCGATTCTTAAATAGAAAGCGTGCTGAATCTATCAAAATACGCAACATATGGAAGATTTTGTAAGCTTCCGTATTCTATATCACTGGCAGATCTTCATGCCAGAAAACTAGAGAGAAAATTGGAGCAACGAAGAGCTGACTCAACAAAGCACAGTTTTGCCCGCCATTGCCCCGTTTTATTCTTTTTTTCGTCTAAGCTGTGTCTACATGATTTCTAATGCCCCGTCACACCAATCGCAGCTCCAGCCTTTCACCAGGAGCAAAGTTTCAAAATGTGATACGCTTCTGATATAATGCAATGTTGCTGCAGGTTAGAAAGGCTGTGCAAATTAAGAGCCCACGTATCCACTCATTCACGCACCACTCTGCGGGATTGCATAATTAATGTGATCCATGGTGGTCTCGTAGAAGTCTGTTTCAAGCGTCTTTCTTCATTTCCTTTATTTTATTGCTCCCATTCTCCATTGTAATGCATAGTATCACGTATCTGCTTCCTTTGCACATTACGGAATTGGTTTCCTTGTTGCGGCGACACTATGGCTAAACGGCTGCGTGCAACATCAGAAGGCAACAACGGTTCGCAAATGTAGTTTCGTCATCATCACTTACATAGTTGAAACTTAAGAATCTTACGTGAATACGCTAATTAATACACGTTTACTGAAGCTTATCTATTTTCTTGCACCCCCGAAAACAGAAGGGTTTCATAGGATCTCGTCAAATGCTATTTCTAGAATGCAGAAAAGCTTAGGAATTCACAGCTTCGCATTCTTTTTTTCTAAGATCGGTAATTTCATGGCTGCTGTTTACATGGCATGGAAGTTATTTACCAGTGAACATGACCAGTGCTTCGTTAGTAGCCTAATTTTAAGGCAGCAAATTTATATAAATCTGCTACAATATAAATTTCTAAGTGAACTCAAATAATTATGAATATACAAGCGGCCCCTTTGTAAATCATCTTGACTAATACAACCTTTATTAAGGCGAAAGCCTTTCTAGGCTCATGATGAAGTTTGTGTCAGCAGACCTGAGCGTCGGAGTCTCCGGCGAAATATCATCACGCCATACGAAGACAGATTAAAGACAGAAAAAAGAATGAAAATTGATTGATAGTGACACTTCGTGAACGATAACGTTATAATAGAGATTAGTAAAGTTTATTACTGACTAGTAATCACCAATAATGGTAACTGATGACTTGTAATGACTACTAATGACTATGATATGACCAACAAGTCTAAGGACGGCTTGTAATGACCACAATTGATTACAAATGACTAGAAGTGCGTAGTAGTGAGTGCTGATGACCAATAATGACTGAAATGACTCGTAATGACTATAAAGTGACCAATATGTCTAAGGACAGCCTGTAACGACTACAATTGATTAGAAATGACAAAAATGTTAGTAATAACTATTAATGACTAATAATGACTGAAATGACTTGTAATGACTACTAATGGCTACGAAATAATCATCATGCCTAAGACTAATTCTAACGACTACAATTGATTAGGAATGACTACAATGCTTAGTAATGACCTGTCATGACTAATATAGACTGGAATGACTTGTAATTACTACGGCTGACTAAGATATGACCATCATTTCTAACGACGGCTTGTAATGGCGACAATTAATTACAAATGGCTAAAAAAGCTTAGTAGCGAGTAGTGAGGACTAATAATGACTGAAATGACTTGTAATGACTAGTAATGACTACACGAAATGACCAATATGTTTAACGGCAACTTGTAACGACTGCAATTCATTACAAATTACCAAAAATGCTTAGTAATGACCAGTAATGACTAATAATGACTGAAATGGCTTTCGCCGCTCACCTGTTACGATAGATCTTAGCAGACCCTGTAATTTTTTAGAACATTCTTGCCAGTCGTGGTTGCTTAGGGGCTACGGCGTTGTGGTACTAACACTAGGCACGAGGTCGCGGGATCGAATTCCGGTGACAGCGGTCGTATTTTGATGGGGGCGAAATGCAGAAACGCCCGTGTACTGGGCGTTTGGTGCACGTTAAGGAAACCCACGTGGCCAAAGCTAAACCGGAGCTTCCCATTAAGACGTGCCTCATAATCATATCGGGGTTTTCGCACGTAACACCTCACAGTTTTAATAGCGTTAAATGGGTACGTTTCGCTCCATTTAGTTCAACGCTCCAATTAAATAGATTTTTTTTATTATCCTAACCTATAATAGGTCCTAAAAATGTGCAACAGCTCTTGAATAATTTATTCATTTCTGCTGCATTACTAAGAACCTTCACAGGTGAACAATAATTATATCAGCAGTGCATATATTTTTGTAAGGCACTTCACTTAGAAACTAACTGAAATCCACGCAGATTCGTCATATTTAAAATCTTCTCTTTGCATGAAGGTACCATTTGCCATGACGGGTTTCTTCATGGTCCTATTTTGGGCTGTTCTGGGTTTTGTGGCGCTGGAGCGTGCGCTGGAATATACGGAATTGCCTATTGAAGAGGTAAGACAACCCTGCATGACTTCTCTGGGACTGTCCAAATCCGTTTTGAACACTCCTAACATATATTTCTTTATAAATAGGGAAAATATTGCAAACCCTAATTACGTCTATTTTGTTGATTAGAAATGAGTATATAATCACTAAATGAAACAAAAATGGTTTCCAATCTACGCAGTGAAGGTGGTTGATAATCGAAGCTGTAAAACGACAACTATATAAGGATAACCCATTGTGGCGTAGGTTGAAATTATTCGAGCGGTGACATTCTCAAGCACTTTGCCTAATTGTTAGCCTAAGACATATCGACAGCCTGCGACGTGGCTTGAGCCGCTACTTCGTGCGCGTGTACCAAGAGTGGACCGCACAGAGAAAATTAATTCGCCGCGAATCGTATGCATGCTGCTCTTCAGGAGTCCTCACTATACGTGGCTTTCCCATAGCATTGTCGCAACACAAATCAGTTGCTAGCCGGGTTCTTCTTTTACGTTTGAAATTGCAGTTGTGGTACTTTCTGCATCGTATGCTACAGTCAAGCTGCCGTGGCTGCGGCAGCTTGCGCAACAACAATCTTTACCGGGAGGCTTATGCGGGGAGCGCTACGAGCTTCGCATTGCATGTAGGTGCAGGATAGCTTTATCATCAATTATGTGGTTCGCCACTTATTCTGAATTCGTTCTTTGTTGAAACGTATGCTGTTTTGTATACTGAATAAAGGCAAAATCGCACGTCCACCCGATCGTAGCAATTGCTACAAAGGACACCCCTACGAGTTCCTTTGTAGCAATTGCTACAAACGGGTGCATGTCTGATTTTCCCTTTATCTATTACTTCTCTCCACCTTGCGGGTTTCCGCAGAACTACTGCGTTTTGTATACTGTATGCGCCAGTCTAAAGAATGTGTTCACTGCTCCATCCAGTTTGCTGAGTGGTTGTAACGTCTGCCTTACTGTGGCACGAGCCATTGCATTTGGGGGTATGAGCAATTGACGATGACAGTTTTCTGTCGACGTTACGCCACAAACAAATCCTGCGATCCTAGCTATTGATAGCTTCACTGTAAAAAAGGCTCCAGCGTACTTTTTCGTTCCTTGAATATAAGAGAAGATGAACAGTAAAAAATAAGCTATCAGGAGTTATAACGCGGAAGCAGTGGCTGGAGCAACGCTGTAGGAAAAAGAAAAGAAGTCGCTGTATCGCCCGAAAGGCGAAGTATTAAATGCGATAGCAAACTAGCAGACATCCATACGAAGTAAGGATGATAGTTTTATAGCAGGTATCAAGTTGCAAACATTCGCTTGCTAACTAAATTAAGAAGAATGGTGTCAGCGCGCACAGCAAACTCCCGATTATTGCGGACACTCGCTGTCAAAACGCTGGCGTGAAGAACGCGGCAGTAGCAGCGAGCGAAGTGGCTTTCTTGTTGTCTATCGCTGCAACAGAAACGGAGCGCCGAGGACACACGGCACGCAAAAAGCTACAAGCCGCCGACGCACCCAAAATACGGCCGCCCGACTGCTCGCAGCCGCAACATGCGCAGTTGCAGCCAAAGTAGAATGCTGCCCCCTCCCTCCCCTCCAGCCGTTTCCTCGCAACATTGGGTGAATCACGCGTCACAGAAGACGGCGCGCTTCCTCCCCGCTTTCCTCCTTTACGCGAGGGCGAGATTCAGCTGTGATTGTCGGCTCTCCTCACGGGCTCTCACTCGAGCATACACGAAGGGCGAGCGGAGGCGGTGTTATCGCCCTTGTAATTCACACGCAACATCACGGCAATCGCGACACCGACGGCGACGGCCGAAATGAGCCTGTAGTGTGCGTATAATTGGTGTCGCAATAAAAAAAAAACATTGGCAGAGGCTTAGCTTGGCAAAGCTTAGTGAATTGCGAATGCAATCTTCTGTTCAGGTTGTAGAGTTCCATACTGCTCATCGAACGTGTAGATGCAGTTTCGTCGCCATTTAAAGCATCCATAATGCTTGCTGTCGAACGATCAGGTGTCGCCAAAGTCGCGTCAGCACTTTAGTCAGCACTGAGAACATGCATGCTACTTGTAGATGCACCCAGATCAAGAGATGTTGAACGCATTCCCCTGGCTGCATAATATGCACGCCGTTTAGCTAAACGTTGGTCCCGCTCTTCATCCGTTTCTTCCGCACGCCGCCGCTTCTTAGCTGCAGCACATCATTGCAGCTTCACCTTATACACATCATCCGCCATACTGTGGAGGATTCACTGGGACGACTGCGGCGAGCCGAGTTGGGGGGCCGCTTTTCCACAGCTGGCATGGCGCCACGTAGAGAGAGTGCCTCCCCCATGGCAGCGGCGCGTGGAGGATTCGCTGGGACGATCGCGACGAGCCGAGTTGGGGGGGCCGCTTTTCCACAGCTGGCGTGACGTCACGTACAGCGAGCGCCCCTCGCGGCAGCGGCGCGCAGCTGCAGCATGGAGGATTCGCTGGGACGATCGCGACAACTTTTCCACAGCTAGTATGACGTCACACGTAGGTCACGCCACGGAGGAAAGAAACTCAAAAGAGGCCCAGACGTCACTCTTTGTGAAGCTTAAGTGAAACCGGAAGTTGCCGTTGCTCGTGGCATTGCTCCGCCTATCGGGCCAGCTCTCCTCTCTTGTTGACATTTCTCGCGAAACCACGCCGATCCGCGCGCAACCGGGCTGCGCGGGCGCGCGCGCTCCGCAGCAACACACAATCGCGATGTCTCAATGCATTACCGTTGTCGAAGTCGTGCTGAAAGAAGTTAATAATGAACGTCGCGAATTGGGCCGTGAGGTCGAATCGGATGCTTTTACCGGCTTTTATGAAACTAAACATGCTTTATCAGGCCAGCCAAATGAGCTATTCTCATCAACCGCGAGTACCGGCCGCTGCCCAGTTCTTGCGCGATATTAAAAAAAGGTCACCTTTATCGCTGGCTTCTACTTGCTTTTCTCTGCTTGGACTTCCTGGGGCGCTCAGACGATCTTCCGAACTAGACCTCTGGCGATACGAAAAATATGCACGCATTCTCACTGCACACTGCAAGAACGCACTGGAGACACGTACGACACATCGACCCATTTGCAATCCATTCGGAGTTTATGAGCACAAACACATTCTCGCTTGAGGAATCGTCCTGCTTTATTGAACAAAGTTCGGGTGAACGCTACGACAGCGCGCCGGCGCGGAGGCAAAACGTCATTTCTGACTTCGCGTTTAAATTGATTGACTGCGGCCTGAGATACGACAGCGGCCTAAGGTTCCGTGATGCTTCACTTACCACGGTAAGTGAAGCATCACGGAACCAAAGTATAGCCGGCGCAAGCTGCAGAACAGTACGCGCGTGGAACCGGCCGACGTGCAACCATAGAACAGCCGTTTGATGTGTTCGCAGGTGCACGTTCTGTGGAGCCTTGCCGACTTTTGCAGCGCATCCGCTAAGCTTCACTTCACTGCGCTTCTCGCGCGCACAGATAAGATACGCCCGCGGTAGGGAGGATTCGTTCCTTAAGTCAAAGCAGCCGCTTCTTTCCCATTTTCCAGGATGACGCGTCGGCTGGCAGGCACACGGTGCCGAGGGCAGCAAAATGCACATATTCGGCGTAACGCTCTATCAGCACGTGTATTGAGGTGCACCTGTGCCGGTGTGCATGAACCTCGAACGCGCTCAGCTTAAAAGACTTCGTACGTGCTCTCGCGAGTACTGCGAGGAACAAGCAACAGTTAAGCAACATGTGTTTTAATATGCACAAAAGCAAGTTGCTACTGAACACGAACTATATATTCATAACATGCGTCTACTTGCCGCAAACGCACCATATGCGCTATCAAAAGCAGGAATCACTGACCTGCAAGGCGTTCATTGTACAGATTCTGAAACGCATCGGTTTCGGTGTGCGATGGCACATTAGCATGATTCCTCCAAAAGAGCAATATTTCACGCGGATATTCCTTCGTCCGTTGACATTGCCGTCGCAAGGTACATTGCGTACAGCGTTGAGTGCGCGTTCATTTCACGAACTTTAGTTCCTCCTGTCCCACCTGGCCACAGCAACATCCGGGAGAGCGCGGTGCAGGTAACGCAGTGCAACAAAACGCGGAGACCAGCGCAAACGTGCCCATCGTGGCCCGAAAGGCGTGGCCGCTACGGCAAAGAAATAAAAAAATGAGCAAAAAAGAGGAGAACCTACTCCGTCATTTCCTCCACACTTTTCTCTTTGCGCTCGGAGGGGGTAGGGCCTCTCCTCAGTTTCCTTCCTCCATGGCTCACGCTAAAGGTCAATGGTCGATTCTCCGAGACGACGGCCAAGAGCGGAAATCTCGAGCAGTATTGCTTGGGCAATAAAACAAGTGGAGAGTGTTTCGCCTTTTAGTAATGCTGGAAGAGCGAAACTTCTGTCGTGTGCTTATTTGACGGAGATAAAGCGTCGAACCACAGTGCAACTGTCGCACCAACGCCGAATAAAGAGAAAAATGAAAAGTTGAAAAGTGATCCCACCTCCAGTGGAAGTCCATGCTGCAGTCTTCCTGAGGGAGTTGAGGGTGAAGTAATGGCGAAGTCACTGCGCACAGCACTCTATCGCGCCGGCGGATAGAGCGTCGGAAGCCCAAATGTTTTCTGCACTGACTAAGGGATCTGCACGCATCTTTAGTGTAAACCATCTTAGGGATCGGCTTACAATTTTATATTGCACTATTTCAGAGATCGGCCCACATTTCATTTCATTATTTCATGTCTAATATATAGATAATTTCCGCGTTTTGACATGTAAGAACTGAGGTGGGATTGTGAGGCACACCGCTCTATGGGAAAAGCGTCCATGGTGTAATGGCTACACTACCGGGCTTCTGTGCTGGAGGCCCTCTATTCAAGTTCGGCCATCGGACAACTTGATATATTTGTATATTATACGAAGCACGAACCGTTGGCTGCGGTAGCAAGGTGCATCATTGTGTTTGGACTCCTTAACCGATGTTCAAAATATTCGCCGGTGCGCCATTATGGCGCGACACCGCACTTAAAGTTTTTACTGCTGGACGCCCTGTCACCTACGAAACGTGCGACAACATTGGCATGATAAAGAGCGCCACCAGTGATGTTGCGTGCGTCGCATATGGACGCTGCAAGGAAGTGAGACCGACGCGAAACCGTCGGCGTTCAGTACAGGAGCCAATCGTCCACACGAGCTGTCTACATGCGGTAAACTCGCAAGGATGTTCCACTCTGCTTCTTCAGGCATGCCATTGTGTCGTAATTTTTATAGTCATCGGCTTCTATGTTGGCGGTACCATGATCGAATCTCACCGGCGGACGTGTTTATTACAGCGAAGCTGTATATGGCTAGCCGATTTGTCCGTCCGTCAGTCTGTCTCCTGCATGCCGAAAAACCCTCCGGTGCAACTCCATGCGAAAATGGGTAGGTCATGCGTCATACATACTCCTGAGGAACAGGCAGCTTTCGATCAGCAGCGCCACGAGCAGGACCAGGAAAGAGCTAATCTAGGCCGTGCCGATGCTTCAGTTCGGAGGCAAGAACAGGCTCGTGTAGCCAATCGCAAGCAGCAACTGCGTACCGAAGATCCTACAGCTTACGAAGCCGTTGTTTAATGAACTGTCCGAATTAGCCCCGTGATAAATACCGGGCTCACGCATTTCAGCTTCACTGGTTAACAATCTGTAAGGAGTGCTTGGGCGGTGATTTTTTTATTTGCACTCATATATACACATGCATATCCGAAACATCACGGCGACAAGTGATCCTAGGGCCTTTTCTTGGTTGCGCTATCTTCTGGATCGGCTCACGACAGAGGGTAAAAACACACCTTATACGGAATAGCGCTGGTAACTCGCTAGCACTTTGTCTTTGAGAAAAAATTAGGGTAGTTACGAAGCGCCGGCAGCGGTGCGTCATTCCGATGCAAGCTGCGCTAAGGGCTATTGACATCGGCAGCTTCCCAGCGGGCCCATGCGCAACCACTCCGCAAAGACAGTAGAGGGTAAGAAAGAATGGGAGTATGCCTGTTGCTGGAATGGCGAAACACTCAAACGATCTTCACTCCTTTATTTTAATATTTTGGGTTTTTACGTGCCAAAACCACTTTCTGATCATGAGGCACGCCGTTGTGGAGGACTCCGGAAATTTTGACCACCTGGGGTTCTTTAACGTGCGCCTAAATCTAAGCACGTGGGTGTTTTCGCATTTCACCCCCATCGAAATGCGGCCGCCGTGGCCGGGATTCGATCCCGCGACCTCGTGCTCAGCAGCCCAACACCATAGCCACTGAGCAACCACGGCGGGTACTCCTTTATTTTGCTCGAGAGCGTCGTTCCGGTCACCGTTGTCGCGTCGCAGCTCATAAGGTGCATGCACGCTTGGCCGGAATGCGCGCGCGGTATGCCGCATGGGACAGAACGTGCCAACGCTGGCATGCCGCCACTTGCGACTGTTTTTACCACCGTGACAAGCAAGCAATTCGATCTCAGCTGCAATCAATGTGTCTGAGAGGGGTGAAAATGGCGGTGGTGGTAGAGGGGGGTGTAGGGCGTAGTTCCCCGAGGTGTTTCGTCAAGTGAATGAATCGGCTGGTCATCACTGGTGTCCACCATTTGCGGCGAGTGGCATGCCGCGAGAAGTAGCTCTGTGGTCCATTCGTACTGCGGCAGGAAAACGTTGCCACTCGCGAGTTTTCATGGCATGCGTTTTTTTCCTTGAACTACTGTGGACACACCTGCACAGCCAGTGATAGTACTTACTTACGTATGCCTCTGCGTACATCAATAAAAATTGGCCAATGATCTTGTAGTGGCACGGCTATCGCTTCCAGAGCCGGTAAAGATGGAGATGGCTCACTGGCATGTAGTGCGAAATTCGAACAGGCTAGCATGCTCGATCTAAACGGCCGCTCCAGAGATCCCACGGCACCATGGCTGGCCGCCTTAAATAAAGCGTACCATGGCGTAAGCTCTTCGCGCTGCGTCCCACAGTCTCATAGCTGAATTGCGGAAGTATCTTCACCCGCTGTCACGACGAACCTGTTTTGACAGTCTCGTGGCAAAATTTGCTGCAAGAATATCGACCTTCGCTGAATATTCCGAACCATTCGTGACAAGTACTTCGCCATAGAGCCCTTTTGGACTGCACACTAAATTACCTTTCGGATTTTAGCATGAGCCTTCCTTAGGAACTCCGCTCGTATGCACAGAATATCGGCACAACTCCTTCGAAGATTTATTATGATAGGTCTTGTCCTGTGCCTCTGACCAATTGCTCCATGGGCATCCATGGGACGGCTCGTAGCAAGTGTCGCGACAGCAAGTTGCGTGCAGGTGCGATCTTGCATGCCACGTGTTCAGGTGGCATGCGAAATAGCTGAACAGATAGAAGATGATGATAAGCAACTAAACGGATCACGAGAACGTTGCTTTTCGCTTTAAGTAGCTCTGATCCTCGAACCCCCCAACCCGCGCTCTGCTCATCCTTCCAATATGTTCTGTTGCAAATTATAAGTTTCACACGTGGCACCAGTTGTCAAGATTCAGGGTCTTTGTAGCAAAGCCGGGTCCAGTAAAGCAACATCGGATACAGCCTCCAACGAAGGAGGTTAGCAATAGAAAATGCGGACATTTATTTGAAGTATTTACATCTTCGGCAATGGTAGTGCTGTTTGAGCATCCTTACTCGCACCATTTAAAAGCTTCTTGCTTCTCCATCTCTTGGCAATCGAGCTTGCAGTAAATCGCAATGAACGTGTTCATTCCTCAAACATACCTCCAATGCATACTTGCAGGCTCTGCTGTTCTAATCCCTCTATGGAGCCATATAATAACAAATCATCTGTAAAAGAATGTTGCTGCCTTATTGCGCCTACTAAACGCTTCGTAAACAAATGTGCAAAAGCGAAGTTGTACATTTTAGTACTAAACGCGAAAGTGGTGTGTTGCCATTTGATAACAAGCTGCGATAATGTATAGTACGCATCTGTGCTTGTCATATTTTGGTATATCTGCACCAAACGCGTACAGATGGCCGTTAGTTAGAAAATCTGCCATCTATCTGTATAAAAAAATTAACTCAAGGCCACAAGGCGTCCGTGTTGTCCACTTCTCTTGCTTTGTGTCCTGTCTGCACGCCTCACCATGTCTTGCAGCAGCCATATGTTAGTTTTGGCGCGTAATACTCCAGAATTTATTCTTTAGGGTCATGGTTACCTCCACAAATTTGCGTCCCGTGTCGCGTGCTGCCACTGAGACAATTATTGAAAGCGTAATCTTCTCACCACCTGCCACCCCCGAATTTACCTCGTCAACAGCAATGTTTGAAAATTTACAGCGAGCCTTCGTCCATGCCTTGGTGGAGGGTGCCTTCTAAAGCACCAATATTTCCAATCACGAGCCGGTGAATTTTGCTTGTTCACGCCGCAGTTTGGTTTGCTTGCAGTGAACAAGCTAAGCCCGCCCGTATGCCCGTTCCACCATCCACTGCTCAGTTTTAGATTTTATTATTCGGCATATAAAAACAAAGGCTTCTTGCAAACGCTCCTAGACCTTGATGAACGTGGCCGCAGAGTGCTGCTGCTGTTAATGTTCAAGCTGAGTACCTCACACACGCAAGAGCACTGACATAATTAGTCGACCTTTATAGCCATAGGCACTACCCTTAAAGATACGCTGCAGTGGTGCGTGGCCCGGTTGCCCACAATATTGCGCCGCTAAACGACTAAAAGTATGCAAATATTCTCAATGCAATAAATATACAATTTCGAGTGCATAATTCTTCTAATAAAGCAAATTTTCCTGCGCTTTTATTCCCGGGGATTTGCGCGTCTGCTTCTTGGTCTGTTTCTTGCTGAGTAAAACCGAGCCAATCTCGGAGAAAGAGGACTAGAGAACTGTGCCGATCCTGAATATGGCGTGGTGAAAGATGGGCTGGCCGCAGAATCAGTGAAATCCGCGGTTTGTGGGTAACGTATATATATAGGTGGCCTGCTGGGTGTTCTCTACGTCCTGCTGAGCGAAGACTTAATTGCTATACTGCAAAACGCGCTGTAGAAAATGAGCGGTCTCACAGTGTTTAATCACCAGCTCCACGAATGATTCCCTTCTCATAGATTCCAAACGTACATTGATTCTGGATAATTCTTTATTTTCTCTTTGACACTTCTGTATCTGTCATATGTGGGCAGATTCTCCGAGACGTTTATATATTGCGAAGAAGCGCTGTTTCTCAAACTCGATTCCCTTGATGTTTACATTGAATAAAAAAATGTTGTGGAACTTTTTATGCACTTGATCAAACAAGCAGATGCGAGAAAAAGGGTTAGCAGCTGGCGCTGTAAAAAAAAAAAGTCATTTGACAAATGAACTAAGTCTGTAAAAAAAAAAAGTTTATTTTATTATTGTGCGGTTGTTGATAAGAGCCATTTCACTGATGAAACGGACTTGTTTTTACCTCCAAGTTAGAGCTCTTAACTTTCTCGGTGATAAAAGAAAATGATTTTTTTCTGAAAAAAAAAACTTTAAATAAATGCCGAAAGCTGAATGCCCTACCACTCTCTGTATTAATATAAGCAATGGACGTACAATTTGTACCACAAATTTTTTTGGCGTAGGTGGTATAACGCTTGGCACAAATGTTCAAATATGTCTGTTTTTACGCAGGATACCTCATGCAAAATAGAGCTCCCTTCTGATAAACTAAACATGCCGAACGTACGACTTTTCCTGGAGCCATACGACGGTTTGTGGCCCAGTCAGGGTGTCGTGAAATTCGAGAACTTCAGTGCATCCTACCAGCCTGGCGTCATAAAAGATACTCTAAAAAACATCTGCTTCGAGGCAAACGCCGGAGAAAAGGTGAGTGCTTTTTGTTCTACTGTGTGCAAAGTAAAGTTAAAACAGAGCTACATGCATGCGTATTTTCAAGTGCCATCCAGTGCAACTTTACGCGAATTCCTAAATGCGGTCATTATACAGGTGTTACTGTCCGCAGCCTGCGCCTTGAAATACCTAGATGAGCGATTTCGTATGTTTCTTAGGTAATTGTAACGCCGTGTTACAGGTGGGTTGTAAATTCTACAAGATTACAATATGACGGCACGTAGGCTAGAGGGAGAGAAAAAGCGAGGATAGGAAAGGGAAGAAAGTATACAAGACGAGTATCCGGTTTGCTACCCTACACTGGGTGTGACGAAAAGGGAAATAGAGGAAAAGACGGAGAACGTGAGCACTGAGGGCACGCGAGAGTATGCGTAGGGACACCATAGGCGATCGTAAGGAAGCCATATTGTCCTATTGTGACTGAGTCAGTCAGTGTGTTTGCCGAGATAAAAAGTTTAACAGACGGAGCTTTACATTATCATTTCAGACCTGGCGCTCTCGCGAGCATAATTTTGCATGCACAATATCTTATAGCATATCACAAAACTGCAATGACTACAAATCCTTCCTCTGCAACCTTGCTCAGAAATGCGATGCCCGATAAGAGTGACTGAGCGCAACAGGTTCTGCGTAGATTGACATAAAATAGCCAAGATATCAGACCACTCGGGGCTGAATTCATACTCAGTAGGAATGTTACCATCTAACTGTCGACGCAGACCAAATTGCGGAATTTCTTATTTGCGATCAAAAAATCAAGAATGGGGCTGACTGATGAAGTACCACACAGAGGCATAAAGGTTATAAACAGGGATGACGTGGGTGAGGCACCCTATCCCTATTTATTACTTTTATTATGGATCAGTACGCCCTATAAATCTGATGCAGCTGACGATGCGCATCGGGACAGTAGATGCAACTGGCACTTATTATAACACACGTGTGCACGCTTCTCTACTGTTACACTGCACCGGCTGTCCAGCGGCAGCATCGTTTCGCCGCGCAAATCGAAGTTTGGTTAAAGTAACAGTGTGACTGAGGTCTACCAAAGAAAAAAAACATTCCATGGAGTGTTCCAGATTTCTTGTCCTAACCGTGGTGTAAGCTGTGAACAATCCATACTCAGTAGACTCTCTTTTGAAATGTTTCGCGGGTGTAACGGCCACGAATTATTTTGGGCCTTGTCCTGCCTTACCTTAAAATATAGATGTCATAAAAGGGCCGTAGCTTTACAAGGTACTATTCAAAATACCGGGAAATTCCCACAAGCTGCCGCTGTCCGATGCTTTGTATGGTTTGCAATAGGCAGAGTTTAACATGGAAATTGAGTGCACCAACATAAATGCGACGTGTGGATTGCTACAGCGTGAGCTGTTCTGGGCACATTCCAATAACTGGTTTCGGTTGGCGATGGTGCCCGCATCCGCCGCCACCACCGTTGTCCTGTGTCCGTAACACCTACCACTGGAAATGTGAAGAAAAAAAATGCCCAATTCCCTCCTGGTTAGAAGCTGGGCCCACTGCGTGGTAGTCAGGTACTTTACCACCGAGCCACGCCAGCGCTTGCTAGCATGCAGCGGAAAAGGGCCCTACAAGCGCGTTCTAGCTCCCGAGGAGACACGCAATGTGACGTGAGTGCTGCGTAACGTCGTCACGTACACACTTTGCATTCCATTTGCATATTGCTACACCATGTAGAATGCCGTGTAGCAGAATCACAGGTAGCGGTACAAGACAGTTAAAGAAGATCGGAGAAAGAAAAAGAAGTTTAAGGAGATGTGTACAAGAATGCTAGAAAAAAATCTATATTGTGTACCTGGTTCAACCAAGCTGGCTAAGTGACTGTCACCGCCGCGTTTCAAAGGGGATGCCAATAAATATCATCATCACCATCATACCATCACATCGTGCCACTTGCGATGGGAGATTCGCGTCGCGTAGCGTCTGTACGTGCACCCTTTTGCATTGCAGTTGGATATTATTACTCCAGGGGCACGCCATGTAACCGTTGCATAACTAGCGGTACAACGTTGATAGAGAATTCTTGAGGAAGAAAAGATTATGCAGATGTATAAATATTGATGTAATGAAAAACATGTATGGCATACCTCATTAATTCAAGCTAGCTAGGTGACTCTCGCCGTCCCGTTTCAAATTAAATGCCATTAAGTCATAATCGTAATGATTAGCATCGTATCGTGCCATTTGACACGCGATGTGACATGTGCACCGCACAGCAAAGATACCTACAAACTTTGCATTGCAGATCCGTTATATTGCACCAGGTGTACCGATGTGTAGCAGTTTTCATCTTGCAGTTGCATGCTGCGTGTAACTGGACAAGATTAATCCAAGCACACAACGTGACTATTTGTCGCCGCCCCGTTTCAAAGAGGATGCCAATGAGCCATCGTTATCAGCAGCAACAGCAGCAACGCACCGTACCACGTGTTGAGGAATGTGACATGCGCGCCATTGTGTCTGGGGACGTGCGTTTACTCTTCGGCACACATTATGGCGCCTCCTCGCGAGGTACGAACCGCAGCTGAAGACGTGAATATTAGACCTGCGCGCGCGGCTGCAACCAGGCAACATCGGGCTGAGCAGACCGCTGTATAGAGAGCAGGACAAGGTGCAGCGCCACCCACAGCTCGCCGTCGACGCCGGACGAACCGGTCAGATCGTTCTCGTGAAAACGGTGCGAATAGATTTCGCCGTGAATACTCAGTAGTGCATGGTGCCGAAAATTAATCTCCTATGGAGCCTCTCCTCCAGCTTACCATGGGACTCGGCTTCGTGTGCCACGCAGGCCTGTTACTTTTACAGTGCAGCTGTTAGAACCTCGCTGGGTTTCTCATAGCGTCGCCAGCTTCGTCGAGCTGGGGGTGAGAGAGCCAAGAGAGAGTGAAGGCAGAGTATTAAAAAAATTCGCTGCGGCTTAGCTCAGCTAACACTACATATGCAAAGCGAAAGCTTGGTTTAGCCTGGTTAAGTCTTGGTGTCCCTTGGTTAACCTTTGGTTTAGCTGTCATTATTATACTTTGGTCCCTATGAGCTAGGTATGACGGCTGTGCCTAGGTAGGTGGCTTGATATGAATGTGATTAGGCTTGGGTAGGAAAGTGATTAGGCTTGGGATCAGGCAACAGAGCCACGCCTGTTGTGCCACAGGGAACGCGCAAGTGCTAGCCATACAAGGAGACCCCGCGAAGACACACAGCGTCGAAGCACAAACGGACAGGCGCGAATGCGGTCGCTACATCGATCTCGACCTCGACGTTGCGACGCCTGTTTCATTCCGGACCCTATCCAGTGAAGCAACCTGGCGGGCGATATCCGTGAGGTGGTCAGACGCCGCCTGGCAACGACAGCTCAAAGCCTCCCGCGCAACGCTCAGAGAAGATATAACACCCTCGCTCTCATCCATGGCCATAGCTCCCACTCACCAGGCGAGCGCGACGCTCCTTTTAGCCAGGCGCGCGGCGAGTCACTTGGGCAGGCGGCAACCCAGCTGCGGAGAGTGCATGCGCCGAGCCAGCGGCGATGGAACTCTGCACGGAAAGTCACGTCATGCGTTGTCAAAGCTACGGCGCAGCAGCGGTCAAGTGAAGGTCAAATTCGCGGCGACGGCGAAACTCGGCTCCACGACGCTAGTGGAACATTCGCTTGGAAATCATCGCGCAGCGTAGCGACGCGGCGAGGGTGGGTGGAGCCTAGCGGGGGACAAGGAGCGGCGCGCACTCCACCGAGGAACGTGGGCGGGTGTGTGCCGCTCTCCTATGGCCTGCGAGGCAGGGGGATCAAGCGAGGGAGGAGGGGCGTTTTTTCTCCGGCGGCGGCTCTGTTTGCCTCGATGTCCTCTTCGCCAGCCACTCTGTACAGAGTGGAGAAAACCGCGGCGACTACTACGGCGCTGGCCACGCGATTCGCGGACGCCGTAGTAGATGCTTTTGGTGGACGCCTTAGGGACGCAATGCCGCCACTCGTGTGTCTTGAGTTAGGTTTCGCACTACCTTACTGCCCTTCCACCAGCTCCATTGGTCTCTGGTGTTTGCGATAGCAGAGCCACACATAATATTTATCAAAGCGAAAGCCCTAAGCGGGAGTCATAGCTCCTGTGCTCCTTTCAAAATACATGTAAAAGGAGAATTCGTTTTTTCTCTGCAACCACTGCACCAAATTTTTGTTAGCTTTGCTGCATTTAAAAGAAAAAAACTAAATATATATGGCAGTTGGTTTCAAATTCTTGATTTAGGTTGTCCGCTTTCTATTAAACTTTTGCGAAGATCACAAATTTTCAGAAAACGACACTGTCAAGTTTACAACTCTGTAACTCAGCACAGAAAATTGATCTCACAATTATATATATTGTAGCTAATAGTACATCTAAAACGGACAAAATTTATATGTTACACATGACTCCGAAAAAAATATACTAATATGGAAATGTAAGTTTTGCAGAACCCTCGCACACAACGTAACGAATTCACGTAAGATTGCCGTATCGAATTTGTCCACTTTGAATAATCTAATTGATGCCGTTTACAAAACCAAAATATTTCTTTTTTGATGCAGAGCTATTAAATTCTAAACTTTGTTCTTCTATTTTTTAAAACTTTTGAAATTTTGAAAGTTCTTTTAACAATATTTAGGCCCTAAATCAAAATTTCGCTTACAACAGCCACTATAATTTAACTTTCTCTCTCAAATGCAACAAATTTCATTAAAATGGGCCAGGGGGCCAGGGATAGGCCGCGTCGGAGTTCGGCTCGAGCTAAAGCTCATTCTTAAGTGCCTCATCAGATGGTGGCCTTGAAAACGCGGCGTGCGGTACTGAAAGTCGCGTGAGCTGGCCTCGTACAGAGACGCGCTTGTTCCACTGCGCGCGCGTTCCTCGTCGTCTCCTGCCACAGCAGCATCCAATGCCGCTCATCATTCCGAAAATAGGAAACATTATTTAGAGTTAATTCAGGCACTCGCACCCATGACCTTCTGTGGGAGTCGAACCCTCTATGTTATGTGGGAGTCCAAAGCACGACATTTGGTGGTAAGTCGAAGTTAATTAAGGCACAGTTAATTGACTTTGAGGTAATTAGGGCACTCAAATTCACGGCCTTTGGTGGGTGTCGCACCCTCAACCATTGGTGGGAATCGAACCTGCGACCTTTAGTCTTAATTAGGCCGAAGTTAATTAGGGCGCGGTTAATTAGGCCAGCTTCAGTTTAGGCACTCGAACCCCCGACCTTTGGTGGGAGAAACTTAGCAATAAGAATCAAGAATGCATTCGAATGAAAATCTCAAGTAACTTAATGGACGCATCTCCAGCGCAGGCTTTCGCCTTCACCCTCTTCGGCGTATGGTAAAATGAGTGTCAATTTTTGCCCTAATATGCGTTAGTAAGCGACTTCACAGGCAGCTAAATTGTATTACTGACACTCGTAGCATCACTATCATGATATATAATTTAGGACCAGGACGGCATGTCCACTAGGTTATGCTAGTATATGTGGTATTGGCGTTCAGTCACCTGCAATAACATTGCGCTAGAATAATGCTACTGTATGAGTTGTTCGATTTAAATTTCTTCAATTGGCTGGAACTTCATCAGAAAACTTGTTTGTCCCTAAGATACTGTGAAAAGACAAATAGAGAGTGATTTCGGAACACATCTCGTGATGATAATCTCTTTATCAAAGCTGAAAAAAGGTACATATATATGTGGTGCGCAATTCAAAATGCTTCCCAGATAGCATTCAAGAAACAATTTCAAAATCCGCCAAATAAGCGCGCAATCAGACTAAAATTTGTTATTGTGGTTGTTTGTTTTTTCAAGCAAGATTTTTTCCTCCCCCCCCTACCTACGTGTATGTTACGAGGTGGGCACCCCAGCTCGGTGGAACAATAAAGTTTTCAATCAATCAATCAATCAATTATTAGCATATACCCATGTCCATACATTCCAGGTGGCTGTCCTAGGAAGAACAGGTGCTGGAAAGTCGTCACTTGTGCTAGCACTTTTGCGAATGATTCAAAGGACATCCGGTGCGATCACTATCGACGGCACAGATATCTACGACGTGTCACTTAAGAGGCTCCGCTCGGCTATAGCCATCATACCACAGGTAAGTCAGAAGAAGCGAGATATTTGTTGTTATTTTTTTACAGCGAAGCTCTCAGCCTCTAGTCGGTGGGCATTTTTTTTGGCATCTGCGTCCGTCAGCAAGAATGCGGGCCAATCCCAGCGGCCGTGCAGGGCAAGGACCAGTGGGTCGTACCCCAGTAAGGGAGGCTTCAAGTCGTCAGGAAAGCGAAACAGACAGTGCATACATTTATTGGAATCCCGCATACAACATACAGAACATTTTTACGTCAGAGGGCCCTAGGGGCGTATAAGATAAAACTATTCCAATATGTTTTTATTCCAATCTCCTGATGTCAAATTTGCGTAACCGCCGACGCAAGCATCGTGCGGTCACCCACAGGGTTGTCTGAACAAACCAATCAAATCCCCCCCTCGCTCATGGGAGGTCACTTTTGTTTGCTTGAAAAACGAATAACATTGTCTGCACTGAGCGGCTTGTCTTATCTAATTGGCTCACAAGAGGCGAGGAGCATGCTCAAATGGAGAGGGCTTCGATGGGGCCGACAAACTGCACTGAATATCGATAACCGGATAAATATCTTGGTGCCGGCGTCTGCGATTCGTCCTCTTTCTCTTACATAGCTTGCGGTGGCTCGTCGATAATTGCGGCGGCATGCAACGGAAGCTTAGGAATGACGCTAAAACGAATCCTTAGCAAAGAAGACTTGGCAGAATGAGGTCGTAAACGTGCCTAAAGTTCTGGAAAACCTTCCACGGCAACGCAAAAAAGCTTTTTGACACACAAATAAAGCTAGGCTCTCCGGCAGGGGCGAATAGCCAGTGCCGGAGCGATCGGCGGCAGCCATCTTTTATTCCTTTCAGAACTGGGCAGCTTGCAGCTATTCAGAAGAAAATTCAGTTTGATTTGCGATATTAATTCATCTTTAACGCGTTCACATCACTTTGACGCGGCAAGTTCTTGTGGTTTTCGGACATCGCGTCACAGGCAGGCGAAGTGGGTGGCGCCCGAAAGCGTTTGACCAATATCCGAGGGCTAATCACAAAAAGGCGTCCAATCAGAAATAAATATTTTTGTTTTGTTCGGTCAAATTATGCATAATCAGTGTGTCACGACATATCAGATGTGGAGCCATCACGGTTTTCGTGACACCGGGTGACAGACAGGTGAAATGGGGGTGGTTCAAAGTTTTTGACCAATCGCGGTGGGCTGATGGCTGAATTGGAATAATAAAGTTTGAAATAGTTTTATGCTCCCCAGGGTCATGCGTTCAAATGCAGAACTTCGGCTATGGATGCGAATATGCTTTGCGTGGCTCTAACCAGACACAGACACTACATACACGCCTAAACTAAATTACATCGGAAATTACGCTGCTAATTTAAGGCCAAAGCAAGACAGCAACACTAATTGTACAGGAACATCTGTGTTGCATATCTTTGCAGAAGGGTTGAAATCCGGACCAGTTGGCACATTGTTGAAGGGCAAAATCAGTCACAAAACGCAAAAGACAAGAGTAGAGGTTCACACCACAACGACCAGTCAAGACCACAACGACCACAATGACCAAGGACAAGAGGAGAGGTTCACACCTCTCCTCTTGTCCTTTGTGTTTTGTGACTGTTTTTTTTTTCCTTCATCCATATCTTTGTTGCCTTTCATGCACATCTTCGTAGAACTGGGAATAAAACAATTCTTTGTCTGCGGTTCATCATGTATGTCATCGTGTTCCTTCGCATGTGTATTGTTATGTTAGAGCAATGCAGCGCAGCCTCGCATCCATTACTGAGGATCAACCAGCCTTTGCGCAACCGGTTTTAGAACAAGGGTATTCGAAAATTACTGGGAGACAATTTACAAAGACAAACTGATGATGATAGCAGTGATGAATCAAAAGTCAATATCTATTGTTGAAACAATATATCTCACTTTTTCACAGGACCCATCATTGTTCTGCGGTACTCTGCGCGAAAATTTGGATCCTCATGGTAGCATGCCTGACTCAGAGCTTTGGGGTGCCTTGCAGAAAGTGGGACTCGAAGAATTTATGAGAAGCAACCCCAGCGGCCTGTCCTTTCTAATAGCTGAAAAGGCAGAAAACCTAAGGTACGTGTGAAAGATTCAGGCTACTCATCGGTTATCCGGATTAGTCATAGGCATATAAGGTCATAATATTTTCACTCACGGAAGTAATGATCATTATTACATCGATTACTGCAACATACTGAAAAATCAGAAGCCAGACTAGTCTTCACAAGCATTTTCACTCTTTAAATATCTACATCTCACAACAGGGCTAAAATAGTTTATCGTGTTCGAACTTTGCAGATCTTCATGGGAGCAGTTCCAAGTGTTCGCGTATGTGCTTAGTGCATTGTAAACAGCGTGTGCACCCAAAAACAATTTTGTCGCAAGGATCACTGACAATTTATCATGGATTATCTAACCGTCTAATTGTGCGAGTGACATGTACTTCTTAAATATGCATCAACTTTTTTATTGTTTGTATTGGAGGAGTCGCATCTACAGCACATGGAAATCTGTCTGTTTCCACCCCTCGCAGTCACTCGAACTGCAAGTTCTGGTAGCGCAGCTGCTGGGCTTGGTCGAAAAGCACATCGTGAAATTAAAAAATCATGCACTAAAATGCATGCGAACCCAGTACACACAACCAGTTCCGCTTGCAAACGAGGCATGTGAAGCAAATGCTAAATGGGCCCTCGCCAGGCCACACATAAAATTTTGGGTATAGGCTGCAAGTTGTTGCGCGACGTCTTGGGAGCGTTCTACCACAAGAAATTTTTCAAATAAGTTCATTAATAGCTGAAATAGAAATATTTGGGTGCCGCAAACTCTTGATTTCAGGACACGAGCGTCACCGCCAAAATAGACACTCTCTCCACGTATCACGTCTAGCCTCCATAATCAAAATTTATTTCCCGCATTGTCCCATACAGGAGCTCGAGAATTGCGAGACGCAAACGTCACAGGCCCCACCTCCTCATTTCTCCCCTCGCTTTTTTGTTGCGCTGCGCACTTCCGAGGACGGTCTTTCTCGAGCAAGCGGTTGCGTTTATCTCGTTTCGTCGGCACACAATTTTCTGCGTTGTGCATGAGAACACCTGACTTGCAGTATAAGTCAGTGCTACACGAACAATGCGGGAGATACAAGCGAGTCATGAGCCCGGGCGCTATAACGTAAAGCTATTCCAAACTTCCTTATGCCAATTTTGCAATCAGCGCGCTGCGATAGGTCAAAAACTTATTTGGACCACCCCCACTTCGCTTGTTCGTCATGCGACGTCACGAAAACCCTAGTAGCCCCCAATCTGACGTGACATGTATAAACTGATTATGCATGATTCTACCGAACAAAAAAAGAATAATTATTTCTGATTCGACGCCATTTCACCATTAACCCTGTGCTATCGGTCAAAAGGTTTCAGGCTGCACTCACTTCACCTTTCTGTCACTCGACGTCACAAAACCACGAAAACTCATTGCGTCAGAGGGGCGGTTACGCGTTAAAGATGCATTAATATGCCGAACAAAATAGGACTTTTCATCAACAGCCGAAGACTGCCCCATTCTGAAAGGAATAGATGGCTGCCGCAATTCACTCAGGCACTGACTACTCGCACTTGCCGGAGAGTATTGATTTATTTGCGTATAACAAAACTTTTTTGCTTGGCCATATAACGTTATCGAGCCCTTTCGGCACGTATACGACATCGCTGTGCCAATTCTTCTTTGATGAGGGTCCTTCTTAGCAGCATTTTCAACACTCCGTTGCACGGGGCCACGATTTTAAAAAAGCCACAGCACGCTAAGTAAGGGAAAGCGGGCCAATCGCAGACACCATCACCACCCTCTTCATCCGGTTATCTATATTCAGTGCGCTGGCTCTGCCCCATCAAAACCCCCGCCACTTGACCGTGCTCATCCCCTCTTGACAGCCAATTCGATAAGAAAAACCCCTGAATGTAGACAATCTTATTGGTTTTGAAAGCTAACAAAAGTGACCTCCTATAAACGAGGAGAGCGTTTGGTGGGGCGGTTCAGGCAACGCTGCGGTTCACCGCCCCATACTTGCGTCAGCGGTTACGTATATTTGACGTCAGGAGATTGGAACAAAATGATATTGGAATATTTTTACGCTATAACGCCCAATGATCGCGGGCTGGAACACATTGGAAAAGGACACAGTTTAGTTGTATGCGCACGCGACTGAACGATGTGGGAGCAAGCAGACGAAACGGAAGTACATTTCTCGTGCTATGGTACGAAGTTAAACGGAAACACGCTCGAATTCTGGTTGTGTGTTTTATTTCTCTCAGCCGTAATTTGCCTATTGAAGCACGAAATTACACAGCGACGTCACAGCGCAGACATGCACGTAGGCGCACTTGAGCATATATGTCACCTCTCCGGCAGGGAGCGCGCTGCTCACCAGGAGGAGGGCAAATGGTGTTTTCTTTGAAATTTCACCGCGTTCCGCGGCGCGTAGTGATGTAATACTCAGCAGACACGATCGTTAGCGCGCATTGCATGCACTGCGCTTGTCAGCTCAAGATGGCCAGACCAGGTGAGGGGCCGTTTAAGTGCAACCGCGGTTTGTCAATTTCAATCCATACCCCGTTACCAAACTTTCTGCTGAAGATCGCTTACTTGAGAACAGCCAACCGTATTTGTTACAAAGGTATCGAATGATTTCATGGCCTAGATTTGTGTGGGCAAGATCCAAGTGGGTACGTAAGTTTTGGCATACAAGCACTTTGAGTAACACTGCATAGTTCGGTAACAAATTCTTCAATTATGCAGCGTCATCCGCGCTGTTTAGATTACACCTACAAGAAATTACGGCACTACATGGTGCATTGAGTTACCGATAGCATTTCAAATATAAAGACCATATCTTGATTTATGCTCAGCATACGCAAAAAATGCAGTCACTGAGAGCATGAGACCATTTTAAAACCATTTCCATATTTTTTTTAAGACCATTTCCCGTACTCCCACGTCTTCTGCTTTGCTCACATTGAAAGCGAATCCCACCATTAAGGCTTTATCACTAGCGTTTGCAACACGCTCTATACTCGCGGTGCTTTCCTCTTGGTAATGTTGCTCATCAAAAAATGTGGAATATTCTTTTTGTAATTAATTTGTCCCCATGCACTTCTCAAAGCTGGTACGAGATTCAGTGATGTCCACTGAGAGATGCCTAATTGGTATTAGGGACCCGAAGCCCCCCCCCCCCCTAATCCCCTTATTTGTTTGTTTCATTTATTTTTGACGCGTTGTAGAAATGCATTTCTACAACGCGTCACAGAAAACACGCTACTATCACGTAAATGGTGCCGTTCTTCTGCCATATTCCTTGCTTTATGTGTTTGCATAGCCAGCACAAGGTCGCTGAACAATGTTATCATAAGTAATGGCACTGCGACATTATTTTACTAAAAAATGTTCATTGACAGGTTGCGGGCATTTCTCGTGATGCGCGTAGCCCTTTCTGGAACTTTACTTTTTTGTTTAAACTTTATCGACTGCAGTGCCGGCCAGAGACAGCTGGTGTCGTTCGCTCGGGCCTTGCTTCGAGGTACAAAGATTCTAGTGCTCGATGAAGCCACTTCACAAATGGACCAGGAAACAGATCGCCGGGTGCAGGCGACTCTTCGGGAAAGCTTTTCCCATTGTACGCTAATCACAATAGCACACCGCATCGACACAATCCTCGATTATGACCGGTAAGATCATCGCCTGCTTTATAGCGCCCAAACAACCTTTCAGTCGTGCATTCTGTTTGAATCGTGTCAAAGCTGCATGGTTTCGCTAGACCCATGCATTTTTCTTGTAAACCATTCTAAAACTTTGATGGCATTATAGCGTTTGAGTTACAACTTAAATTATCCCAGTGGAAAGGAGGAATGAAAACGAGCCTCACTGCACGCATCATTCACCCTTGAGAACCTTTGTTAACTGGTACATACAAGTTATTCATCTGTGCACTGGATCATATATCGGAACACGTGGCTCCAGGCAATTATTTCCGCACATGATCGTCATTTCTGAAGAGGGTATGCACTTAAGAATCTTGGAGCAATCAAGAGAATAACTGCGAACGGGTTGTAGCTCTGATTGCAAGAAATTCACGGCGAATGCATCGTTGCCTATTGCCATGTGCGGACATTAGCGTCAGCGGGAATGAACCCTAGATGTCCTGACATTCAAAAATCCGTCAGTTTTCGTTCACCAAACTATGACCACGTTCTTCTATGTAGTCATTTGTACAGAGTGACAAGAGCTGCACGAATATTCAATGTTTACTCAGAGCACCACGAAAGGCTAATTTTGATTAGGCTTTTGTTGATACGAATTACTCAGGGAAAACAATAGAAAAGTGTTCTTAATGCAACCTTAATGTTTCAGGGGCGTTAATACCTTCAACCTTAAACAACCTTATTGTTTCAAGGGCGTTATTATACACGCGTACTTATTTCGCGACAGACAATCCCTATTACATGAATGGACATTGCAAACCTGTCGCACGTGTTTCATGGTGAAAGCATCTTTGTGGCTTCAAATCCGTGTCGTGGCCAGTTAACTGCAGAGACAAAAAAACAAGATGAGCAGAGCTGCTGCAGTCAACATCTAAACCCGTGAGTAGTTTATGCCGATGTGGGTCAACCGCAAGAAATACCAATAACCAAAATGAAGGATTAGAAAGGGAGGCTGAACATCATAATGTGAAACATTTATTGGCATTTGTACATTAGTTATAGTAGGTCATATTTCAAAAAGATTATAAAAGTAAACAGAAGAAATAGATTTGGCTATTATAGTATGTAAATGCATGGAGACCTGTAATGTCACAATTTTGTACATAAGGCGCGGAGCTTCATGTCTGAGAATGCTAATTTAGGTGCGGCAAGCTTACCACAAATCCATAGTTGTACTTGTGGGAGACGCTATAGTGAAGTTTCAGCTGGGGGGCTAGAAGGACAAAGCAAATATGGAAAATTTAAATATTCTACTAATAATGTATACGTCAGATATATTTTCATTAATTTTGTGCAAATCTACGCTCTATGGTAAAAAAAATGTGCCATCTTTTACATGTTAAATTCATGGAAACGCAGATGTTTTTTTTCATAACACCGCATGCATCCTAAATTGTCAGGTTGAGTTTAACATTCTGCGTGGTACTTTCTAGCATACATAATCACATTTGAAAAAAGACAGCTATAAACTGCCTTAAATACTCCTAAAGTGCCCGTAACAGCTGACGCTGTAAACAAATAGCTGCGTATATCGTGGCCGGCGAATAATTCCATAGATTTTCGATGCGCGCACGCTATGCTTCGTTTCATACACATGAAGCAACGAAGCAGATGTTGCGCAAGTAGGGCGGCCATATACGTCTCACTCCCCATGTTGGGAAGTGCAGCTCTTCTTGATCTGTATAGTTTTCTGCAAGATAAGTACTTCGTATACTACAACCCACGTCGGTAAACGCAAATTCACGTCGAATGACTCAATACTTGTACAGTTGTGCCTTTAATAGCCGACGTGCTATTGTTTGTCGTGAGCACGAATTATGTGCTCTGTCGTCACGTCACGCAATCATCTTACTCCGCTCATTTCGTGGTAACCAGGATCAAATGTCCGACGTATTTTGTACAATAAATACGTCATAATTGGAGACCTAAAGTACGACACATAATTTACATCAATTTGCATTGCGCGTACTTAATATATTTCGTTCATAAATGACGCACTATTTCTCGTCGTGGATGCTACCAGTGAGAGAAGTCGCTCTAGCTTTCGTAGCTTAGACATAGTCCAAATGGCATTTGAAGAAAGAACCCTTTCATGATACCGGACTTCGAACATCGAATCATATACGCAAGACGACAGTCTGGAAACACACACTCAGTGTACCCTGCAATTAAACGCGTTTATGCAGCTCCTATCTCTAAGTACGTAATGCGTTCAGTGCACTCCTAACCATAAATGCTGGTCGCTAGAACAAACAACATCGTGTCTCACGGTATCCATACAGAATAAACCAGACATGTTAGCACGGGCAAATTTAGCGAATCGGTACGAGAAAATTCAGGATGTCGTCATTATATTTCAGAGTCGTGGTCATGGGAGATGGCAGAGTTATAGAATGTGGACACATATATGACCTCCTGGCTGATCGAGGTTCCACCTTTCGCAGCATGGCCGCTGGTGCTGGAATACCACTGGAATAATCATCAGCATTTCGCTTCAGGATGCATATGTTGCCATGTGGTGGCTTATCATGGTATGATATCACTGTAATAAAATCACATCACGCAATAAGGAGATTATTGCAATATTGATTTTTTTCGTTCAGTTCATTCAACGAATTTTGGTTCTGCACCCAACTTTTATTGTTAAAAAGGGCATGAGTCTGCCAAATCTTGGCGTAAAGCTTGTCACATGTGCATTTTATGCAGCTTTTTATTCATTCTTGTGTTCTGCCACGGTGTCTCTAACAGGAAGTGTTCTTGTAACAAAAGGCCTACGTAAGGCCCTGCACGGCCTGCGAAACAATGTCTTGAATTTGTGAATGGGAAGACAACTGCTGGAAGATAACTGCTGGAGACAACACAGCTGCGCATTGCAGCAAAAGAATATAACCCGTAAAAATGGCACAAAAAAATCCAAGAAGCAAGTAAAGTGTTATGAAACAGGAGCATGTAAACGGCTTTACCAAGAAATTGCAATTATCTTCAAAATAGTTCCGGCGTGGTCAACTCTGTTGAAGACACGTAGTTACTGTTTAAAATTACATCAACTACACTCGTATCATTGTTATAAAACGTAGTCACAACATGGCTTAATTAGCTACTTCGCCTTACCAATCACAATCAGAAGTGGCTTTTTACAAGCTACCAAATAATTGGAGAGGACGAAGTAAAAGAGAACCCACAATGCTTTGTCCGTATCGGCTACCGTTTCTTGGGAAGTTTCTGACCAGATTTTTTGCTTGTGGGTGCCAAACTTCATCGCCGACTGATCTGTGAAGTTGTGAACTCCAACTGCATACCAGATTGTTGCCAGTGAGTGGACTTTTTCAAATTTAGGGCTCTTTTCACTTCGAGCGCGTTGCCGGTGGACCACAAGCGTTCGCGGCGGGAAACTGCTCCCGGCCTTTTGGCCGCTCCCTGAGACCTCTTCTTAGAGAGAGCACAGTGCATGGGGAGGAACTACCCCCCGATAATTTTCTAGAGGATTCCGGCTGGCAGTTAGCCGGCCAAAGACACCATTTGACGAAATCGCCAAAAGACAGGCCCGGCAATGGAGCCAGGCCTAGCGCGGTGCCCGGGCACAACGATCGTGGCAGGACCGGGGCTGGTGTCAAGACCCGCATTATTCATCGTGGAAGAACGCCGCCGCTTCCCAGGGAGGACATCAAAATTGTAATCAGACTGAGGGGTGGCCGGAATATATCAAGGATACGCCCACCTGTAGTGGCTGATGCAGTGAACACCGCTGCTTGCTTCGAGGACTCGAAGCGTGAAGCGGGCACAATCTGTCCTAGCTATCAACAGAATATCGCCGTTGTCAGTACCCCGAGGAGGAGAATGCAACCAAATATGTCAGGATCAAGAATATTTTGGTGGCGGGTCGTCTGCACGAGGTAGCGGCATATCGCACGACATCACATGCTACGTGCGAAGGTGTAATACGAGACGTTGCCCGTTGTGACAGGCCAGAGGTGTTGCAGCGCAAGATGGTTAACGCAAGACACCCCCTGGCGCTGGCAGCCAAGAGGATCAAGGACACTGGCACCGTCATAATTGCCTTTGACGGATACCGGATACCTCACTACGTCAGGTACGACAATGACTGCTCAGATGTACTTTATATTGTTACGTGTGGAAAGTTTCCTAGTTTTCCGGCTGGGTCCGGGAGGCGATAGGCGGCGAAGAGAAGCGGTGGGGTTGGGGCGAAAGAGATTGGTGTGGACGAGGTGAGGGCGAGCGGCAATAGCGAAGGTTCGGAGTAGGGGCATCAGCGGTAGTGGGTTCATGGCGGGTGGCATAGGGTACAAAAGGTCGAAAGGTGCGGGAATAAGTGACGGCGTAAGTCCGAGGAGGTGGTGGCCATTGGTTGCAGCAGTGACGGGCGACGTGATTGATGCGACAGCAGTGGAAGCAGATCGGCCTGTCATCAGGGGTACGCCATTCGGACAGGTTGCGGCGAGATGTGGCAGAAAAGGACTGCCGTGGACGAGGAGGGCCGCTAGATAACTGGGGAACGTTGGGTCGAAACGTGGAACATATGGTGTTTAGACCCATGTTTCCAACTCCTGTCTGACGACGGCCTGAATCATGGCAATGGTGGTTGCGGGCGGATCGGGAGACGTTGTGGAGCAAGATGGCGAACAGGTGGCCTTGAGTTCACGGCGAACAATACGGGTGACGTCGTCACAGGTGGTGGTCTGACGCGGTCGACCCTCACATGTCGACGTAGCAGCAGTATTGGGTAGCCGCGCAATGGGGTGTGAGATACCGCGGCTTTTAGCTTGTTCAAGGCGACGGCATTCTTTTATAATGGTGTCGATAGTCGAGAGGTTGCCGAAAACAAGCAAATTGAAAGCATCGATGGCGATGCCTTTTAGCACATGTGCCACTTTATCTGCTTAGGACATATTATCGTCAGCTTTACGGCATAGAGCCAAGACGTCGAGGATGTAAGAAACGTATGGCTCTGTAGCTGACTGAACACGAGACGCAAGAGCCTTTCTCACGGCATCCTTGCGCCCAATGGGGTCGCCGAACAGTTTCCGTAGCTTTTCTTTGAAACCGTCCCAACTGCTTATTTCGTCATCATGCGTTTGGTGCCGCACGCGTGGGGTGCCACCGAGATGAAAGATGACATTGGCGAGCATAATCGTTGGGTCCCACCTTTTATTAGCACGGGCGTGTTCATAGAGCTTGATCCAGTCGTCGACATCCTGTCCCTCCAGGCCAGAGAACACACCTGGGTCACGATGTGTGGCAGCCGTGACGATTGGAGCAGTCGGAGAAGCCGAAGCCGTTGCAGAGGCGGGTTCGTCACCGGGAGGCATGGGGACAAGCTCGGTGTGCCCAACCACTTCGGAGTTCCGTGGTAAGGACGGGGATCGCTGACCTCCACCAGAATGTCGCGTGTGGAAAGACACAGGTGAAAGATGCTATTTACACGCTACTTACACTGGAGCCAGGCAGCCAGGCTGACACTCGCTCGTGCCAAGGGCACCGATCAACTTCTTCGTCGTTCTCGCGGCGGCTCGTCTCTTGAGCATCGCTCGATGATATCGTAATAATAGTGTAAGCAGATTGACATCTGCTACGCTTGCGGCAGGCTCGGCCATCGTGCCAACGTATGTCCGATGCCCAGCGAAGCTGTATGCAGAGGATGTGGAGTCTCCAACCCAGGCGAGCAGCATCAGTGCATGCCTAAATGCAAGTTATGCGGCGAGAAAAGGAACGCAGACAAGGCTTTAAAATCCCATGAGTCGTTCGATGTCGTCGAAGAGAACAAGCCAGACCCGAAAGGAGCCGGATGAGAAGCCTTACCCTGGATTACCAAGGTGCCGAGCTGCAGTTCCTGGAGCTCGACCAGCATCGGCCCCAGCAATCATCCCCCGAGGGAGGTCACCGGCGCTCCAGATCGCGGTCTAGGAGTCGCCACCGTTCCAGGAGCTTATCCCGGAGGCGTTCCCGTGGTCGCTCCACAGGACGATGTGCTTCCATGGTTTGTTTCGAGACCAGAAGCCGATCCAGTTAAAGATCCAGAGCCAGGGGACATCATGATCAGCAGCAAGTTGTCCACAAGGAGGGCTGCCACACTTGGACAGATCGGGTCCATGGAGGGCCATCAGAGGTGATGTCGAGGTCGCTGCCAGAGTATGATGATAGTTTGGAAAAAATCACGAGAATAGAGCGAAAGAACGCGCCCATGAGAGCGACCATTTACAGGCTAATGGCTGAGATAGCAGAGATTCAGGGCGCTAGGAACTCACAACCTACCGCTACTGTCAACGCTGAAATTTTGGAAGTCCCGATGGCTGGGGGTGGCGACGGGTCACGACCACTGAAGAAAACGGCAATAGCTTGTGATCAGGAGAACATGTTACGTAAAACTAAATCAGAGGTGCGCGAAATGTTAACCGCTCTCAGTGAAAGTGTCAAACAGTTAGGTGACAGGGTCACTGAGATGCAAAGCAAGATGACGACCTTAGATGCAAACACTAACAGTGGTTGGCCAAAATGGAATCCTTTCTAGAGTTTCTTGAAGGCCCAGTAGTGCCACGAAACTCACCTATACGTCCTTCTGACCCAGCAGCTAGCAATGCAGCCCCGATTCTAGCCCGACCTAGGGTCGGTTTCCAGCACGTAAGAGATGGCTCCGCCCCTTGAAACACTCCGAATTCGGCAGTGCAACTGTAGGGGCTCCTCTAGGAAGAAGGCTCCCCTACGGCAATAAGTACGAAATTGGGAAAAGATGCCCCAGGTTATCTTATTACAGGAAACCCTCTCGCTGGCATCTCGATGACTGGGTTTTGCTCTGTCGCCGTGCAGTCGGGGGGAGGGGAGGGGGTATGTACTCTCGTTAGTAAGAAACTCACTCATGCGACACATGATATCAAATTGGCTCGTAGTAATATTGAGTATGTCATGGTAGAGATCATACCTGGTCTGGTCAACTTGGCAGCATATATGTTCTTAACATTTACAGTAGTCCCAACGAAAAAAGGCAGCGATGTAAGTGTCTGCTCCGCAAGGCCGTATACATTGCAAGCTCAAGCCCTCTTATTGTCTCAGGAGACTTTAATGCCGCGCTTCATGTCTGGGGTTATAAATATGATATCAATAAAGGTCCGCATCTCTGGCAGAATGCCATGGATCTGGACCTGACGCTGATCACTGACCCTGACTTTCCAACCCGAATCGGGACATCCACGTGTAGGGACTCCACCCCTGATCTCATCTTTGTCAAAAACGTGACTGAGGGCTGTTGCAATCGCACAACTGGCACGAGTTGTTGCAAACACTTGGGTCGCAAGCCCCAAGGGTAGCGTCGGCCTGGCGGCCTGGGTCACAGCTGGAAGCATCCGAAGGTCCCGGCAAAGGATGACTCGACTGCTAACAGAACAACTGGTTTATTTTAGCATCGCAAAAGAGCGGCCGGTCATGTCGACCGAAGTGGAGAGACGGGAGAGCACGCTACTCGACGGAAGAATTCGGAGCCTCTCTCTTGGCGTCCGGGGCTAGCTGCTTTTATACTCTCGGAGTCGAGGACAAGAAGGAACGGCTCTGGATGGGGAGCAGGTGACGGCGCCGCTCGGGCACGTTGGGACAAGTACGTGACGCATCCGCCGGGCAGGCGCCGGTCAGACCTCCTCGCTTCACACTTGGGGAGCTCCCCTCTCCGGCTGCCGCGCTTTGACAAGCGTGGGCACCAACATGCACACACACACACACGCACACACGAAGACAAGTGGCATTGAAACATGCCTGGACGCGCTTTGCGGGGAGGCGCTGCGGCGGCGCTGAACGGGCCAAAATGTCCGCCGCTTTGAACGAAGCCCCGGCGTCCGTTGCATCCGTGCCGGCTATACCACGCGTCGTAGGCGGAACGTAACAGACCTCCCCGCCGGGAGAAGGAGATCTCGATGGTCAGGGGACTGCATCCGCTGTCCGGAGGGATGTCGCTCGATGATGCTCATAACCGAAGTCGGTCGTCCCTTGGCGTCTCTTGAGCGCAGCGCACAGAGAAGGCCTCGTTCTCACGTTTAGGTTCACACAGGACACTGCAAAGTGACTTCGGGAGAGTTGCCATTTTTGTTCTCGTTCCCAGCAAGCGTTAGAACTACGCCGAAACTCAACCGCTCAGCCAGCAAGCACGACACAACCCCCACTAAGCCATGCCAGGCTCTTTCCCCTTTTATACTACTGCCTAGTTTCTTACAGTAGTGTAGCAGCACTCAGAACACGTCCACAAATGAGAAAATTGCACTAAAAAGCACATCATGACTTTGAAACACTAAACAAAAGCAATATGTTAAAAATCCTGCCTCAGGAAGAAAAACATCAGTAACAAACAACTTTGAGGCTGATTCCTACGTTAGGGGATTCGACTTAAGCCATCGGCGTTACCGTTGAGACTCCCCTTTTTGTAACGCACCTCAAAGTAATATTGTTGCAAAGCGAGGCTCCAGCGCAGGAGGCGGCCATTTGTGGAAGAGATGGTCTGCGGCCATTCGAGAGGGCAGTGATGCGTCTTGAAGCACGCGAAGCGGAGATCGCAGCGAGCGACCGTACACTAGCTCAGCTGGCGAAAATCCCGTAGCCGCATGTGGCGCGGTCCTTAATGTAAACATCATCCCAGGCAGACACAGCTGCCAGTCAGTTTGATGTTCAAAGCACAATGCTCTCAACACGCGCTTCATGACGGAGTGGAGCTTCTCAACGGAATTACAACTGGGGGTGGTACACTGAGCTGTGTAACAGCTTTACCCCACACCTTTCGAGAAAAGTTGTCGTCAAAGCGCTAGTAAACACTGTGCCCTGATCTGATTGGATTTCCGCAGGAAAACCAACTCGCGCAAATATGGACAGTAGTGCATTGACTATCTCAACTGAGCTGAGTTCTTTAAGCGGCACAGCTTCAGGGAACGTTGTCGCTGGGCAGATCACAGTCAAAATGTGTCTGTACCCCATGGTTGTTACCGGCAGAGGTCCCACTGTATCAATAACGAGCCGTCTAAAAGGCTCCGTAATGATAGGTACCAACTTCAACGGCGCCCTCGATTTGTCCCCTGGTTTGCCCACCCGCTGACAGGTGTCACATGTCCTCACAACGTGGTCTGCGCCCCGAAAACACCCTGGCCAATAGTACTCTTGCAAGAGACGGACCTTAGTTTTCTTAACTCCTAGGTGTCCGGGCCATGAACCCCCATGCGACAAGCGCAACAGATCCTGACGGTAGCACTGAGGCACGATCAGCTGATCGAACTCCACTCCCCTGTGGTCTAGATACTTCCGGTACAGGACCCCACATCTTTCCACAAAACGAGCATTTTTCGTGGCGGTACCTTCCTTGACAATGCAGCGTATGTTTTCTAGGCTGCCATCCTTTCTTTGCTCGACTATCAAAGCCGAGCGGCTGACTTTTAGCAACCTATTAAGTCCGTATGACCTAGGCGCGATGAGCAAATCTGCAGATAGCTCTTCTAACTTTCCTGTGTCGGGCATTTCCTCTCCAGTACCTGGTGCCTTCAACGCTACAGGCTCAATTTTATTCAGTTCGGACGTGCTCTGAATATCAGCTTGCTGCGCCTCTGACCCTTTCTCATTGTTCGACAACGTTGGCCCCGCAACTGCCGCCTTTGCAGCGAGCTCCCGAACCTTCGATCTGGTTAAGGCCTGAACGCTAGCCTCACGAAACAAAAGCCCCTTCTCGCGCAGGAGGTGATCGGACCTGTTCGAAAATAGGTACGGGTACTGGGGGGGCAGCATAGATGACACTGCGGCCTCCGTGTCAAGCGCTCCGAAAGGTCCTTCAATAAGCACTTTTGCTACGGGCAGACACACGCTATGAGCTTCCACGGCTTGCTTGATCCATGCGCACTCGCCCGTGAACATATCGGGTTCTTCGTAAGAGGGGTGAACTACATCCATTGTAGCTGCGGAACCACGAAGCACTCGGCACTCTTTCCCGTTCACGAGGAGGTCTCGCATGTAAGGCTCGAGAAGCTTCATGTTCTCGTCAGTGCTGCATAATGACAAAAACACGACTTTTGTTTTTGTTTCCGGACACTGCGCCGAAAAGTGACCCGCCTTTTGGCACGTATAACACACGCGTGCTTGCCTCGTCTCGAACCGCTTTCTGCGTTCGGCTTCGGCTGCCGCCGTCTCCTTAGGTTCGGTCGGACTGCTTTCACTCGCATCCGCACTACGTGTGTTCCCCCTTGCTCTCATGGGTGTGAACTTCGGCCTCTCAAACTTGGAGCCAAATTCACCATTTTGACCGTCCTTAGCTCCGCGAGCCCGACGCGTCACAAACTCCTCGGCTAGCTCGGCGGCTTTAGCCACCGTACTAATGTCTGGCCTATCCAAGACCCAGTACTGCAAGTTCTCAGGTAACCGACTATAAAACTGTTCCAGCCCGAAACACTGCAGAACTTTCTCGTGGTCACCAAGCGCTTTCTCTTCTTTGAGCCACTCCTGCATGTTTGACATTAGCCTGTAGGCAAACTCTGTATATGTCTCACTTTTCCTTTCTAATTTTCCCGAAACTTACGACGGAACGCCTCCGCTTACAGCCTGTACTTTTTTAGCAGACTCGATTTCACTTGGTCCAAACCCTCTGCCTCCTCTCTATTCAAGCGAGCGACTACGTCGGCCGCCTCGCCGGGTAACAAAGTGAGCAAGCGCTGTGGCTGCGTTTCCCGAGAGAACCCCTGGTTCTCGCACGTTCGCTCAAAGTTAACCAGGAACAAACCAATGTCCTCTCCAAGCTTAAACGGCCGCATCAAGTCAGTCATTTTGAACAATACTCGCTCTCCTGCACCGTGTGCCTGACTTCCATTACGAGCGCGTTCCATCTCTACCTCGAGACGCTTCATTTCCAAAGCATGGTCGCGCTCTTCTTTTTCTTTCTCTTTTTGTTCTTTACGTTCGCACTCCTGTCTTTTTGCCGCCTCTCTCTCCTCAATGGTCTCAAGGCATTCCGACAGCTCGTCATCCTCAGCTTCTAACTCAAGAATAGCCCTTAGCAGTTCTGGTTTTCTGAGTTTGTCTGAGACATCCAGACCCAACTCTCTTGCAAGCTCCAGCAATTTCGGTTTCAAATCCATGGCTGCTCTGAATGCTGCTTTCTCTACTGCCTACTATTGTCTTGCCGCAAACTCACCCGGCAGCAACGACAACCACAATTACCAGCTCTGTTTCTGACACTAACAAAATCCTGGGAAAACTCAGAAGAAGAAAGTCCCGCACTCACCAAACCTCGCAGCCAAGAATTCAGCGCATTCGTTCCGCTGCAGGCAACCAGTCATCACACAGGGCTCGTTGCACTGCTCCCGGATGGTCGTTGTGCTGCTCAGCATACAGTCAACCGCATATCTTCGCTGCTGGCCTCCGTTGTCGCGATCTCACCGCTGGCATACAGTTGTTGCGATCCCACCGCTGCCACCAGTTGTCGCAATACCAGCGCTGGCACCCGTTGTTGCAACTGCACCGCTGGCATGAGTTGTTGCAAATGGGTCGCAAGCCCCAAGGGTACCGTTGGCCTGGCGGCCTGGGGCACAACTAGAAGCGTCCGAAGGTCCTGGCAAAGCATGAGTCGACTGCTTACAGACCAACTTGTTTATTCTAGCATCGCAAAAGAGCGGCCGGTCAGCTTGACCGAAGTGGAGAAATGGGAGAGCACGCTATTGGACGGAAGAATTCGGAGCCTCTCTCTTGGCGTCCGGGGGCAGCTGCTTTTATACTCTCGGAGTCGAGGGCACGACGGAACGCCTCGGCAGAGGCGCACGTGATGGCGCCACGGACATGCTGAGAGACATGTTGAGACGAGTGTAGTGACGCATCCGCTGGGCTGGCACCGGTCAGAACTCCTCGCTTCACACTTGGGGAGCTCCCCTCCCCGGCTGCCGCGCTTTGACAAGCGTGGGCACCAAAATGCACACACACACACACGCACGCACGAAGACACGTGGCATTGAAACATGCCTGGGCGCGCTTGACGGGGAGCCGTTGCGGCAGCGCTGGACGGGCCAAAATGTCCGCCGCTTTGAATGAATCCTCGGCGTCCGTTGCGTCCGCGCCGGCTATACCGCGCGTCGTAGGCGAAACGTGAGAGGGCAAATTAAATAACTTGGCTGAGAACCTTGGTAGTGACCACTATATTTGTGAGGCGCCACTTCCTATCGTGGGTAAAAAGCCGCGCGAATTCTCGTACACTGACTGGGATAAATTCCGCAAGCTTCGGAGGGAGAGGCCCCCTCAGATTCCCGACCTACCATAGAGGAATGAATGGTGCAGTTTCAAGAGGACGTTCAGCGTACAACCTCTAAGGTCTGCACCGACCTTCCTGTTGAGAAAATAGACAGCAGGTTAACCCATCTGTTAGAGGACAAACAGTCCATTCTCAATCGATGGAAGTGTCAATAACTTAATCGTAGGCTATACAAAAAATATCTGAGATTACCAACAGATTTAGGAGTATTGTGTAACCCTCGCTAAACAGCAGTGGGATGAAGTTTGCAATTCGATAGATGGCCAAATACGCAATGGTAAAATTTGGAGCTTGCTTAAGCACCTGCTTAACGAGACCAATACTAAGTGTAATCAAAGGCGTATCATTGGTGGAACCATACATGAGGCTGCACGAATGATCTCTGAGGATGAATTATTCCGCACGCTTGATGACAAATATCTATCTCCCATTCGGCTCAGGGCGGTCTCCTGTACATATCGATTACCAGGGCCAGGCCAATTCCTGTCCGGATGCGGAGTTTCGCGTTGAGATCTGTAGGGTTCTACATGGACTCAGTGGTAGATCCGCACCAGGACCGGATGACATCTCCAACAAGGCGTTTCGAAATATGGATGACAAATCAATCGTGTACCTCACAGAGGACATTAATGAAATTTGGAGGAATGGAACCGTCCGATTACCTTGGAAAACAGCTCTCACACTACTCATCCCCAAACCTGGCAAAACACCTAACGTTGACAACTTGAGGCCCATCTTGCTTACATCCTGTGTGGGTAAGTTAGCGGAGCACGCGGTCATGAATCGACTCTCCCGGTTCCTGGAGAGTAACGACATTTACCCCATAGTATGAAACGATTCAGACCAGGCTTATCGATGCAGGATACCATGAAACTGATTAAGCATCAAATCATAGACGACGACTCTAGCGACACTTGGGCCGTTTTGGGACTTTATCTTGAGAAGGCCTTCGACAACTTTCTACATTCACATATCCTAGCTTGGATATCTCGGATCAATCTCGGCGAGAGATTTTATAACTATGTTAGATCATTCCTCTCGGATAGGAAGGCTACCCTCCTCGTGGCCGATTTCGATTCACAACTGCTGGAACATGGTGAGAGGGGCACCCCACAGGGCTCCATAATTTTCCCCTGTTTATTCAATATAGCCATGGTCGACCTAAGCAGAAAGCTTGTCGAGATTGAAGGCATCAAACACTGTGTATGCTGACGATATAACTATATGGGCCACAGGAGGCAATGACGGTAAGGTTGGGGGAGCTTTATAGGAGGACATAGACGCTATCGAAACCTATCTCGAACCCACCGGTCTCAGATGCTCCCCCTTGAAGTCGGAACTCTTACTGTATAGTCCCAAGAAACGCCATCTATGGCCCAAGGGGTGGACATCGTTAGAAGCCAGAGACATTAATCTATATACAAGAAACGGTTGCTGCATATCCAGAGTCGATTAAATCAAGGTCTTGGGCATGATCGTTGACTCAGGGGGTACAAATGGCAAGACTATATGCAAGGTAATTGCTAGAACTGAAAGTGATGTTCGTTTAGTTCAGAGGGTATCAAATCGGCATCATGGGCTCAAGGAGGATAACCTCATTCGACTAATGCATGCCTTCGTTCTGTGTCCCGTTACATACGTGGCAGCCATGCATCGATGGAAACAGGCAGAGCTTGACAAATTGAATGTACAGCTTAGAAAGATTACTAAGCGGGTTCTCGGGTTACCCGTATGCACTTGTACAGAGCGTTTAATGCAGTTTGGCATTCAAAATACTCTCGTAGAAATTGCGGAGGTCCAGGAGCGCACGCAGCTAACTCGCCTCACTACAACGAAGGCAGGGAGATCCATCTTGCAGGAACTCGGATATCAACCTGATAGAGTAGCGAAGGAGTTCTCTGACATTCCTCCGTCTATTCGTGAGAACATTACGGTCGCGCCCATACCTAGGAACATGCACCCCGATCATAATCGGGGTAGAAGGAGGGCAACGGCGGTCAACCTCCTTAGGCAAATACACAGTGATCAGCGACAGGTCAGCTTTGTGGATGCCGCTTCTTGTAAGGGATGTCGGGCGTTCACCATCGTTACTATCGATGGTAATCAAGGAATCACCAATGCTGCCTGTGTTCGGACGAGGGACTCCGAAATAGCTGAACAAATGGCTATTGCAGTAGCCCAGCTGGATATCTCACGGGATGTCATCTATAGTGATTCTAGATCTGCAGTCCGAGCATTTGAAAAGGGCACCGTTTCCAAACAGGTCCTCAGACTTCTTGCAATCAAGGCAATCACGCACCACTTCATTTATTGGTTTCCTGCACATCAGAGTCGGATAAAGGGTCCTCCTCAAAACCTCGAGTCTGCTCACGGGGCTGCGCGTGAACTTGCCCACCGCGTTACCCTCGACCAAACGGAAGCCGACACCCCAGAGAACAGGGACACGCCCTCCACCTACAACTAGATTACTAGACACTACTATCTCAGCCATAGAACCTACTTTGTTCCTCATCCACGGCTCAATAGAGCTCAAGTATTAAGGCTACGTCTTCTACAAACGAATACCTATCCCAATCCGTCGCTCTCACATAAAATCTCCGGATACTTATGCCAACGCTACCTGCCGCGATTGTGGAGAATTGGCCACGTTAGATGCTCTGGCGGTGCGCCCGGTCACGCTCTATCATCGATAACAGCTCGGCCAGATTGAAGGCGGTTCTCTGCAGCCCTCTTCTGGCTGACCAACTCTGGGCTGTTCAGGAGGCCCACGATGCCACCGAGAGGCTCGGCATTCCGGTTCCCACGAGGAAGCGGCCCACTTCGTGAAAACTCACGATCTGCACGACTTCGCTAAAGCTTTACGATACCATACCATGATGAAACAATATGACAAAAAATAGCAATGGCTGCCGAGATCTTATCGTACGCACTTTTAACACAAAGTTGTCATAAATGGTTACGCGCATAACACTGGAGGTGGCACGATGCAGTTTATTCAACCTAGCAACATCTTTAGGGATGGCACTAGCAGCACGATAAATTCAATTCTGTTAAGCTTTTGTGTGAAAGTGCTTGATTTGCATTTCTACATAAGAATGCCCCATTCAGTGCCGTAATCTCAATTGCGCGTACTTATTCCCGTAAGACAAGCATAACCATTGTTGCTTCGGACGTTCCCTCGTTTTCTTTTTTTTTCCTTTCATTAGATAGAACACTTATTAGATTAATGAGAGGATAAGTTAGATTCTTGTTTGCCAGTCTAGCGGTGTCCACCTAAACTTTGATCAAATATGGCAAAATTATAGGAGCTATACTAGATTGCGTTATTGTCTTGGTTTACCGAAATGGGACATGAATAAATTGCAGCGAAACCCGTCTGCCGATGACTGTCGGTAGGAACACGAAGAGTATATTACACTGAAGAGAAAGCAGTAGACGGTGGCCTGGAGAGTGTGTCTCTAGCCATGCTACGCCTCACTGGGGTAAGGGGAAGTGGGAGATACAGGGGAAAATAGGTGGCAGGTGATTATGATACGCTACAATAAGCTGCTATATGCATGTTTCCCAATACGCGGATGCGTGTTTTAGACACACTACCCCCACGAGTAATCTTCTCCAGAGACAAGGTCATCGCACAAGCACTGTCTTTTCGTCAGCATTGAATCAATATAGCAAAACAGCGTAATACCCCCGTCGAAACGAGTTATGTATGAGGCGTGGTACTAGATATGAACTCTTTAGGGGACGATACTCGCCAGGTGCGATCGACCAGACATAGTATCGACCGCGCGCAACCATCTGTATGGTGATGGTAGCGGACACCTATCGGCGTGACGGCGCAAATTCATTAAAAAGGCCGGTGAGAGGTTGGTGCAGGTCAAGAAACACGCGCAACCATAACACAAGCAACCAGAGAACGCCGTCTGCACGCGGTGACGTCTGTGCTCCGTCGAGGTGATGCCCTCTCCCCTACGCTCTCCCTTTAGCACGGTGACCTACTTCGCCACGTAACTCAGTCATTTCAGATTTCCTGCGCAGAAACTGCTGCTGTACCAACGGGAGATAAAACCGTTTTTGTATTGAAGTGGCGTAGTACCACCGACAGGTATTTGCTGCCATGACCGGCCCGATGGACGCCCGCCGTTACTGATTTATCTTGCCGAACGCGCCTCGCAAGCAAGCTGAAAAATGTCCCCACCTAAAAAATATATATATCGTACACCGTGATATGAGGCCTGTATGGAAGTGGCATTCCTCTTCCGCGCTTGCCTAAGAACGCTCGGCACCATCTAGCACCGCCGCCACGAAGCCTGCGCGTAACCTCTGAAGTTCATGGCACGCCGATGCATGCTAACACTGAAAAACGAGTCATTCGGTAAGTGGGCTCATCTCGCACTTCTTTCTGGACATGCTCCGCAATCTAGTAGCACTGCCGAGAAGCCTATGCTTGGTCTCCATGACGAGATGCATGGTGCGCTACTGCCTGCTAACGCTTAAAATTGTCCCTTCACTTCACGTGCACTTAGGGGCACATACTCAATGACCCAAGTTGGCTAGAGGTTCATTGAAAAAGCTGTACATAAACAGTGCATTGGTGGCACAGGCTGCTAATGCATCGAGTTGCTGTCCTTGAGGAACCCTTGTGACAAGGGTTCGATCCTGCTCAACCTCCTAGAAAATTAAGGGACCTATTTCCTTATTGTAGAGCAGCACATTCCCAGTGGCACATACCTAGTTACTCAATTTAGCATCAAAGACGTTCATCGATAAGTACCACACACCCATTAGCACATAGCCAGTGCCCCAAGTTGGAATCAAAGAGGTTAATTGAACATCAGCACAGAGTCTATGGCCTCTAGTGAATGCTGCAAGTCGGCGTCGAAGACTTTCTTTGAAGCCTACTCATTCCCGCATCTAAATGATCCGTGTCAGCGTGAAATAGATTCATTGATGAGTGGCACGTATGCACACATTGCCACATACTCAGTGACACAAGTTGGTGCGATGGCTTCGAACCTTGTTACGTCAGCCCAGCGGCCCGATGCGCTACCAATTCTACCGCGGGCTGTATACCTTGGATTAGTGATTTCAAGTTTCTTTAGATGGCAAGCACACGTAAACTATGTTACATCGTCCGCCTTAAAGAAATTCTTCCTTCAAAAGGCAACACCGATCTGCACCACCTAAAACAAAGCTACATTACCTTTATTCAACCTATACTAGAATATGCAATTGTAGTTTGGGTCATGTCCGCAAACAATTCAATTATCAAGCTGGAAGGCGTACAAAGAAAAGCCGTTAGGTTTGTCTACAACAAATATGGTCTATTTGATTAACCCTCAGAATTAATTCAAAGATCTGGTCTCCTAACAATAAGTAATCGCACTAAATTCCCACGCTGAGACATGCTGTTCCAACTCCTTCATACGTACCGTAGCTTTAGATCCTCAGCTCAAGATTTGTATCTAAATGCGAAACTAGACAATCACGCCACAAACAGCCACTAACCCTAAAAGAATACCGCTTCAATACAAAGTGTCTCAGATATTCTTTCTTCCTTTTGAAGAAGTTATAACATTACTTGAAAATCACTTACTCAATACCCACAGTTAACATCTGATGTACTTTCCCCTTATCCTAGTGCAATTCTTAAATCTGATCATTATGTGTCGTATGTCTACTCTTAATGCTTTTACTGTATGATTTTTGCTCCCTCAACCCCAAATAATATTGTATAAAATCTGTAACTTCGGATTGACACTTCAGTAACTTCAGTATCCATTGGGATTGGCAGTATGTCATAAATACCTAAATCCTAGTGACCAAGGTAGGCTGGAAAATGGTTAGATACAAGCATGCAAACATAGTCCCCGAAGAGTGCGTCAAGTACTCCAACACTGCTGCCCCATTTAAACATCTCGAAGCAACCCATACGTAGACCAGACTATATGCTAATAAATGGTTTAGGAAACTCAGACACAAGTGCCAGCAGATCGAAGGGCCCAGCAATGTGGCTGCTCATTGCAGATCGTGGAAATGTGCCCCGCTTTTTTTTACAAAACAGCGATTTCTGCTAGCCCAAGCTAAAAGTTGGCAAGGAATATCCTTCAGGCAAAATGATACGGGAAGAAAAATGCAAGTGCGCGATCTCGACTTCTTTCATTCGCGTGGACGGCAAATTTTGATTGAAATGGGCAACAGGAAAGCGTTTAAAACTTTGAAGGTAATGTACCAGCAACGTTTGACTTTCGAAGCATTTGTGATTAGTTTTCCAACCATATGTTCATACTCTCGCAATGAGTGTGTCGGTTTCTTCACAGTTAAATGCGTGATGCTATCTGATAATACGCAACTTGGTAGGTTTTGTTTCTTCACGTCTATTTTGTGTTAGCTTTATTTGATGGTGTTTTCTTCGTTCCTTTGGTGGATGCCGTACGACGAACAATGAACATCCGCCAGGGCTACCAATTTGTTCTGTAAAACATTTTCCGTACTTTACACTACCTGTCCTTACACAAGTGCCAACTCTAATGTACAGCAGGGAGCAAAGGTACCTAGGATGCGAAATAACGTGGCAGACAGTACTGCCAGTGATGCGTAACACCAATCCGCAAAGGCTTCAATGATGTTCGGTGCGTTTATCGTGAGCATGCCAATCTACTGCACAAATCAAGTTACTTTAAACACTCGTTCGTCGTCTGCTGGCCGTGCCTTTGCATACTAACCTTGTAGTTTTGCTATTCTTAGATGGCATCAGACAGGTATATTTAAGCTAGCAACATATAGTACATAATATACTTAAACTACACTCTAAAAACTAGGGAGGGTATCGCAGGAGTGAAGTGGCCGATTTACTCTTCAAAGCGATGTTTTACTCTCGCAAAATGTCGAGTGGAGTGAAATTCATTGTTCACTGCGTCAGCAAGGAGAGAGTGAAATATGCTTTTCACTCTCTCCTTTTGAGAGAGAGTAGAATACCCGTTCTACTCTTGCGGCAATAGAGAACAAAACGTAGCGCAATATTCTGCTTCAACTGTAGGAAGCTGGCCCCGAACATGGCAATGTATCACTCACGCACGCTGAGCAAAGAGCACACCATTCTGCTTCTAAGGGAACAGGCGGCCACAGTTCAAATGAACGCGGAGCGAGCGCTCTACTTTTTCACTCGGAGTCGCTCCACCGCACGCGCGCTCAACATCGCGGAACAGGACAGCACCGGAGAATGGGGATCCGTCCAGCGAGCAGCAACGGAGGCCATCCAAGGTTGAACGTGTGTCAGCCATCTCGCGTCGCCGCGGAAACATGACAGTCGTTCATCATTCGTTGGATGTAACAACCAATCCTCCTCGGTAAGTTAATTGTGACTTAGGTGCACATTCTGCGTATATGACATACTATCGCCAGGAAGTTGTCGCAGTGCTTAGCCAACGCCATTGACTGCGGACTAGGCAAGCGCGCCTGTCTCGATGTCAATCAAAAAAGCCAGTCGTCGCGATAACTGCATGTGATTTTATCACTTTCAACTGTCCGTAAGAGCTATGAAAATCACAAACGCTGCCAGAACAATGGTATGTTCAATAAGACGTGAGGTGAGAGGACGCTTAAAATGGTTTGTTCACCAGCCCATGATTCCGAACTTATGCGTAGCGTGCTTAGCGTACGTTTTGTGTGTTTGAGTTTATTTAGTTTGGCAGTGTACTGTGTACGGAACGCTCTTGAAATAAGGAGTCACATAATAGTGACGTCATTCTGCTGGCGGCATGCTTTCGTTATAAATAAACCGCGCGCTTGACGGTGTCTCGCCCATCGGTAATCTGCGACCGCTGAAGTTACGTGCAGCACCAGTGCTAGTTAGTAACTCTGCCGCAGTCATACAGCTGCTTGCTGCAAGAGGTAAATTGGGCGCGTTTTTTTGAACTTACTGAAAACGCATGAGGAAACCATGTTTTGTGCTGAATAAAGCATAAATCCCATATAAGCGATCTTGCGCGCTACAGCTACAAGCGATGTGATGGAAAAGGCTGTCGCGTTCGCTCGACGCCTATAAGTCCTACTCCTGCGAGCGACGATTTTCAACGACGCCTACCCGGTGTTGACGGTATAAGGGTTGCAAATACGCGTCGAAATTAGCGTGACGCGTGCTTTAGTAATTCAAGTTGATGTATTTTACTGTAAGAAGTAGCATAAAATATTTCCGAAGGTTTTGCAGTAGGTTCTTATCCTTGCACGTATAAAAATTCAATCGTTTGCTCGTTCCGCGCGAAAATCGGTAGCATTTCATCGATTTACGTACATCCAGTTCCGGCTTCGTGCTATTGGCTAGTCGCTCATAGCACTTCCGGAAGAAGAGCGACGATTTCTAGATTTCCAGAACCGAGCCATCTGTTCAAGCGACGGCCCGTTTTGCCGCTCGAAGCCGTCGTTCACCGCCGTCGAGCACTAAATTGCTCTCATGGTGTGTAGCCCTAAGACTGAACTGTTTTTGCTCCTACGTTGAACTGGCGTGATAAAATGTCCGTTTTTATGCCTCCTGTTGTGGTTTTCAAGCCTGGTGCGAATCTGAAAAGGTGCTTATGCCTAGGAACTCGGTGAATTGTAAAGCAGCGAGTTGTGCATCGGCATCGAATATAACGGCTGCTGTGTGGAATTAGAACTGCAGGGGCGCTTTGAGTGCGCTTATTGTTTTGGACATGCCTGTGCATTTGCTAACATGAGTTGGCGTTTTAGAGTTATGTCATATGAACAGCTAAAGCACCATACCTCTTGGGGTTACAAGCGTTATATGTGGATCTTGCTACTTCATGGCAGATCAAACTGTTTATCGCTTTAATATTTTAGTAGATAAATAAAATATCAAAGTAAAATGTTGCTTTAATTCCGTGTTACCAGTCGTCTGTCGTACACAGAACAATAAGTTGGTCTAATAAACTAATAACTGCGGTTCGACTGCAACTTTTACATGCCTTCAAGAATCTAAATACTAGATTTGAAACTACAGCAGTAGTGGAGTCTGTAAAAAATGACCTCCATTGCGCACCTCATAAATGAAAATAAGTTCATGCCTTTTAGTAAGCTTAGATGCATGCCGCAGTGAACTTTCTTGTTAGTATTGAAATGTGGGTAAGCTTGCCATAACAAGCCTTGTTGCCATTTCTTATAGCCACATCCAGTCATATCCATTAAACTGGGGGACCATATTTTCATCACTACTGAACACCATGTTTGCAGATATGATCCTCAAATTATGGCTTGATCAGTGACACAACCAGAGATGGTGCGGAGGGCACACTGGGCACGTACTTAGGATGCGTCACAAGTGGTGTTTGCGACGCACCAGACTAATGACAGACCTATGACATCTGAGAATGACCAATATTCTATTTACTAGCAAGAGTATTTTAACATTGGTGCCGAACGAGGACGAACTGTCTGTTATTTCTCTTTTTTTTAAATCTAAAAACGGAAGTTAGTTTAGCAGTTGACTGTTGCAGTCATTTAGAGGTTTCGCATGTATTTTAGTAGGAAGACTAAGAGCTAAGACTTTCTTTTAGTTTCATGACCTTGACTTTCCTAATGTTGTTTTACACCATGCCCTCGTGTTGACTTTTGGACACAATCTTTTCAGGCACCTGCTTTATATAACACACGAAGGCAGCTGCAAGGACACAAGAATGTCAAAGAGCCACCCCAGCGCGACTTCGCGTAGTGCAGAGAGGGCACGCCAAATAATCAAAATACATTGCCATGCAGTTTGGACAAGAGAACTAGAATGTGGCTATATTGTGTGTACCATCTGACTAAATGTCAACAAAACCAAAATAGAGTATGCCACACCAAGGTGGAAGTTCTCATGTGCTCTAGGCAGTCATCTTAGCATGGTATACTTATGTAATGTCTCGGATGAGAAAGTCAAAATCAAGTATGCTCTCTCGAGACAAACACATAGGAGCAAGTGTCATTAAAAAGTTAGAAATATGTTTAGAGAAGCAGATTAGTTGTGAGAAGTGACTGCTCTTTGTCTTGCCTCTCCATGTGATAAAAAAATAGTGGTACAATGAAATTGCTTGTTTGATTAGTGACATTATACATAGTTGCAATGAGGCTGGTGTCTGTATTCACTATAAAAAACAACAGCTCATGCTTGGTTAGGTACTTACATACATTTAACAGCTTTAATAGCTTAAATTTAATAGCATGTGAATGCAAGGGTGCAAATACAAACCACTGATTATGTATTTTAAATGCTGAATATGAAGCAGGCAGATTTTCATGTCTTTCTTTTTATCTATCCTTCACACCTAATTTTAGAATTATGGCTTCCTTTTAGGTTCCAGAAAGGGAAAGCATTTTAGGCAGAGAATCCTATGTTTAAGAAGTCATTATCGTTTACGTGCATGCTCATGAAACCAGTTCATTAGAACCGCCCGTGCCTCCCGAAGCGAAAGCGAGGAGCAGTTAGGGCCTTTAACTGTGTACACCGTGGTGCAAACCTTACATCTTAGAAACCGGAGAGTAACTTGGAATTAGAAATAATTTTAAAAAGTTAAAATTGTGGTTTATCCCATCTTCTTGCCAACCAAGTATGCTAGTGGACGTAGAGATGCATTCAATACAAAGAACTGAGAGCATCTGAGTAGAAGAATTGTTCATCTATTGGCAGATGTGAACATATAGTGTTAAGCAAAAGCCCCTTAATCTCATGGCTTCTGTAGACGTTATTCTTCTGGACTTAAGATAGAGCGCCACAGCGTAGCTATATATTAATCTTCCTAGACACATATGTACCTGTTTTGAGACGAAGATTCTATGAAGTGCAATAATTTTTCTTACCGCATCTTAACCACATCAGTAGGAAGAAAGCTTTGGTTTCAGGTAGTTGGTTCATTGTGCAAGTATATGCATTGTCGCATGCAAAATACACGTGCATGGAAGAGATATGAGAAACAGCATGGTGTCATTCTCAATTAATATTTTGCTTCTTTGCTTGTCTTTTTCGTGCACTTCCCTGCCTGTGCTTACGCTTATGTCACCTGTGATGCATCATATTCATATTCGATTTTTGGTTCACATCTGCAGCCATGCTGTACTTTAGTTAGATTGCATATTCAATAAGTTACAATAATTGATCATGTAATTATGAAAGCTGCTCCTCAGAAGTATAGCATTATTACCCTAGTGGGAATGAAAAGCTACTATATATGACAGGAAATTTGATGCGCAAGATTTTAATGCCAATGCTCCTTGCAGTTTTATACTCACTTGCTACACACTAGATAATATTGCCAACTTAATTTTAATTATTTCTGAGAAAGTGTAACGGATGAATCCCAACAGCACCAGGAAACTACTTTCGTGAGGAGGCCAACCGAATAAGAAATATAATATGCCTCTGTACCGGTTTGAGACCGGGCAGGATATTGCTGCAGAACCACGACAAGACACACTTCGAAACAATTGGGTGTAGCCTATACATGAACAAATTTATGTGAAATATAAGCAAAACTAGCTAGACCTGTAGCCTCACATGAGAATATACAACACATTTCTAAGTGCACTGTACACTCGGTCAGGAACATCCATACGCTGTACAGGACGTTATCAATTGAGCTGTTCTCCTAAAATATGGCACACAAGAACGTTTCTTGCGCAATTTATCTATATTACCAGCTCCATGCTTTGCAGCTCAACTGGTAACATCTGACATATAAGTGCATGTGTTTTGTGCCAGAAATGCGTTTTCTGGCCAGTAATGTGGCGCATATTTCTCTTCAATCATGGTGTCAATACTTTGTGAGTTTGCATATGTTCGTTCTAAGTTGAACTTTCCATTCTAAACTTGATTTTTGAAAAGAAGGAGCCAGTTGAAAGTAAAGGATATTTCTACACTGTAATACTAAAGAAACTTTAGAGAATATACGCGTTTTATTACAAGATCTGTTCTAAAGTCATGGGCATCATTGCAATCTGATTTTATGTATTTGTCAGTATGATTCTCAAATTATTACTCAGTTTGTCTTGTCATTGATCAATAATGATTTTTGCCTTTAAGAGAAAATGTTTCATTTGAGTAACTCGGCGACTACAGGTTACATCTCATTCACCAAGCATAAGTGCAGCAGCTGCTCATGAAGGAATCAAATATTCCCCACAAGTACCCACAAGTAAGCATCGCGAATCCGTTCAAACGTGACTATGGATTTACATCCTGCTTTCACACTATTGGGAAGAGCGCGAGCACTCTGTTCTGAAGGAGTACAAGCACTCTGCTTGGGGGAGTAGAAACACTCGGCTTGGAGGAGTAGAAGTACTCGGTTTGGAGGAGTAGGAGCACTCGGTCTGGAAGAAAACTATTACCCCTGTGGGGAGAGTATTAGCAGTCTGCGGAAGAGTACTAGCACTCCCTGTGGCGAGAGTATTAGCAATCTGTGGAGGAGTACTAGCAATCCCTTGTGGTGGAGTAACTAAACTTTGTCGGGAAAAGTGGACCTACTCTCTCAAAGGAGGTCCATCACTCGAAAAGTGAGTGAAATATGGGACAAGCAGATACTCCCTCCAAGGGAGTGCCCGGAACTCTCTTTGTTTTTAGAGGGTAGCTAAAAAATATTGTTCATATGACTTCTGCTTATTTTGATCCCATTTGATTGTGCTAACATTTTTGCTATACATTTACACAACCTTTGCACAAGTTTTCTAATACCCCACTCCTTCAATAATCATCTGAGTAAATAAAACAAACGAAGTGTTACTTCTGTCATAAAGTTTTTTTTTCGTCACAACGTTTTGAATTATGCACTTTCAGTGCAAAAGCCATGGCATGGCCACCTGCCCTAGCGCGGCCGGTTTTTTCTTTTTTTTTGGAGGGGGGGGAGGCATGGTATTTCCACATTATTTATTTCCCCATTGTTGTCTGAATGGCTGCTGTATACCAAAGGTGGTATTATGCATTTATATTCGCGGACTTGTTAGCTTTCGTGATGCCCGTCCGCCTGTACAGACAACAGTATGCAAGGCGCGGCGCCTGATCGGTTTTACTAGACGTCTAAGCTTCAGGGCTCGACTCGACTCAATCAAATCCAGGAAAAGGAGGTTCACAGTATATTAAATTTTTCAAGACCCTTTGTAGAAGCGCTTTTTGATAGCATCGTGCCGGCGTTTAGGAATCAGAAAATACTACATCAGGCAAAGCGATTATTTCTGTCAGGTGAATCTTATGTCTAGGCTAGCTTTTTGAAATGTTTAGAATGCCTCTTCTAGACTATGTCAGAAAAGCAAATAATAAAGCTGATCATTATACACCGTATATGATGTCGTAGCAACGAATGCATCTTATTCGGGTGTTATTTAAACCGTTATCAACACCTTGAATGAGCGTTATAAAAACGCTTTCTCTATTGTGATAGCTGGGCTACCATCGGTAACTTACGGTCGAATTTCTTCCGTCGTGCACCAGAAAACTCATGCAACCTATTGTCCTGACAATACTACAAGAATACCTAAAAGATACAGAGTATATGTTTGATACCATGTACGTCTTTCGACTGCACCTCTCAACGCTAGCATATTCTGCCAAATAAGCGAAGTCATCCTAGCAAATGCAAATAGGCACATGCGAAAATATATCTTGCCCTTCGATCCAACGTTACCCCTGCCATCATCTTGGACGATTTTCCCACTCTAAGGTGCAGCGAACAGGTATACGCGTATATCCGGAACTCTTTTACAGGTCAACCGGCAACCGTCAAGATCGATGACGTCTAGGCATAACCCATAATCCTTGGCAGCAAGGCAATAACGCAAGGAGCAGTGCTCTTCCCATGGCTCTTCAATATCGCCCTCATCAAACAACCGGGACTGCTGAAACAAATATTATACCTCATTCACGACCTCTACGCTGATAATATCACCATGCGTATGGGCAAGGGTTCCATGGGAGAGAGGCAGGTCAGACTACAACAGGCAACATGAACGTTTATAGATATGCCGGGAAATTTGTACTTTGATGTGCCCCCCAAAAATTCTAGCTTCTGCTGATGGGCGAAAGCATGAGGGCATAGGAAACCGCGGACCCGCCGTAGAAGCTCAACTAGATAGAGCCACGATCACGCCCGATCTCTCGAATAAAGTCATCGGTATTACTTTCTAAGAGGGCAGCCCAAACACACAGAAGGCGCATAATTTGGATTTTACTAAACCAGGGTTTTCCGCGTGCTGCATAGAATCACCATCAAATCGCGGAGTATGAAATAACAGGACACAGTGCATGTTGTACAGTCCTTCTTTCTCGCCCACACCGTGTATGTGACCCCATATGCAATCCCGAAACCTGGATAGCTCCAGAAAGTGTACGCGCTAATCCGAAAAGCCTTGCAGGTAGCACTAGGGCGCCCTATGAGCACATCGGCATCAAACCCACATTAATGGATCCCTAAAAAAATGCCTTGCATCTTACGAGAAAATACAATTGTGGCACTCCTCTCCGATAACGTGCACCCCCAGCACCTGGGCGAATGGAAAGCTTGAGCTAAAGCACTAGAAATGAAGCACAAATCTGCCGATCAGATGGTTTATACGGACGTAGCGTGCTACACTCAGGCGCATGCCATCACAGCGTCGTCACTAACACCCAAAACGTACTCCCGAGCCTCACACTACGACAACAGACGAAACCGCCATCGCGCTGGCGATCTTCTACAGAGAAGCAATCAGAATTATCACGGATTTGTAAGAGGCTACCGCTCTTTCGCCCGATTGAAAATATCAACTACCGTGCTCAAACTACTTCAGCAACGACCATTACTACGTAACTATACTATCTCAAGAACACTTGCTCACTCAATGCTTCGTGGGAACCTCGCAGCCCACATGGGGGTCCGAAATTTAGTCGGCAGGGCACCAGAGGACGACAGCAGAGGGTTGACCAACCTATGGTTATTTATGAAGTTATCAACGAGCCCTAGAGGCTAGCTCGTATAATCTACCCATCGGGACAGAACTCTCCCGTCATAGAACATGAAATGATCGTGAAATAGCTGCAGACCACTTTTTCATACCCAACCCACCTACACGCCACGTTGCCTACCCTCTGCGCCTCCTCATGCCCTAACTGCGGCAAGCTCGCCACTCTCTGCCAAATGACACGGGCATGCCATCTTTACCCTACTCGGATATACTTCGTAATCCCTCTTAGGAAAAGTTGAATAGCGAGCTGACCAACTCTTGCTCTAAGCACGAGCTCCGCCTGCTAGACAGGGCTACTAATGTCGACCTGGATTCTGGGTTGAGGACAAAGCAATATGCGAAATTTGTTTGTATTGATAGATGTTTATTCCTATTCCCCTGCAGCACAACAGGCTCCCAAAATAAGGTAAAATGCAGGGCTGCTGACAAGCGAATGCGGTAGGTGTTTCACTTGTCCTTCTTGCGCACTGAACCAGCGTATGAAAATGCGGTGCTGTGCGCTTCCGTTCATGCGTATTGCCCTTCACTATGCATTCAGATTTATTCACGAATTTCCTTTGGAGGTCTGTGTGCTTTAAGAATGGCCATGAGACAGCATTATACGCAAAGTTATCATGCTGTAATTAGGCGGTTTTTTTATGCCAAACGCATCTTCTCTTTCTGGCACTACTTTTAGTTCAATTAAATCCTACTCCCTCACCATTTGTATGAAGAAAGTCATCGATCCATAGAAATAAATATTCCCAAATAAATAATAATCTCATCAAACGTACCAATACTTATACATAGTTCCTGAAGTCTGCTAGAAATCAAGATCTTGCCAGATGGTGTGGCAGACCAGGAGATTCACTAAGAGGAGAACGAGGTCTCTCGACACCCCACGTCGACGCTTGCACTCAGTAATGTGCTATTGTCAGGGGACTCAACGTGCACTTCAGCAGGGTATACGCGACGATTTTGGTGGAGGTTAGAGGGTAAGCTCTACTTATGCCAGAGACCCCACCAGGCAGGAAGAACACCGCTCAGCATTTGGATCGTCCCAGAACTTGTAAACCGTCATGAAAAAATTATGGCTGCGTTCACTGCAAACACTACAGAAAGGGTGACGCCGACTTATATGACACTGTTAAACCTATGAGTGCCAACGGCGTTTATTGGCGACACCTTTGAAGGCCTAGATTGGCCATCTGAGTTCGTGCTTGTAGCTGTGTTTAACGAGTGGGAAAACAACACGAAAGACAGGAACGTCTACATTCTTTTAATTATAGGGCACTTAGGAGCTTTCATCGCCTTTAGTTGCGCCGGCTACTCCTTTTCACATAGAGTTTAAATAATACAGCGGATTCAATGTGAAAGTCAACCCACAATCATAATCACGCAACGTCCATCCGTATAGGTAAAGTAAACCAACACTAAAATTGAAAGTCAACACAGAAACACAGCAACAGACAGTCCAGTGACACAGGTACATTAAAGCAAATACAAAGTAGGATCACATAATTATATGAAAATCGGGGCCCATAACAAAGCATGGTTTAGGTTCAGATTAAGGTACATCAATAGAGGCATTGAACTGGCCAGAGTCACATTGGTCAGTTCATCACTTGATTCATCACATTGGTCAGTTCTTCACGCATTGAATTGGCCAGTTCATCACATTTAAACACTAAGTACTTTAGAAGAATATTTCTCTTTCCTAGACCCGCCGTGGTAGCTCAGTGGCTATGGTGTTGGGCTGCTGAGCACGAGGTCGCGGGATCGAATCCCGGCCATGGCGGCCGCATTTCGATGGGGGCGAAATGCGAAAACACCCGTGTACTTAGATTTAGGTGCACGTTAAAGGTCCCCAGGTGGTCGAAATTTCCGGAGTCCTCCACTACGGCGTGCCTCATAATCAAAAAGTGGTTTTGGCACGTAAAACCCCATAATTTAATTTTTTTTAATTTGCTCTTTCCTAGAAATTTTCGAGGGGCCAGTAACCCTCGTATTTGCAATGCCTATGTTGGCCACGGACCTACGATGCTCCTGAGGCTGAAGGGCCTGCGGTGTAAAGTCACTAAATCATGTGCTAAGCGTTGTCTGTGTGTGCCGTGTCGCGGACATTCTACCAATAGATGCTGTACATCCTCATCCGCGTGGCGACAACTGCATTCCGCACAATCAGCCCTTGAAATTTAGTGTAGAAGTTGTTTTGTGTACGTGGTACCGAGCCGCAGACGGTGAATGAGTGTTTCAAAGGCTCTGGTTGTACCCAATGTGGACGAGATTTCAAATTGAAATGAACGGTCAATGTGAAATAAACCTGAAGATTTCGAGTTCTCATCAAACCATGTCGCTTTGCAGCAGCGGACTCAGAGCTATCTTAGTATGTGGCTCAATTCGCATTGTGTTATAGGGAGATCATGTGTGGCGCTACTAACATGCGCTTGTCCAGCTGCCTTGTCTGCTGCAACATTTCCAGGGATATTGCAGTGACCAGGTATCCAGTGGAAAATTATTGTGCCATTCTCGTCACTTGCTTTAGTGAGTTCCTTTAGTGTCTCGTAGACTAACGCCATGTTTTGCGAATTCCTGGTGACGCCATGAAGTGAAGACAAAGCTGCCTGCGAGTCACAAAGGATAACCCATTGTTCCCCTTTTTGCAATGAATTTCCGTATCGTAACAAAGACAGTATTGCAATAAGTTTTGCTGTTGGTAAGGTTGTGTGATATAGTTTGAACCTATGTGTAGGTTCATATATATAGGAACCAATATATAGGTTGAACTTATATATTGACACGTGTACTTGTCTTTATCGGGCGACACGTTTCACCGCCTAACAAGTGTTATCGCACAGCGCAGGACGCGCTTGCATGTTTCGGAAATTTCTGGAACGTTATCGATGGTTCTATCCGCTGTGTGCTGTCCCTGAACCTTGCCTAAATTGATTGCATGTATGCGCAACGCGAATGGTGTAGAACTTTGTGGAAGGCACACGGGTGACAGCGATTACTCTGGAACATTTGACGACTGATGTATAAAAGCCGACGCGCTTGACCCGCTGATCAAATTTCCGACGATCGCCGACCGTGTTCGCCGCTGTCGTTGTGCTATAAGTGTAGCCTGTTTTGTGGGCACAGGTACGCCCAATAAAAGTTAGTTTGGTCTTTCACAGTATTGCTACTGTATTTTTTGACGTCACCACCACGTGGCATTGATACATATTTGGTTCCATTCTGGAGGGACAAAAAGCAGCTGTAGAAGAATTTGTTTGGCAAGAACCATGTGTATACGCTTCAGTATAGCCAGGGTATCGAAAGTATAACTGGTACAACGCTAGTTTTTGTGCTGCTAGAATAAACGTATCCCATTTGCGAATAATTCATTCAACCGTAAGTTGGATTTTTGGAGCAACGAGTCGCCATGGTGGGTACGAGATATCTGTGAAGCGAAATTCGTGATGTAGTAGATTTTTGTGCGCCTGAGTCACCGTTTTGACGTTCGCCTTCTCTCTCTCAATAACTGTAATTATTAGTGGGTGACTTATTAGTGGGTGGGTGACTTTTGTGCTGCACTGAAACGCGAAAGTATTGTCGACAGGTTTGAGCAGTCCTCATATTAAGAAATGAAGAATGACGCGCCTCTGCAATTACAAAGGAACTTGAGGTTGCCCGAGGAATGCCTAAACATACTCTGAGACTCTTAGCTCTTAATCGATAAATCTTTCTTCAGATGAACCAAAGATTCCATGCAGGACAGGTGAACAATACGTTATCTTTTGCTTTATACTTGCATTATTTACTTTTAGTAGGGATGAAACCCACCCACCCCATGTTGTGCCTGCTACGGGGGGAAGAACATTTATTATGGAATTTGTTCTTCAAGGGCTTTAATGTGACAATTCCAAGAAAGTTGTCTGCCTGGTATAACTCCCAGAAATTTGTTTTGTTTCACTATGTCTAAAGGTTCTCCTTCAAGGCAAAAATAGGACAGCCCTCTTATTGTAAGACAGTTCCATTCGACTTTAGGAATTTGCCTACAATGTTTATGTCTACCTGCAAAGTTGATTGAACTAGGCTCATACTTGAACCAGAGCCTCAAAGACAAACATCATGCGCATATACAGAGCAGGATACCGCCGCGACACACCGCTGTAAACAAACATCCTGCGTGTTTGTTGCACAGTCTTTTGTTTTGCTCCAAGGTGATGTTTTGACGAGGAAAGTTTGCCAAAGTTACGTATTGTGAGCGACAGGTGCGTTCGTGTTCTGTGTCACTGTGGTCGGATGTGGTGAAGTGATGGAGCAAAACAATTCTCAGGAGAAATTAGAAAACGTTCGCGGATGAAACAGACCTACGAGTGTCTCAACAGAAAAGATTTCCGAAAGCAACCTCCAAAGCAAACGTTCGTTGCTACCAGCTCAATGCGCAAACGATCGTAGGCAGCAGTCTTATAAAATAGTCGAGCGTATAGCAGCGTCATTCTAGCGTTCTGTAGCACTATCGATTGGGTTTCTGACTACCAATCCTAACAGTCAGTCACTAACACACCCGGCTGGAGCAAATTTCATTGAATTAGCAACAGTCAGGTGTTTCGTCGCAGTGTTCCTTTCTCTAATGTCAGCACCAGTACAAGTCGCATAAAATTATGACCGTTAATCTGGTGCCTTTACAAGGGAGCTTGGCATCAATGTGCGTCCCTGTGCGGCTTTGTTCCCGACACGCACCAGCTGTAGATTGCCTGCTGTAACACAATTGGGTAAGTTGTGCTGCCCGACCTTGATGTGCTTTTCCACAATCTAGCTCTGCGCTGCTTTGATTCTTTTGATATGCGGTTGACACAGCTGCTTCTGAACTGATTTCTAATACCTCGACCCAAATGTGTGTGTGAATGTTTGTGCGTCTTTTCCTGCGTGTTTGTGTATATCTTTTATTTCCTCTACTTTTCTATATTAGAGATTTTCCTATTTTTCGCTCTCGTCTGTGTCGGCACGTGCGCAAATGTGTGAGTGATTCCGCGCGTGCTAGCGGCTGCAACGCCATTGTGCTTTGAAGTGTAGACTGCTAACAGTGCCTTCCAAGCTTGCCCGACTACCGCTCTTTCAACACAAGGCCCATAAAGCTCGACAGTGGCTGCCCGAAGGAGTATTGTGGGTCTCAAGAATCTAATAATGTTTGAAAATTGTTCTCTTTCTCGGATTACTTGCCTGAGCCAAAATAAGCGAAATAAATAACCAAAATAAACAATGCAACCACATGAATGTGCTTTGGCGTGCGAGCTACTAATGGGCTGTCAATTTTATGTTTACTGCTTTTTCACACACAATGACTATGGCATAACTGCATTTTGAAGTGCACACTGCTAAGGGTGCCTATTACGCGCGTCTCAACATCTGCAATTATACCACGAGGCCAGTCAAGCTCGACAGTGGCTACGCATATGAGCATCTTGTAACTTTTCGCATTGGCATGATTCGTATCAACAGGCTGTGAAGAACAAGAGGGAGGGGGGGGGCGGGACAACTACGTGCAAACGCCCTACAGGGTCATGTCATTGAGCTGGCGTTGTTATTATTTGTTCAAATCGCTTAATAAAACGAGTAATGACTGTGCAGTGGAGTAAACATTTTTTTGTGTTTTATCGCTTGGCTAAATTTATTGACCTTTAGGTGCCTGTGCAGCTTGAGACATGCGGGCTGTCAACAATAGCGGCCACTTTCGCCTCGGCTGCTGCTACTTCACCATAGGGCCCATCAAGCTCAACAATGGCTGCCCGCATGAGAATTTTGGGCCTCACTAATCTAATGATGGCTTATGATTGACCTCTTATTCACAATTTCCTAAGCCAGGTCACCAAAATAAACAATGCCACCACGTGAATTTGCTTTGGTATGCAAAATGACAACATGGGTGGTAAATTTCTTAGTGGCTACTGATATTTTAGCACAGGTCCTGTCAAGCCCGATGATGGCTACCCGACTGAGCATTTCGGTCCCCAAAAAGTTATTCAGGGTAAATAATTGTCTGTGTATTCGGATTCACCATTAAAGGGACCCTCGCCAGGTCTGGCCATATTGAACTGACAAGTTCAGAGCATACAATGAGCGCTAACGATCGTGTTTGCAAAGAATTACATCGCTACGCACCGCGGAGAAGTCTGAAATTTGAATTTGAACGCCGTTTACCGCTTCTCTCGCGGCGACCGCGCTCCAAGCCAGATGGTGACGTAGTCGCATCCCTACGCCTACGTAGTCGGGTCCGCAGTGTGACGACGCCAGTGGTAACACGTGACTTTGAGAATTATTCAAGGCAACATCTGTTATTTGTGTGATCTGTTGCTTGAATTGACGAGTTGAAGTTTAGAGAAATAATAAAACACACAAACGGAATGTCTGCGTGTTCTTTGTTTTACTTCGTACCGAAGCAAGAGAGATGAACTTTCTCTTCGTCAGCTTGTTCCTACGGTGGTGAAGTCACATGGGCAGGTACAGAAACTATGCCATATTCTGTCGTGTTCCAGTGCGTGATCGTGCTCTGCAGTTGGAAGTCACTGTTGTCCACGGTGATGCCATTTTTTTTTACTTTTGCCAGCACGAGCTCAATGGGACTAATTTCGCACTGCTACGGCGAGAGCCTCAGTAAAGTGCTCTTTCAGCTGCGTTGCATATGAAGTAGCTCAGAAAGCGTGAGTTAACAGATGCCACAAAATCAAGCAGCTGCTTTTCACCCTCCTGTCACTGTAGGCGATATTATTGCTACTGAGCCACCTTTGTGTTTTTTCCTTCTTCCCGGTCGTTATCGGCAATTTCTCTTCTCGTCGGGTATCATAGGGTGTCATAGTACGCCTTTGTACCATCCCTATAGTAACGATTGCCGTCCATTAATTCGTGGTAGTCGCCTTTTTTATTTATTCTTTATTTTGTCCTAGGAAATCATCCAAGCAGCCGTCGACTGAGCCATTCTCGCTGCCGATGTGCGTCATAATCAGGCGCTGGGGTCTCTCAGAAGCTTATTTTAGTCCCGTACGTCAACCGGTGATTTGCATGAATGTACTGGCGTCCGCGATTCTGCAACACGGTGTATGTCACGAAGGTAGCGATTCCGCCATTCGGTGATATCATTCCGGTCGATAAGTAGCGAGCTGCGACTACTCTTCCCGTTCTCGAAGTCTATCTCGGTAAGCAGTACGAGCGCGGTAGATCGCTTGAATGGTGGAATGTCCATATGCGGTGAGTACTTGCTCGTTATCCTCTAGACCGTCGGTATCCGGTTGCAGTGAAAGAAATCGCGCACAAATATGACCCTAGCGCGTACACGTGAAACTGTAAAAGTTCGTGCTGCGTCTTCTATTTTCTGCATTTCGTGGACGCTTTCGCGAGCGCGTCCAGACTTTGCCACCCGAAACATTTTAGGCTTTGACCTCCTCCCTTACTCTGAATACTGCCCTTTTGCTGACACCGAGCACCTCCACAGCAAACTTGCTCGTGTCCTCCACGCAGCGTTGGATGTGTAGCAGTGGAGGAACAGGTTGCGTGAATCACTGTTTAGGATCTGACTGCTCTTGTTCTTCTTACCGAGGGTCCTTGGTGAGTAGTAAATCTTCCGTGTACATCTAAACCAGCGCAAAAAGCGATGCAGTACTGCTGTTATACTTCTGTCCCTCGCAACGAGGGTAAAAAAATGATTGATGGAGTTGAACATCCCAAAATCACTTTCCGATTATTTGTAATGACGTAATGGGGGGGGGGGGGGGCGCTGCGATGCAAGAACACGGGTGTTCCGAATTGTCGCTTCCACGGAAATGCGGCCGTCATAGCCGGGATTCGAAACCGCTATCTCCTACTCTGCTTGCAACGCAGCTATGTCCTACATAGTTTTATGTTTTTCTTACAATAAAAATTGGATGGAAAAACTAGGCGCATTCCTACCGTGATGTTCCCTATTAAGTCCAAGGGCAATAACACCGTTGCCGTGCGTCCTACGCTGTATGTGCTAGCGAAAGCGTGCGGGTGGCGATGACATTATAGGCTCAATCTCGCCTGCGTGAAAAGGGGGAGATTGGATGGATAGATGTCATGAGCGTCCCCTTTGGAACGGGACGGTCCGTTGCACCACCAAGCTCTCGCTATTACGCTGGCTAATGTCCTACCTAGGTTAAAATAGAAGAAAAGAAAAAAAATGTGACCTCCCACAACCAAATTTTTTGACACCCTATTGCAAACTTTGCTTTTCGTACTTCTTCGTTTTTTGTCGTTATCCTACTTTTCTTCCACCAATCTTCCAATGAGGGCGGGTAGGAAGAGCGCCCTCTTCTGTAGCTCGTGAGGCATCAAGGGAGGGGAGGGAGGGGGACGGCGTTCTACTCCCGCTGCAAGGGCGTATGGGACGGCTCCGCATGGTCGCGCGGCCGTATCTTGAGAGCGGCCTGCGCTGGGGGCGGAGTCTAGCTGCGAGGACGGCTCGTAGCTTTGTTTGTGCTGTGTGTTTTAGGCGCTGTTTGCGTTGAAGTGATACACAGCACGAAAGTCGCTTCGCTGGCTGCTGCAGCCGAACTTGCTAACGTCAGCATTTTGACAGTGAGGGTCAACGGGCACTGAGTGTGATATCCGTATATTTGCTGTGCGCGCTGACACCATGCTTGTTAATTTAGTTAGGAAGCGAATGCTTACAAGTTATTACGGCCAATAAAAGTGCTATCTTTGCTTCGTATGGCTGTCTGCTAATTCGTTATCGCAATTGATAACAATTCGCATTAATAGTCGCAGTTTCGCCTTTCTCACGAAACTGCGACTTTTTGTCGCATGCTGACGTGCATGTCGTCCCTGAGGATTTGTGGGCAACCTTGAAACATGATCACGCTCATGAATTCTCTTCCATTGATCACTTGCAGTTTAGATTAGGTCCACGGTCCTTTCTCGCAACCTTATTAGGGTCGCAGACAGACACATCCGTTTACCATTATTTGTTGAATTTCTCGATATACAAAGTAATTCCCACATACGATGAATACAATGGATACAGTGGATACAATGCATACACCGACAAGCATGACACTGCCAAAAAACCACTAGCTGTCACCCTTGTGTCCAAACAAATCAAAGTGATCGAGCACACGCTCGACAGCTCCCACATTCCGCATGTGCTCTTAGAAACTGTACCTATGAATCGATATGAAACCGGCTTGTTTTTACTTAATATCTACAGTGCACCCAAATCGCGATGAGACGACTTCGGACAACTTTTTTCGGCCGCCAGTAAACAAGCCAAAAAATTGATTATTCTGGGAGATTTCAATGCGTCCCGCCCAGCCTGGGAGTACCAAACAGAAACTCCAAAAGGCCGCCGTCTAGCCCTCGCCATGAACCTTCATCCATTCACTCTGCTGACAGAACCTGACAAACCAACCAGAACGGGTAACAGTGTAAACAGGGACACCTGCCCTGACCTAACAATGGTGAAGGGGTTGACTCAATGCTCCTGGAACGACCTAATGGAGAATCTGGGCAGTGACTACAGCCACAGACGTCCATCTGATGGCCATACGCACCCCAGAACGTTCTATTAAAATAACAAACTGGGACACTTTCCGGCGCAACAGAACCAAATCTGAACAACACGACCCGCCATCTCTACGCGAGTGGACACAACAGCTACAAGCAGATTTTAAAGCAGCTACGAAGCAAATTACTGCAACAATGGAGACACCGGATGTGGACAGCCATCTGCTCCATCTCTGGGATGCTCGAAGAGGCCTGACCAAACGGTGAAAGAGGCAGAAGCACAACCGTAGGCTGAAACAAAGAATACGCCACCAGCCTCACTAATAGCAATTGGCACAACCTCTGCGACCGCCTTAATGGCACGCTAAGTAGTTCCAAAACGTGGTCCCTCCTCAGAGCACTACTCGACCCAACGCACACAAAAACGCACACACCGAACACAGTCCGCACTATCATCCACAAAGAACAAATGAATGATGACGCGCTCCTCCAAACGCTGCAACAAAGATACATTGCTACAAGCCACCGACCGGAGTACAAAGGCTATCCACACGAGGAAGAAATACAATTCGACGGCGATATTACAGAGACAGAAGTGTGGGCAGCCCTACACGGCATAAGACGCAACACAGCGGCCGGAGTAGACGGCATTCACTATGCACTGCTACGCAACTTCGACGACCAGGCCATACGGCAACTCACTGCATACTACAACGACAATTGGCAAAACGGAACGCTTTCACAGAAACGGCGACACGCCGATATCACCTTAATTCCGAAACCTGGGATACCACTGTCCCTCCAAAATGTCAGACCTATTTCCTTGACTTCGTGTATTGGCAAACTCTTCGAGCACGTAGTTCTAAATCACCTCCAGCCTCACCTCGAAGCGAATCAATTCTTTCCCAATACCTTATTCGGCTATCGACCAGGTCTGTCTGCGCAGGACATACTCCTACAACTTAAGGAGGATGTTGTCGATGGTCCAAGTAAATCTCAAACAAGAGCCATTCTGGCGTTGGACCTCAAAGGAGCCTTCGATAACGTCTCACATGACCTCATTCTAAACAACCTTGCATTCTCCCAATTCGGAAAGCGCATCTATGATTATGTCCGAGCCTTTTCATCTGACCGAACAGCCACCATCGCCCTAGGTGATATTCGGTCAGATATCATAAAACTTTCCGGCAGAGGGACTCCCCAGAGTTCGGTTCTCTCACCCACCCTGTTCAACGTGGTGATGGCAAAGCTACCACCGCTCCTCGACAAACTTCCGAACGTGCAGCACGCCCTGTACGCCGATGATATTACAATCTGGGTGACCACAGGGTCAGACGGCGCCATTCAAGACGCACTACAGGAAGACGTAAATGTAGTTCAAGAGTATGCAACAGGGAGGACTCACATGCGCAGCTGAGAAGTCGGAGCTCCTGCTTGTATTCTAAAAACGGAACAAGGCCGATATTCCACCAGCGATCACATTGCATCTTAATGGCAACGTTATTCCAAGGGTAGACAGACTACGTGTGCTAGGACTTCACATACAACACAACGGGAAGGCCACGCATACACTACACGTGCTCCACCAACAACTTACCCAAATAACGCGCATGATAAAGCGCATTACAAACCACTGACAAGGAGTGAAAGAAAACGACGTACTCCGAATCGTGAAAGCGCTCAGAATTAGCCGATTAACCTACCACCTCCCCTATCATTATCTGACTCAGACTGAGATGCACCATATGGACACCCTCCTCCGTACGGCACTAAAGGCAGCGCTGGAACTACCCCAACATGCGTCTACGCAGCTCCTACTACGACTGGGGGTGCACAACACCATCCACGAACTAGTTGAAGGTCATCTTAACAGCCAATTGCAACGTCTGCAACGAACAATGCAAGGGTACCACATTCTATCCCGGCTAGGATACCAAATACCAAGAATACCACAACAGGAAAACCGCACACTTCTTCCGCTTAGCATTTGCAACAAAATTCACGTGGCTGCGATTCCCCGGAATATGCACCCTGACCGTCATAAAGGTCGACGAAAGGCAAGAGCACAAGCCCTGGCTCGCCTATTTGGCGATGACGAATCAAATACTTCAGTGCTATACACCGACGTGGCCCGCTGCTCACAGAAACGTGACCTATGTCTAGTCATACTAGAGAGTGCAGACATTCTGAGAGCTTCGGCCACGCTCAACACTGTGGACAGTGGCACGGCGGAAGCGGCTGCTATTGCCCTAGCCATCGTACACGCTTCAACCATGCCGGCGCCGGATGGACCTATCACAGTGGTCGCTGATTCTCAGGCCGCCTGCAGGACTTTGGCACAAGGGACGATGACAACCTACACACACTGCATCCTTACATCATTACACCCCACAGTGTTACACAGGGTGCGTATCATCTGGACACCTGGACACGCCTCTTTCCATGGTAATGAACGCGCTAATGCGGTATCCTGAGAGCTAGCTAACCGGGCGCCACTGGAAGAGCTGTCCAGCCCAGACGACGCACCGACAGAACCACTGAACTACACTGAAACTCTACAATATTACACAGATACCAGGAGACATTTCCCTCCACCACATAATTCCCTTAACCGGGAAGATGCCGTCGCGTCGCGACAGCTTCAAAATAATTCATTTCCCTGCCTCTTTTTATTTTCACCTCTTCCACCCCACACAATATCCCTCATACTGTCCCTATTGTGGAGCAAAGCCCACAGTATATCATTGCATCTGGGAGTGCGCACACCCTCCGGGCGACTCCCTCTATTCCTTCACGTTCCCCTTCCTCCTAGGAGACTGCGCTGACCAGCTCAGACCCGCAAGAGCAGCGACGGCTGATCCGCCGGACACGCGGAGTGGCGCGAGCCAAAGGGGCCCTGAACTAAGGGCTCCACCCTGCGAGGAAGTCGCCCAAACTCATGATAAATAAATGTTTTCTCTCTCTCTCTTTCTCCCAGATGCTCATGGGCGTTTGTGTTATCCTCATAGCTCCTTTATGCGCGTGATTTGTACGTCTGTCCTTTGGAACCATAAATCGGTCTGCGGTGCTTAACGATAGACCTTAAGAATGCCGCCCACTACCACTCTATATCGTACGCGCTTTCTTAGTGCTCGTCTCGCTTCCTCTCTATCTCTCCCTTTCACTCTTTTTCTCTTTTTATCCCCCTTAACCCTTCCCCAACCCTGCAGGGTAGCCAACTGGAACTACCTCTGGTGAACCTCCCTGTCTTCCTCTATATTCTCTCTAGCTCTCTCTCTCTCTCTCCCTACCAACTTGCTACGCTCTCCGTTGTTTTTAGGTCAAGGACGTGTAATTTAGGCTTCCATTATGCACGTTTAGAACAGTCGTACATCCGCGGCGCATGACCCATTTTTCCGGCAGAGAGGGTCGAAGAATCGGAATGACACCAAATACGAAGTTGCAGCCAAATGTTACGCGATATCAATTATCAAGCCCCCAAAATCGTTATTCAATATGAAAATGGCGAATCATTATTTAAGCCGTCTCATGTTTCGGCACGTTAATATTTTTACTATTAGGTACAACGATTGCTAAAATAGATTTTTGAAGCGTAAGCAAGGTTATTCACATGAAAAACACAGAATGTGTCCCTTTTTCGGTCATGCTCTCTCATTTTCTTTATAGGTGGTGCTTTTTGGCTACGGATAATTTTTAATATTTCATTGTCGCAAGTAGCATAATTGTAATACTTAAGGTCAATAGCTCGGAGTACCGGACAGTACTCGCAAAATAAATTATGGTATCCATATGAAAACAAAATATTATGATTTTACTTATTAGGCTCTAACTAACGTTTATGACATATTCAATTTAGAAATTGTAGCCGATTAGCTTCCAAGGCCCAATTTCTTGGAGTAAACTCAGTACGGCACCTTTTCATGCATACGCACTGTCCAAGCCAAGCGAATAATCTAATGTGTTGCTAGGATTTTTCTTTCACTGAAGTTCACTTTTATGCATATAACCACAAATATGATTCCAACATTAACGCATTCTATACGCACTTTGGAAATTCATATTTCTAACCGCACCGTCTACTACTCGTAAATAGCAACGTGTGCCATAAAGTAGGAAAACAGCAATCTATGGAATTAAAATAAAACTATATACCTTAATTTTAGATAAATATTAGATTATTAGATAAATAGTTTATTTAAATATAAGCTATTTATCTTTATAAGCAATGCGGGAACTTCTAAAGAAAAATCTGTTGGCTGCCTAAGTGCAAAACAGTACTTTAGTTAAAACTTCATAGTGGCTAAGCTAGCTGCATATTATTAAACTGTTATGGTGGACCGCAAGCGTAAACGGTAACGCCCGAACAGGGCAAAACGGAACTTAACGCCTCTTGCACCTGTAGTGATACAGAAGTATCACGTTCATTTACTCTGCAAGTGATTTTCACACGCGGGGCGCTCTAACGTAAAGCTGTTCCAACCTTTCCCAATTCGGCAAGCAGCCGTCCACGATAAGTCAAAAAAATGTTCGGACCACCGCCACTTCGCCCTCTTGACACTCGACGTATCGAAAACAGCGATAGCTGCCCAGCTAGTATGACGTGCGCACTGTGGTTATGCATGAGTATACCGAATAAAAGAAAAAATAAGTATTTCTGATACCGCGCCTTTTCGCCATTAGCCCTCGGCTATTGGTCGAAAGTTTTTGGGCTGCGCCCACTTCGCGTGTCTGTCACGCGATGTCAAAAAACCTGGAACACCCCCCGCGTCAGTGACATGTACGCGCTAAAGGTGCCTTAACATGCCCAACAAAACATATATTTTTTAATAGCCTTCGACTGCCTTACTACGAAACGAATAGAAAATAGCTGCCCGCCGATCGCTCAGGCACTGGCTATTCGCACCTGCCGGAGAGCATGGATTGATGTGCGTATAATAAACCTTTCTGCGTCGCAGTACAGCCTTATCGAGCCCTATTGGCCTGTTTACGAGACCGCTCAGCCATCTCTTCTTTGTTGAGGATCCGCTTTAGTGGCATTCTCAACGTACCGTTGCACGCCGCCGCGATTTTCGATTGGCCACCGCAAGCTAAGTAAGCTCAAGCGCACCAATCGCAGGTGCCGGCACCCCCTCCTCATGCGATTATGTGTTTCACCATGCTGGCTCGGCCCCACCGAAACCCCCTCCACTCGTGCGTGCTTTTCGCAAGCTTGCTAGCCAATCAGACAAGAAACGCCGCTCAATGTAGGCGATTTAAGTCGTTTTTGAGCAAACATAGGTAACCGTCCATAAACGAGGAGAAAGTTTGATTGTGACGTTCAGACAACGCTGCGGGTCACCGCCCGATGCTTGTGTCGACGGTTACGTAAATCTCACGTGAGGAGATGAGAATGGCGCTTTGTGTAGTTGAACGTGCCTTTTGAAAACTGAACGCAGCAAAAGTTCCAAATGCAGACGGATTCGCGAACGCGACAATGTATTTTAGCTGTTTTCAAGGTGTTTGCTTATGAATTTGGGACGGTAATACTAGTACACTGCTTGCGACCTAATACAATTCTTTTTTTTTCAAAGTTGAACACTATGCACCATGCTTCTCTCAAAAAAGTATTTGCTATTCGCGTACGCTGCAGCAGAACAACCTCATTCATTCAGCTTTTGTTTCCAAAAAGAAAGCTTATAGCCTGAGTCTAGGTCACGCTTCCGCCGGAAATGGCATCTGTGCCTGCGTCAGGTTGGCATTGGAAGCAAACGCTTTATCGAGAGCAATTCACTCCGCCGTGGGACTGAGTCGACAGCTGCGACTGAAGTAGGTTTGTTTCAGAGGTGCTCTCAACAAACGTGTATTCAGTGTTCAGAAACTGAGTGCTCCACGAGCACGTGTCGACCACAAGAAATCAAGATTTCTATTCGTGGTTTGCATTTGTGACAACACTGTGGAGGTGAGTTTGACTGATTCATTAGGCTGGAAAGAGCATTAACCATAAATTTTAATTTATGGTTAGTTTAGGCCTTAGTGAACACTAGGAAATATTCCTTTCATTCTCTAGCATTGCGAATTGCTCAAAGTCCTGCAACGCATGGTGCTGTGTTGCAATCACGAGTGTGGAAAGGGAAAGGGAAAACCAACTCCAAGCTAAACAACATGTCTTCGTGGGCGCTTGTCCACTGTGAATTTCACACATATTTCAACATTCTGCGGCAGCCGTAAACAAGAAAGAAGACATAGGTGTCATACCATTAGACTTTTCGAAGGCTTTTGACAGGGTAAGCCATGCACAACTTACACAGAAGCTTCGTGACACTGGTCTTAGTTTGAAAGTTGCGCGATGGGTTCACGCCTATTTCAAGAATAGAAGGCACTTGGAAAAATTTCCAATAAGCGATTGTCGGCGTTGCTGGTTACGTTCTACGTTCCACAGGGGTCAGTCTTAGCATAGGCGCAGTTTTTAATATACATGGTGTTCCTTTTTTTCTTTTCTTTAGCTGCATCAATTTACTTACAGAGTGCCTATAGCCAATAGTATCAAGCTAACCATTGATCTAAATTACTCAATAAGGCAGCCATTACTTCTGCAAGAAATCAAACCGATCAATTAAATAATTAACCCAATTAGGCTAGTTAACCTTTTAATTAATTGCATTACGCCACATACTTTTATCTACGAAGTATAGCTGCTGAGTTCGCACAAGGTATCCACATGGACCTATTTCTCTGGACAGCACCTGTTCCGAGGTAATAATTTTGAAAATGTCCGTCGAAATGCATTGGTATTCCAGTTATTTTCGTGCTTCAATGCACAAAGCAGCGGTTTCTTAAAGAATGTAACTGGAACGCCAATGCAATTCATTGGACACTTTGTTATATCAAATAACTAATAGCCGTGGCTTTCAACCCTTTGTTAGGACTACGTCTGTTTCCAGATGAGTGTCTGCTGTTGTGTCCAGTAAGAAAAGTCAGCGATGAACTTGTATTGAATGAGAAGCTTGGAAAGAGTACGACTTGCAGACCCCTAGGTTTGTCTTGTTTTACAACCGAATGCAATCTGTTACAGACTTACTTTATAGAGCGAACCTTATAACACTTGCTACGCATAGGAATGCTGCTAGGTAAAAATTTCTCTCTCTATTGTGCACAAACGAGAAAGCTAAACATGGATCGCAGACCACATTTGCGACGTCCTAGCAGGGTATCCCCCCCCAATACATCATATTTAGGCCTTAATGCCTTATTCATCCAGAGTTGATGTCTTCAAACATTCTTTCACGTCAAAAACAATTGCTTATTGCAATAAGCTAAACTCCGAGGTATATGCAACTGCTGATTCGGTTGATTCTTTTGAAATAAATTTGATAGAATTGTTTCTCAGAATTTTGATTATAAATGCATAGTTTAGTTAACAAAGTGTTTGTAATTGCGAATGAATGTTTGTGTGCATGTAATTTGCTTAGTTTGTAACCCCACCCTGCAAAAGCCCGGACAGAGCTCGTAGTGCAGGCAAACAAGTAAAGTGAAAATAACGATCCTGAAAAATTTCACGCATCTTTTTGAAACAGGTATGATAGTGATGAAATAAAGCGGACCATCACCTCGTGACAGCAACAGACCCAATCGTACAACGATTTCCCTTAGCTTTTTCAAAGGCAAAACCGATCCATTCATATCATATTCTCCTTGCATTTGCTTCGGCGTCGTCGCTAAACAAAAATTTAATATTGGGTGGCCGTAGCAAGTTCTGCTCCTCTTGACATGACAACGTTCTGACCGACGTACGTTGTACATTGGGATATGCTGCTGTAAAGGTGACAGTAGGTTTAACATGACATCGTTATTAATTGTTCCTGCTCGATGCCAGCGTACAGTACATTTACAGAATACCTAACACTAGACGACTTAGAGTAGATAGAACGCTTTTCTTTTTTTAATGCTTCAAATATGATCGTAACGCCACTACAAAACTAATTATAGAATACCTTTATTTCCATCTACTTGATGGAGGAGGCTGCAAGTAAAAGCTGCTCCAGTAGGCAGCTTGACGAGGCCCGCAGCCCCCTCTACAGAATATTCGGCAACAGCATACATGCAAGCACATATGCATCATACATACATATATACAGATACACATCTGTATACATACATATATATATACATACTCGTATATACTCTCATGAACCCACATACTCGCATTTACACATGCACACCCATATCCATACAGAGCCACTGGTGACAAAACCAAAAATACTTAGGGTAGCTTGTGTGGTTCTCGTGGTGAATACAAATGAGACAAGAATACGCCGCTGAACATTATATACACACATATATATACATACATATGCATTCATATACCCGTATATGCATACACACGTATGCATACCTACACACACACATATATAGAGAAGCATATATACACACTTTATATACATACTAGCCGAGAGGATGCACACTCAACCAGTAACTTAAAAATCATGCATATACAAGTCTCAGTTGTTGGGCCGTTATTTGGGTGATATCAACGCCTAGATTATTATGTTTATTTAGAAGCATTGGCATTGTGTGTGACAGCTTTTCCCTTAAATAATTTGTTCTGGGTGTGACCACCCGCCATATCTCTTTATAACGGGTAACATAAAATTTGTCATTAAGTTCCAGGTTAGAAAGTTCTCGTAGAAAGGAGCAGTTCAGTTTTACTTCCCGCCTAAATGCAGTTGTTAACTTGTACTGGTATAACTTTAACACAGAAATTATGTTGGCTTCCTGAAATACATTTATAGTATGGGAGTTGTAGGGGACATTTAAGAGTAGCCGAACAAACTTCTTTTGCAAGACAAGTAGTTTATGCAAATTAACAAAGGTAGTTGTATCCCATACCAATAAGAAATAATAGAGGTACGAATAAAAAAGCGAGTTATAAATGAGAAGTTTAACTTTAAACGGCAATAGTGATTTACATTTCCACGTCATGCCAATGACCCTAGATAACTGGATTGTGACTGCGTCAATGTGTTCATCCCAGAGCATATTACTCGAAAACGTTACGCCGAGAGTTGTCATACTAGTAACCATTTCTATCGTTTTCCCGGTACATAATGTTAATATTTGAATTTACTGGCTCATTTTTGGGCCTAAAGAGCACAGCTTTCGTTTTGTTTGTATTTATTTCTAATTGGTTCATTATTGACCAGTCCCTCAGCTTAGAGAGCATGAGGTTCGTTTCATACTCCATATCTGTACAGTTGGTTCCTGAAACAAATATACTGGCGTCATCAGCATACAGGACATATTTCGCGTTTAGGTAAATATTAGTTACATCATTGATATAAGCGTTAAAAAGAAGGGGCCCCAAGACACTTCCCTGCGGAACTCCTTTTGAAATAGGCTTCATACTTGAACAATGCATATCTATCTGAACAAATTGCTGTCTGCTTGCTAGGTAAGATTTAATTAGTGCTAAAGAGTGACCTCGAATGCCATAGCTATAAAGTTTTTCAATCAATGTTAAATGGTGAATATTATCAAATGCTTTGCTAAAATCCACATAGACGCCAAGCACAAGTCTTCTTTCTTCGAACTGGGATAAGATGAATTCCTTTTGTTCCAACAGTGCATATTCGGCGGACTTAAGCTTTCTGAACCCGAATTGGGCAGGTGATATTATATATTTCTTCTCGAAAAAATTATTAAATTGGCGATGTAAGATTTTTTCCAGGCCCTTAGAAAAGATCGGCAATATGGATATAGGCCTATAATTTTGGATATCATTTCTGTCTCCCTTTTTAAATAAAACACTCACTTTAGCGATTTGCATTCTTTTCGGAAAAGTTGCACTGGACAAACATAAATTAATAATATATGTAAGGCACGGTGTGACAATATCTAACACGTGCTTTATCGGTCTAATTTGCGTGCCTTCAAAATCACACGAGGAACTATTTCGCAGTGACGTGAAAGCAGAGAAAACTTCATGTTCAGAGACAGGCTCAAGAAATAATGAGAAGGGGCTAGCAACAGGCTTCAACTTAAGCAATGTCCTAGATGAACTGTTTTGATTGTTGCTAACAAAGTGATCATTAAACATAGTGGCGAGAGGGATGCCAGATATTTCATTGCCATTTATGTTCAGGTTTTCTATACGAGAATACGATTTATTACGAAAAAGGACAGTATTTAACCTTTTCCATAAGAAGTCAGGTTTTGGAGCAGAGCACTCAAATTCAGACTGAATGTGTCGCACTCTACTTAGTTTTATTTCTTTATTCAGTTTATTTCGATAAGTTTTGAACTGTTTCAGTGTATCTGGGTCCGAATTTTGAATAAATTTATGATACAATTCGTTTTTGCGATGTATTTTTGCAAGCACTTCAGGCGTTATCCACGGTTTACGTATTTTTTTGCCTAAGGTAATTCTTTTTTCGGGAAAGTGGTACTTGTATATACCAGAAATTATATCTATGAACTTTGTATATGCCTCTTCAGCGTTCGCGATTTGACCGATAACTTCCAGGTCACAGGTTAACATCTGAGTTCTAAAAGCCTCAAGAGTGGCTGCTATGATTGACTGATAAGTGAAGCATCTCACATCCCTCTTGTCTCGAAAACTATGTTTAGGTATCATAATAAATATCGGAAGGTGGTCGCTTATGTCGTATGACATCACACCGGCGCTTATGCTGTCGTTTTGCATATTTGTTATGAATAAGTCGAGTAGAGTTTCACTGCTGTCTGTAATTCGGGTTGGCGAAGCAATCAGATTTTCAAAACCATTTGACGTTATTATAGTGATCATTTCTTTCTGGTACGTGGAATTTACGGACAGATCTATGTTAAAATCCCCACCAGATATCAAGAACAAGTTATTCTCGGAAACAAAACGCAGAAACTGCTCGTAGAAACAGAAAAAGCTAGGAAGGCTGCCATTTGGGGCCTATAACAAACAGAGAACACGTATTTACCAGCACGTACCCGAATTACCCTCCTTAATTGTGCCCGTTTGCTTTCTCCTTATTAGAGATGGAGAAAAAAACAATTATTTTATGAACATGTCATGCGGTGAACGAAATAACTCTAAAATTATCAGGATTTAGAGTTTCTGAAGAAACTGTCAGGGCCTCGAAGGCTCCGACTCTTTGTCTATTGTGGCCAAATTTTGGAAAGACAAACGCTTTTTATTAAACTCTCTTTCACACGTTCTCTCTACAACCGCGCGCGGAAATTTTTTCGCAACGAAGAATTAGGGAACTGAATCAATTTCGGGCTGGTTTAAAATTATTTATGTTGCGCAATTTTTTCTGATGGCATTTGTTACATACACCAGCCCTATCTAATTAGTTTCAGGCATACTACGACGGTTTCATATTGCGAAACGCGAAACAATCACGAAACTTTCTTCCGCATAGTGAAATGGAACATTCCGTTGTCAGTGGCATCACAAAAAGCAATGGAATAAAAATGCGCATGCTTGCAAAGCGATGACTTACAACGGAAGAGATTTTTTCTGTAAATCAGAGCAATATTCCTACACTGCGAATGTCTTTCTGCTTGAATGGCAGATAAATGGCAACTTAGCTAAATGGAATGGCGTGTGTAGGACTTACGCCGTTGCACATATTTAAACGTGGCTCCAAGAAGAGGTATCTGAAACAAGGTTCCCGATAACAGCCAGCTAACTGGTACACGGTTCCCGGTATCAGTGGCAACTGCACTGGAACACACTTCCACGTATTCATTGCTATGTGTTTTTAAAAAGTAAATCATTCCGATCCATTGAGTGCCCTTCCATACGTTTCAGGATTTTATATGGAATGCCGGTGTATATAGCTTAGCGTGAATATTATGCAAAAAAATTTCCACTTATCACTTGACTCTCATTAAAACGCTATTAATTGTGTAGTCGTGGCACCGCGTTCAATTTCCTTTCGTGGCGTCAAGGAGTGGATGCACAGTTCATTTATTGTTCTGTTGAATGCATAACTGAAGAATTGGGATTTACGCGAAGAGGAGGTGCTTCTTGGAAGAAACGCGAAGAAAACAAAACGGCGATGATGAGCTCGTGCAAGAGAAAATGAAAGGAGCAAGCGAACGTTGGGTGTATAACTCTCGCAAAAGAGATAAAAGCGCACCAAAACGATTCTCGAACATTGTATGAGCAATCGGAGCTGCCAGTAAAAATTCCCAGGCAGAAATGTGATGAATGAAGACGGTAACACCTTCGAAAGAGGCAATGCATTGCGATATACATCACAGAAGTTAATAGAGATAACTTCGGCACGAAAGAACGCGTAGTTCAGAATACAAAAGATTCAGCAACGACACAGAAGCCTGAGAGATCAATATTGAGAATAGGAATCTTTTATTGAAAAAGAAAAGCAGAAGAAAATGTCTGTATGAACACGGCCGCGGGGCATAATAAGCTCTCAATACAGCTAATCAGAAACCTCCACCTAAAGAGCTAGGCAGTCTTGTCTAATCTCATAGAGCAACTGATTAGAACAAAGAAAATTACGGTTGGAAGCAAGTTCAACCACAAATACAAAGGCAAAAATGATAAGAAGACGAGCTCGTAAAGGTCAGTTAGAGTAACATCGGTGATATATAGATTGGCAGGGCAAGCCACAAAATTGGAACTTTCGAAGCAGGTGAGGAAAAATTAAGTACTTGGGCGACTATAAAATTGGTTCACACCAGGGAGGTGCTTTACGGATATATTTGTACTAACACAGTGTATAGAGATTTCAGTATCTCAGCATAGACTTTTATCGATAGCATTTCTATATATCGAAGGAGCCTATGACCACGTACGCAGATAATCGTTATCAAATATTCTTAAGCTTGAAGGCACGGAGGGCGATATTGTGGAGCTGCTGAGGGAGATATATATAGACAACTGACTACAATTTTTATGCGAAGGTCGACAAGGCAACGAAGTGGTGGTAGTTCACCCAGGACTGAAGCAAGGATGCCATATGGTCTCCATTGTTGTTCACGTTTATGTTAAGGGAATAGAAAGACGACTCGAAAACAGTCAGTTAGGCTGGGATTTATCATACAGGCGTAATGAGAAAATAGTGCAACAGAAGCTCCCTGGCATACATTCATCCTAACTTATTTTTTAATGTCAAAATTACCTGTCTTCCCCTATTTCTGATTATGAGGCACGCCGTAGTGGAGGGCTCCGGAGATTTCGACCAGCAGGGGTTTTATACCGTTCACCTAAATCTAAGTACAGGGTGTTTTCCCATTTCGCCCCCATCGAAATGCATCCGCTGCAGCGGGGATTCAATCCCGCGATCTCGTGCTCAGCAGCCAAACACCACAGCCAATGAGCAGCCACGGTGGGTAACTACTTTCGAGATAATCTGGCCCTTACAATGTCCTGCGACAACTAACGAACTCTTCTTACAAAATAGCCCTGTTCGATCCTTCGACTTCTAAAATGGATGTATGCGGACGACATAGTGCTACTGCGCACAATAGACGAGATTTACAGACACCTGCGAATATCTGTGGCAACGCGGCGACAAATCTAGGCTTCAAGCGTAGCACAGAGAAATCGGGAGTCGTGCTCTTTTTAATCAAGAGGCAAGTAATTACGTGGTCTCAATTCAACAGCAGTTCGTATCCATCGTCAAGGAAATAAATACTTCGGCGTATACATAAACGAAGGAGGGGCTTACTCGAGCAGCCGCCAATAGAATCTAAAAATAAAGGGTAAGCGGAATGGTGCAATGATGAAACACAGAGCAATACGGGGCCAAAATAGGTATGATGTGGTGAGTGGGATCTGGAAAGAAGTAATGGTGCCAGATCTAATGTTCGCAAATGCAATTCTACGCTTAAAATCAGGTATCTCTTCGGGGTTGGAAGTTAACCAAAGATCAGTAGGCCGGTTGGCTTAGTGAGCCTACAGTAAAACCACTTATGAGGCGGTGCAGGTTCACGTGGGTTGGGCCCCTTTTGTAGTCAGAGAAGCACAGATAGTTTTGAAGAAAGACTGAGGAACATGGACCAAATTGCTTGGGCGGGTAAAGTTAACTAGTATCGGTACCCTGATATGCGCGGACATAGAATCGAGGGAGGGGTCAGGAAAGTTTACAGCAAAGTGCAGGGAAATTCAAACCGTAAACAGTAGACACCCCGGATCCATCAGAAAGAAAGTGAGACAACCTGAGACAGCGAATTGCATGCAAATAATGAAAAACAAAACAAAAAATAGCCGAGAGATTTACAAGAATTGGAAGAAAGAAATTAGGAGCGAAAATCTGTAGGATAACAGAAAGGGCAGTGCCTTGCTATTTGAGGCTCGAGCCGGCTGCCTAAGGACAAAAGCGTACCGGTGCAAATATTCGTAACAAGAGGAGGCATGTGTAGGCTGCACCGAAAACTCGAAGACCACTCAGCACATCACAGTGCAGTGCGAAGGCATCGACACAATACAGAACAGCACATGTGCGCTTTCACAAAAATGCGCTCCGCTGTAGAAAACACTTGCTCCAAAATGACAAACGGGCTTTGCAATATTTTTTACTGCTGTACTACGTATTTTAGCTGTACCCATGTTGCTATGCTTTCTTGGTGAATACAGTGTCGCTAAATATATATGTTTGGAGTACTTTCGTGAAACCATAATTAAGTCTTTCCTTTCTTCAAAGACTTCCCTGAAACGGCCTTTGTTGTACGCCTAGACATACAGGGTATATATCAAGGAATGCTTTCTCGCGAAAGTTTGTGTCAGCGCGTTTACTCAAGCCGTGGCGTCCCCTCCCCCCAAATTTGTAATTGGCCATTGTAATGCCCCGCATCCTTCACCCGGTGTTACAAATGTTGTCTGCTGCCTGTTTATTTCAATCGAGGGTGTTCGGGCTGCTCTTTTCTGCACAGTTTTTCTCGTTAAGTCCGGGCGACAAGGAACGAAGATTCACGGCGATCCTCGTGCGGCGGATTGAGTCACGGCGCCACAAAACGCGTTGTTTTCTGGCTTGCGCTACATGAAGCGCAAAAGAGACGGACTGTGCCACGCGTTCCCAGCGCTTCTGCGAGCGTATAGCTAATTCGCAAACTACAAACTAGCTGTTTACGGTGCTATTTAGGCCTGGTAATTGCCTGATAACAAGTAAATACACACGCACTTTTACGGTTGACTCTATACGATTCTCGTAAGACTTCTATGTGACATTCAGCGGATAAAACAAGTGCTGCCATGATCACGCTAGAGCTGGCGATAACTTTCGAAGGTGGTGAAATTGCCTTTTTAGAAGGTTTCTTCTACTCTAACAATTTAAAAGAAAATTTGCAAGAAAAGAATGAACAACTTCGCGAATCAGACCCCCACTTCTAGAGTCAGACGCGCAGACGGTAGCACTTAGCTCAAATAAAGCTTTCTTTTTCTTCTTTATTTCGTAGAATACCAAACGCGGAAACATCACAAACAGCAATTTGAAATCGGTACACCTTCTACAATATCCCTAAATATATCGCGCAAGCTTACGCGTGCATTCCGCAATTTCATCAAATCTTGCGGCTTCTCCTAATAAGCGCACAAGCTTCTTACATGGGCTGCAGACTCCTGCTCAACCGGCAGTTTTCTACTAGATGTTCCGACACGTCCTATAAAACGTTCAGTTGCCTTCGCAACTCTTTTTTTTTCAGATTTCCGCTCATTAGAATATTGTTCCGCTGCCATTTTAGCCGAAATGTCCACAAAACTTGGCGTTCTGACGAATGGACAACCGGCGGTTGCCGGTAGAAGTATCTTTCTTTTCAAAACTGCGGGTGATCGCTGTGTTGACCAAGGAGGTTGATGTTGACACGCATGTGCTGTGTTCGTGTCGCCTACCCCGTGCACTCGCTGTAATTTGCTCCCTGCACAGATCTTCACCGCAAGACGAGTATAATACAGCGTTTCAGCCGTATGATCTGTGTTCAGCGTTATAAATTAAGTTCATGAACACAGACCAGATATTAAAGTACGCCTAACTAAGCAAGGAAACGCAGCGTATTTTGTTTCTCTGGTAGGCTCGAAGCCCGCAGGTACGAGATAGTTTACAGCATTTTATTTATGTTCATTATTAACAAATGTAACTGAAACAAAAGCCTGCCGACGTACAATATCGAATCGTTTATAGCTTCTACCATGGCACCGATACTTGCAGCAATGCATTTTCGAGAATTTTAATGAAGGATATCACGTGAAAAACGACAAGCGGTATTCGTTAGCGTATTCACATACACAGCGCTGCGCGGGCAACCGCTGAAATTCACGCACATTTCTACAAGTGAAAGAGTCCGCAATCACAAAGAGCGATTTCCCTCACCGCACACTACGCTAAGCCTTCGCCGTCGCAGGCGAAGCAGCTCTGAGTGCTAGTAATTTAATTAGCAACAACTTTCCATACCATTCAAAATTTTAGCCAAAAAGCTGGCTTGCCGGGAAACAAGTTAAAACGTTTTATCAGGCGAGACGGACCTCCTGTTTATTTTACCGCATGATTATAGCGCTCAGCTGAAACCGATTGGTGGTTGGTTCGTACGCATGCAGGTAAAACTCCGCGTATATAATTCATTAATATCCTCTCGTGCCGAGGCGATAAAAGGCGTGACCAACCAATATGATAAGGCCATTTTATACTTCTAAACGGCTGCTCTTGTACAAGAACCCCTATTGAGGATGACCCCGCGAAATCTAAGTGATGGCAAAAATGTGTTTTAATGTTCAAGGCACGAGGCATTTCGAATAGTCATTCATGTTCAAATCCATTTTTATTTCTTGAATGTCTGGTGATCTGCGCTGTCGCGGACACTTCTACAAATTCCTTTTTTCGCGGCTATTTTCAGGGTGTTTTAAAAAAACGTGTTATATTTTCGTAATTTTTTTTATCATAGCGGTTTCCTTCAACATTTCAGTCAGCACTGGGCGATGCTTGAGACATCACTGTCCCTGCAGCCATCAAACAGCAGGTGTTGTACGTCATACGTTGCACATCCTGTCGGGCGGCCTGCTTTCGCGAGTGGCAGGTGAGAATCCCGTGGACGATATCAGGTACCTTGACACATTTTCACACTAGGGACACCTAACATATCGGCACGGTTGCACGAACATCAGCTGCCGCATTCCTTGTCAAGCATATTGTGTCTCTAACAGACAATGATATTTTACACTCGCATGGCAACTCCATGTCCTAGGCGTTCTCTTTAAATAAATGAGAATTGTTCTTTTTGTGCCAGTCCATTTGTGAAGAGGCTTTCTAATCCGATCACTCGCGAAGCATAAAACAGCCGATGCCATTATTGATCAGCTAGCTACACTGCAAGCAGAACGAGCAAAAGTAAGTGGTCCATATATCCCAATTAGAGTTAACCTAACTTGTGGTGAACGCATAGAGTTTGCTTTGTTGGTTCTTATCTTCGGCTGATTCGGCTGAAAAGTACCATTTCTCAACTAGGTTAACTTTGGAAACTACATAAGAGGCTAAAAATAGAATTTCAAAGGAGGCACCCTAGGTAGGTTGTCATATATATATATATATATATATATATATATATATATATATATATATATATATATATATATATATATATATATACATGTGTGTGTGTGTGTGTGTGTGTGTGTGTGTGTGTGTGAGTGTGTGTGTGTGTGTGTGTGTCGTAATAACCATAATCACCTCTATGACCTCCGTCGCCGTGATATGCACTTTTCGCCCGGCTGCCTCACGGTGTTCTGTCACCATCTCGCAAAATTAATCATTTGTGACAAACTATTCTCATGTTGCATGTGCCCTTGCTACATGCTTCGCAAAGCGACCTGCTAAGCTGTGCTAGCCAGAACAACTAAATGACCTGCAGTGACATGCAGTGAAATAGCACACATAGCACTATATATATATATATATATATATATATATATATATATATATATATATATATATATATATATATATATATATATATATATATATATATATATTTCTGGGGAATATGTCAGCCTCGCGCTATGCGAACGAGAAGACGAGGTCCCTGTGTGATCGTTTTTCAGTTTGTCTGTTATTAAAGTGTCCTGCACTGTTTTAACAGTTACTGCGACTTGTGAATCGCGACAATGTGATCTGGTCCTGCGTGCATAACTTTCAAGAAACCCCTTATATATATATATATATATATATATATATATATATATATATATATATATATATATATATATATATATATATATATATATACACATTCTTGCATGAAGAAAGCAGGCCTCCGAGTGTAAAATACAGCATATTTGCAAATGGTGTATGTGGCGTTCAGGCAGCTGCCAGACTTCGTCTTCCTCTAGTCCACTTCAACTTCTTCCGTCCCTTCACCGTATTGTTACCCTTCCGGAGGGGTAGCTCCGTCCCGGTGCAAGTTATCGAGCCTCACTTAATGGGGGGACATAGGGCTTCAGCCTTGCGACGTGAAAAACGTCGCTGGTGACGTTGGGAGGCACTGAAGGTTGACCGACTGGGGCGATCTCGTATGTCACGTTGGACAGTTGGCGTAAGATCTGGTACGGACCAGAATAACCGGAAGGAAGTTTTTCCGACAAGCCGACACGACGTGACGGCGTTCAGACAAGCACAAGGGAACCAGTGGAAAAATGGTAGTCTCGGTGCCGAAGGAAGTAGCGTCGCTTTTGAGAAGCTTGCGAGACTGTGAGGCAATGACGGGCGACATCTCGGGCCTGGGCGACTACTGCAATAGCATCGCGAGCGTAACCGGCGCTGTGTGATTGTACTTCGGAAGGTAACAACGTGCAAATGGCAAGGTGGAGTCGCGGCCATAAAAAATCTGAAATGTGGGAAATCTGGCAGTGTCGTGACGTTAAGAGTTGTATGCGAAAGTGATGTATGGTAAAGTGTCGTCCCAGTCGCGGTGATCGTCGGAAACGTATATGACTAACATTTCAATTAGTGTGCGGTTGAGTCGCTCGGTGAGGCCGTTCATTTGAGGGTGGTACGCGGTAGCAATCTGGTGTTCTGTAGAACAGGAGCGGAGCAGATCATGGACGACCTTCGATAAAAAGTAGCAGCCGCGATCCGTCAGCGATTGGCGAGGGGCACCGTGGTGCAGGATGACGTCATATAGTAAGAAGTCGGCGAGATCTGCAGCGCAGCTGGTTTGCAGCGCCCGTGCGATGGCATATCTCGTGGCATAATCGGTTGCTACAGCAATCCATTTGTTTTCTTCGATGGAAATTGGAAAGGGGCCAAGGAGGTCGAGGCCCACATGGAAGAAGGGCTCTCTAGGGATATCAATTGGTTGAAGCAAACCAGCGGGAGGCAAAGCAGACGTCTTCCAGCGCTGATAAAGGTCGCCAGAAGCGGCATAACGGCGCACAGAGCGATGAATGCCAGGCTAGTAGAAGTGGCACCGCAGGTGTTCGTATGTACGGGTGATGCCCAGATGTCCACACTGTAAACGCAAATGAGCCGAAAAGGGCATATTAAGGGATGTCACCTCCCTTGAGACAACGTGCCTGAAAACCGTGCTCCCTTACAGTGGTGCAGAAATGTTCAGCGTCCTCCATTTCGCTCCCTCGCAAAATGGGGGTGAAAGAAGGAGAAAGAACCTCAATTCTACATCCTTATTAAGAGGGAGTTTCGAAGATAGAGACCTCCCTTTAGCGTAAACGGAGTTCTCTGTTTCTTATTTTATGCGTTATTTTATTTTAGTATACACATGTGTGAGAAGGAGACGAGAAAGGAGAGATATATTGTCCAAGTGGTTGCTTTTCTTTCTCTTAATTCTGCAAATTTATACATTTCCAGAGTGCAAGCCAGCTTATTTAGGGCGATATAAAAGACGATTTGTTCGTCTCGTTGATCACAATGTCCTGTCGCGCTGCCAGAACCACCGGTCGACCTTACGACCTGACTTCGGAAGCGCGACCATGCAAGACTTCGACGGCTTCGGCCGTAGAATGTCGTCGCTTCTGTTTGTTTTCCCATCAACTAAAAGTGATACTGAAGGCAAAGCCCTCGAAGCGCCACTGTCGTCGGCGCCGGTGACGGCACCTGTTTTGCTCTAGCTTCGTAGTTCTGCGCGTGTGTCTATATGCGTTCTTACGAGAGAATTACGGCGGCCGTCGGAGAGTGTTGCGTGTAATATGTGGAACCTCACAAGAATACCTGCCCCCTGCGCAGCACGGCGGTGATCGGCCACCGCGTAGCCATCGCCTTGTGATCTGTGTACTACAATACACTTTTGTGGTTCGCGCGGCCGTGCTCGGGCATTCCCTACTGCGCCACGATATGAAAGCGGCTAGTGAAACCTCGCCCACAGTCCTCACAAAATCGGAGCGCGTACGGTGTGGACTGCTTTGGAAACGGCGCGTTTCGGATTACCGCTTGCCCAGTTGCCTCATGTTTCACGCGGCCTTATATATTCAGCTGCGGTGGTGAGTACGGCGCGGACCCATTGCGTAATGCACATAATGCTCACACCTTTTATGTTGCGGTGTTGAGACCCGTCGGTCCGCTGAAGAAAACTCAAGGAGCTAGTGCCGCACGAAAAAGAGACATTATTTTGTTTCTTTCAATTTCTCCCGTTTTACGTGCCGGAACCACGATCTGATTACGAGGCACGCCGCATGCAGTTGGGATCGACTTCGGATTAATATTGATCTCCTGGGGTTCTTTACCGTGCACAGCCACGGCACGCGGGCGTTCTTGCACGCCACCGCATCGAAATGCGGCCGCCGTGGCCAGGATTTGATCCTGCGACCTCGTGCTTAATACTAAGCACAACGCCAAGGACACATAGCAACCTCGGCGGGTCAAAGAGTGTTGTATTTTCGTCATGAGGTGTGTTTGATAACCATTCCCTAAGTGTCGATATAGGTTGTGACAGCGATTTGTGCCACAGCAACATTATTTCTAAGGCGGCAAATTACTGTTATGCAGCATGAACAATGCAAACAGCCAGCCTGTTTCTGTGTTAAATGGAGGCATGCAGTGTGTGCACACAATTATGTTCATTTTATCAGTTTTGTGAAATAAGCTTAAAACTGCATGCATGCATTTTCACTGGGAAATCTGTACCAGCACTTTCTTGTACCAAATTGTCTATGCACAGAAGTTTGTGCATTAGAAATAAATTTCAGGCAGTTACAGCATACAATTTCTTTTTCTTAATTAATAAAGGGAAAATTAGACATCCACCCGTTCATAGCAATTGCTACAAAGGAAGCCCATACGGGTTCCTGAAAAGCCTCAGAGTTGAAGAAAATCGTCCTGGTCCGGGACTCGAACCCGGGACCACCGCCTTTCCGGGGCAGCCGCTCTACCATCTGAGCTAACCAGGCGGCTAGCAGATGGCAGGGCGAAGTCGAATTTGTCGACAACACACGAAGCAAAGACAAGTGTTTGACGTAGTAGTTCAGCAGAACTAAAGTCTGCAGAACATGTCTAAAGTGAGCTCCATCATCAGGGCAGCTAGGGCTCCCAAAAACACAAGTGCCAAAAATCTGGAGGCTCTTGGTATTCACAACACATATGAAGAACATGCCACAGCAGTGGTCACGCCTCAGACAGAACGTCTGAATTCGACAAAACAAGGAAAGGCCCTATTGCAAAAGGTGGCCCTGAGAGCGCAGTATGGCTGGGAAAAAAACAGTTTCGCTACCCAGACAAACAAGAGAGAAAATTCTAGTTTCACCAATCCCAAAGAATATGAGCACGGAACACCACCGAAGCAGGAAAGCGCAATCAAAGGCTTTACTAAAGAAGTATGAAAGAAATCCAGACATATACTACACAAATGCGTGTAAAGTGGCAGCAGACAAATTCACAATAGTGGCCTTCAATCGGTTCACAGTGATAACAACCTCCATTCGTAACCCTTCAGCCTGTACCATGGATGCAGCAGCCATAGCACTGGCCTTTCGAGGTGCAGACAGACAGACAGACAAAGAACTTTAATGACAAGGTCCTGAGAAGCTTTGCCCTAGGGCAGAGCTGCGGGCTGCTCTCACGTGGGGACTGTTAGGCCGAGCCTAACGGCCGCATCGTGGGCTCTCTGGACAGCCTAAGTTTGACGTGCATATTCTGAACGTTAAGAGACGGGAAGATAGCGGTATGGATTAGAGAGAAAACGAGGACAGCCGATATTCTAATTGTCATTAAGTAAAATAAGTGGAGCTGGGCAGGCCATGTAGTGGGTAGCCTAAGTTTGATGTGCATATTCTGAGCTCTGGATGGCAGAGCTCCCAAAAGAAACCATCTGCATTGGCTATGGTGTACCTCTAAGGCAGCATGCTGTTCGTTAATGACGGGTACCGTCCCACGCAAAACTCACAGAATTGCACCAGGTGGTAATTTGGTGCCCGGCGCATTCTGGACTCGAGGGAAATGAGAGGGCAGACCGACTGCTCGGGCAATAAGCATCCAAGCACTAGTCGGTCCTTTCAAGGAACCCCCCATTGACCCACGTGACACCTTCGAAAACCAGGCAAAAGAGAGACAAAAATACAGGCGTCCGCACCCCAACCTTATGGGAGAACAGGCCAGGGATTAGTGCTGTGTACAGACTAACACATATCTACGCCTACAAATACTCAGTAAGATACACTCTGCATTCTATGAAAGTATGTGTTCTTGGTGCGGGGAGCTGCCAACTCTTGCCCACGTAACATGAATGTATAAACTACAGTCTCCAAATTCCAATTCGCCCCTTACGACGCAAGTGCCAAGTAACAGACAATGGAATGTTTGGCTTGCTAGTGAAGATGCAGAGAGCCAGAGAGCTCTTCTTGATCAAGCCCAGCAAACCACAGAGACCAGTGGAGCCCTGGACTGAGGGACGCACCGACCGCCCAAACGACTAAAAGAAATAAAGTTTATACTACTACTATTTGCCCTTAGTGCTATCAGCCATCAAGTTTACGTGCAATTACATATGAGCCACATGTCACTTGATTCACTCAGTTTCCATCCAGAAAATGCACTCTTTGTTGGAGGGCATGCATGATTGATTGTGCATTATGCTAATAGTCATTGATTGTAATATCATGCTGGCACATTTGATTCTGGAACTGTAATAAATTTCCAGACATTTTATTGCTTTGTCATAATTTTTGCACCTCGTTAGACACAATCTACTAAACACACAAAAAACTCCCTTCAACCTCGTAAAATTCCCAAAAGGTGCATAATAAACTCCCGACCTACCTGTAAAAGCTCTAATAAAGAGCTAAAATGCACTCCCAAAACATCTGTTTAAAACTCCCTTAATAAAACAGCTCCCTAAAGCTGTAAAAATTAACTCCCAAACATTCTCTTATATATTCCCATAAAAAGCAAAAATTCAACTCTCAAAATTAACCATAATTGCTCCCTTAAGCAAAGCTCCCAAAATATGGGAACAGTTGCTCCCATGTTTACACCTAAGCACTCCTACAAGGAGGCAAAATAATTTCCCAAAGGTCTCCTTCAACACTCCCTTAAGAAGCCAAACGTTTCCGAAAATGTACGTAAGGACTCCCATCGTTTCTCCTATAAATTCCCATAAGCAGCAAAATAAAATACCCATGTCAACTTGTAAAAGCTCCCAAAGCTCCTCATAAAAAGTTCCATAGTGCTGGTGTCCAAAAGAGGAATGAAAAACTCCCAACGTTCCCCATAAAGACTCCTGCAACCGCTCAGGGGTTGGTGTTTAAAGGAGAATTCAAAAACTCCCATAATTCCCCATAAAACCACCAAACACAAGGAGGTGAAAAAAAACTCCTTTCGAAGGGAGGATCTTGTCCTCCCTTAAGGGCTTGAGTTATGCAACGAGGCCAAAACTCCCTAAAAGGGTCAAACCTGTTTACAGTGCAGTAGTAGGAGCGTCGTGAAGTTGCTGGAGCACGGTGAGTCGTAGGGGCTTGGGAACGACTAGAAGGAGCTCCGGGCTGTCAGGACGAATGCTACGACGGTATAAAGTTCCATCGCGCAAGGTGAACATCCGGAGGGACGGGTCATTGGGCGAGGTGCTTAGGCGTTCCATAAGTGTTCAAAGAACAGGATCTTTGCGCTGCTCGTCACCAATGTGGAGGAAGCCGGAGAGAGATAGATAACTGATGTCTGAGTCTGCATCGGTATCGTAAGGTTGATCCAGGGGATTGCGGGACAGGCAGTCAGCGTCTTTATGCAGGCGCACTGACTTATTCATAATAGGAAATGTATATTCTTGTAGACACAATGCCCAACGTACAAGTCGTCCAGTTGGGTCCTTAAATAAAGAGAGCCAGCAGAGGGCGTGATGATCGGTTACGACGCAGGAGCTCCGATCGAAAAGGTGCGGCCGAAATTTCGCGACCGCCCGTACGAGCGCGACACATTCTCTCTCAGTTATGGAGTAATTTCGCTCGGGCGTGGAAAAAATGCGGCTAGCGTAAGCGATGACGTGGTCTTGGCCCTCTTGACGCTGAGCGAGGACAGCGCCGATGACATGACCACTTGCGTCAGTTCGTACTTCAGTGGACGCAGAAGGGTCAAAGTGTGAAAGAATTGGGGAAGTTGTAAGCCGCTCAATCAGGGTAGAGAAGGCTTTCTCCTGCAGTGGTCCCCAAGAGAAAGAGACGTCTTTCTTAAGAAGGTCAGTGAGAGTGTGAGCAATGTCGGCAAGTTTTTTCGCAAATTCTCAAAAACAAGAGCATCAGCCCAGAAAACTACGGAAAACTACGGAAACTATGGTTTGTTGAACAAGGTACAGGAAAATTTCGCACGGCGTGAACTTTCCTTGGATCAGGTTGGATTCCGGCAGCGTTTACGAGATGGCCGAGCATGGTAATTTCACGGCCAACAAAATGGCACTTGGAGCAGTTTTGCTGAAGGCCAGCCCTGCGAAACACGGAAAGTATGGTTGTGAGGCGCCGCAAGTGGCTCTCAAAGTTCGGCGAAAACACAATCACATCATCGAGGTAACGGAGGCATGTGGACCACTTCAAGCCACGCAAGCGAGAGTCCATCATGCGCTCCAATGTAGCTGGCGCATTGCATAATCCAAAGGGCATAACTTTAAATTCGTACAGACTGTGCGGTGTGACGAAGGCGGTTTACTCGCGGTCCATCTCATCGACGCTAATGTGCCAATTGTGGGAGCGGAGGTCAATCGATGAAAAGTATTGGGATCCGTGAAGGCAGTCAAGAGCGTCATCAATGCGAGGCAGGGGATAAATATCCTTCTTTGTTATTATGTTGAGGTGACGGTAGTCAACGCAGAAGCGCCACGAGTTGTCTTCTTTCTTTACTAAGACAACTGGTGATGCCCATGGTCTACTGGAAGGTTCAATGATGTCCTTTTCCATCATCCTGTTTACCTATTTCTGTATGATGGCCCTTTCTGTTGCGGAGACACGATATGGCCGCCTATGAATGAGGCTAGCGTCAACGGTGTTCATGCGACGCGTGACAACAGATGTCTGGCGAAGTGGACGGTCGTCCAAATCAAAGATGTCCCGGTAAGATGACAGGAGGTGACGAAGAGCTGTTGTTTGCTCGGATTGTAGGTCAAGGGCGATCATTTTAGAAACATCGTCCGCATTCGTCGAGCACGAAGGAGTGGTTGACAAAGGTCCGTTGGTACTGAGGAAGGATTCAGAGGTCAAAGAAGAAATCTCCAATTCTTCCAAAGAAGTGATATGTGCTATGGTGATACCGTGTGGCAGCACATGCGACGAAAATCAAAAATTGAGGATGGGCACGCGAGCGCAGTTTTCGCGGATCCGGATTAAGGTGCTTGGTAGGGCAATATTGCGCGAAAATACCACGTCAGTAAGCGGCGACACGACGTACTCGCCATCAGGTACGGGAGGACAGGGCATCTGGAGGATATTTGTAGCCGCCTGTGGAGACAGCCTTGCAAATTGCAAACTCAGCAGAACATAAGCGGTGGGAAGCAGAAGTTGTTGTGTCGGCAGGAAGCGGCAGATCCAACTGTACAACACCTTCGGAGCAGTCAATTTGGGCAGAGTATTTCGAAAGGAAGTCGAGGCCGAGAATTATGTCGTGCGGACAGTGCTCAAGGACGATAAATAGAACAACGGTATAATGTTCCCCAATGGTCACACGTGCTGTGCACATTCCAAGGCGAGGTGAAGTATTCGCATTGGTTACTCACAGTGCACGGTACGGCGGGTGTCAGAACCTTTTTGAGCCTTCGGCGGAGAACAGCGCTCATAACTGAAAGCTGCGCTCCTGTATCAACGTTAGATCTAACAGGAACGCCATCAACTTCAATGTCCAGTAGGTTTCCACATGTAGGCAGGGTCAACAGAGGATTTGTGGGCCGGGTCGGAGTTGCAGCTTCACCTCCGGGAGCTTCACCGCCTAGTTTCCCGAAGCGAAGCGACCGGTTTCAGAAGGGGACGAAGACTGGTGAACTAGAGGCGAACGGGACCTAGGACCTTGCGGATACGGGGAGCGGCTAGATCTTGGTGGAGCACTGTCCGCGTTGATGTTGCTAGTCGGCATATAGGACGAGAAAGTACGATTGTCTGGTACTTGCCTGTAGTGACTCGGAGACGACCACTGAGGAGTCGACGACCAGTGGTTACGGCAATGACGGGTGATGTGTCCGATACCGGAACAATTAAAACAGATGGGTTTATCATCCACTGTGCGCCAGCCTGCTTGGTTGCGACCAGGTGGTGGAAAGCTTTGCGTCTGGGAGCGAGTGGCCGGAGAAATCTGGTAGGTGTTTGTATGGCGGATCGAGCAGAGAGATGGAATGCTCAAACTATGACAAGCGTTGCCGTATTTTAAATGTCTGCAAACTTTTTTGCTAGTTATCGCGTTATCGCTGAGGCACAAAAAAGAACTGGGCCCGTAGTCACAACACTTTCTTACGATAAGAGCGTTTGTGCCAGCCAATAGTGTTGTAGGACAAATTATTAGCGAATGCCATCAGCTAATGTAAAACAGCATTTACAAACGAAAACCTTCGTGAATTCGTCCCCTGTTCATTTGCTGTTTGAAATGGCCAACGCATGAAGCTTACTTCAAAAAGGGGGATAAAAACCGAATGTTTGTTTTTATGAGAAGGGCAGGTCAGAATTTTAATTCAGGTGAACGTTTTATCTTTTCTATCACAATGAATGTATTTGTCCTATGAGGATAAGATAATTGGATAAATTACAAAAATAAATTCATGTCATCGAAATGAAACCTCAATGTTTCAGTGTTGGAATCAATTATTGGGATGATGACAGTGCACATTGGAAGCTCTAGAAACACTTCGGTCGATGTTTATATTCAGAAAAGCATTGAAAGAGAGAGTGGTACGTTTAAGAGGAAGCGACAGGGGTCTTGTTCATATGAATTTCGCGAAAAAGCACAAATTATAGCCACGGGATGTAGTAGCATTTTACCTTCATTCGAAAACTTTAATTCAAGATATTTCATCTGAGAACTGTGCTTGATAGAGAAGTGTTTATTATGTGCAGAAATTCTGCACTTCTGTGAAGACAACTGCAAAGTGAAAAAAAAATCTTTTTCATACCTAAAATTTTATATGATGTTCTGGATGTTATGTCATACAAGTTGCACTTCAGCATTGTGAGCCTCTACGACTATTGCTGACATAAGAGCAGAAATATGTTTCGATGGACAGAGATAACGGTTTTATGTGAGCGGCAGAAGTAACATGACCCTTATAACCGGTATCGGATGCAACTAACTTTGCAGTGCCAAGAATTTCTCACCATTCATTTAGGGGCAATGAAATGCTCACTTCTGTACAACCAATTCCCAATGATACCAAATGAAATTGTGTAATAACTTTAAACTGATAAATGTGCCCATTTTATTGTGTTTAATTTACTTGGCTCAGTAAAGGATCATATCAAGTGAATTACTTTTTTGTAGCGTGCAGTGCTAATTAAGGACACAAAGTGTTCATAAGTATTTCAGTATTTGAAATGTATTTTTTTTTCAAACAACCAAAATCAACTAGTTTATTTCGCTAGTACATGACTGTTCTTAACGTACGAATTATATAGCAGAAATTAATCAAGTATACTACTGACCCATAAACGCTATGATTAGGCATTAAATTAGGATTTACACATTGTACGTCTAACCATAATAATCTTTGTGCAACATTTCCACGTTGATAAGAATTTGCATTTCAGTGCAAGACATCCGTCTAACTTTGTTTCTTTACCACAGACACAATGACATTTCTGGACATACCCCAAGCTCTGAAATTGGCAGCGTTAGGATGTTTTTTTATGGCTGGTGTGGAAGTTATCAAGACAGGCCCGTGTACTTCACGAAAGGTTCTATTGTACACTCTCATGGACATTGCATACTTGGTAAGATGCGTATTTTGGTTCTGAACGTCTGAAAAGGTTCGTTACCTGCTTCTGTAGTGAAGTATTTGAACCTGTTCTTCCATTTTAACGTGTCACGAGTAAAAAGTTGTCTTTGTAGCAACTTTGCATTTCCACATTGTGCTGCATAATAAACCAAATGTACTACCAAAACTGAAGAAACTAATTAACGTGGGTGGAGCTCGCTGCGTAAAATGCATTCGCTAATCACGGATATCATGATATACCTACTGTATCGCTGTTTGATGGCTAATACACAGCCATAAAAATAATGTTTTGTTCTGATTCAAATCTTTATCTTCCTACAGGTGTCATGCGCTGCAACATGTTTTGTATATATATCAGAACTATATTACGTTGTCTGCAACGACACTGCAGGCATTAGGTGGACTGAAAGTCAAGTTTTTGACGTCGTCTTCATCTTGGTGTTCTGCGTCGCAATCGTAAGTAGCCCTGGGACATATTGTATCACGTGGGAGCACTCGCATGTGTGACCTTGTGTTCGTTACGGCGAACCGCGTGATCACAGCACGACAGTCCCGAACAGATCAGCATATTTTGGAACGTGGCTGCAAGCTGGAGTAGTGCCGTGGCTATCATACGCTGGCACATACTAGCCCCTCATGTAACGCACGTGTGGCTCACATGGGCAACCATATGAGGTATATATGAGAAGCTCAATTAGACATAATCGCGTTGATAATAGAGTATCTTGCTAATAGGTAGGGGTCAGCAATTTCTCTTGCTTTCGTGGACATATTTGTTAAACAGTGGTTGCTTTCACAAGTGAAGAAGAAAACGTACGCAAGTGTTTTTTTAATAATTTCCTGTCTCTGTTTCGCCGTAGCATTGTTGTTTCGCCGTAACGTGGCTTGACCCCACATGGCCAAGCCACGTTCCACAGTGCTGTCAGAGTGATTCTTCCTGGTTGTCTTTTATTGTAAGGTTACTAGAAAAGGTTTCTATCTTCTGCTATTTGGTGAACCAGCAGCGCTCAATGTTTTTCACAGCAGATTTCTATGCTGTTTACTTCGCACAGAACAATCTTCGTGCTTTAATATACCGGTAAATGTTTCTACATACCGTGAAAGGAACATGTGGTTTCCCCTTTTTTTCCACCTTAGAAAAGTTTAACAGGCGCTGCACTTTGCCGTTACCCACCGGCATATAAACATCATACCCCCACTGCTCCTCGCCACTCATATGAGGATAAGTGAAGGGACTTCATTAGATGGAGGTCCATGTAGGAGGGCCTGTGCCAGCAGTTACACTAACTGCTGGCTGCAAAAGAGTCTGACTGTGGTGTTGGGCTACTGCGCACAAGGTCGTGGAATCGAATCCCAGCCATGGCGGCCACTTTTCTGTGGGGTTGAAATGAGAAAACACTCGTGTACTTAGATTTAGGTGCACGTTAAAAAACCCAAGGTTGCCAAAATTTCCGGATTCCCCCACTATAGCGTGCCTTTCAATTAGAAAATGGTTTGGATAGGTAAAACCCCATAATTCAATTTTTTTAAAGGTCTGTATCTTGTAGTGTGATTCGAAGAAGCTCGAAGCAAAGCTGTCTCCCACGCTGAATAGTAATCTAGAATGTGCATTGCAGGCAATATTTATGACACCCAAACCTCAGTGTACTTCACTGTCTGCTTAGTTCCATTAATGGCCCTGTTGACACGTGTAAGCGCCATGAGGTCTCTTCGATTTGGCGAGACTTTCTGAACCAGTTCTTGAGAGTGCTGCGCTGATACTGTATACGACCGTGTATGCGTGCCGGAAAGAGTCAGTCTACAAGCTGTGCTCTGGCTTGCAAAAGGAAAAAAGCCCCTCTATTGCGATGGCCGATAATATATACTTCGGCGGACTTCGCGTGGTAATGTAGCTTGGCGTACGTAGCGCCACCCAGCTATCCGTAGTGACGTCACACGCAGAACACATGCAGGTGATAACAGCACAAGTGCCGTGTGCGATGCAGCACGAATTCACGTCGTGCAAGTGCAGCGCGGCACCTACGTGTGTCGTGGACATTGCAAATCGATAAGTGCAACGATTAACGAACGCTGTTGACTGCTGTCGACGGTCAAATTTTTTCGACAAAATAGCACGTAGCAAAGGCGACGACATTCAAAATAAGCCTTCTTTCCCTGTTTACCAAAATATGGTGCCCTATTTTAAGTGCTAGTAAACTGTCAGGTGCATCCTGAGATCCAAACTGGGTTGCGCGATCACGGAAATTGCATCACAAGGTATGCGGAGCAAGAAGAACAGCGTAGAAACGATGGCCTCTATGTTTGTTAGCCGCATTGATACGAAGTAGGTTGTAGTGAAGCTAGCGAAAGCATAGGAGAAGGTAATTGTTACGTTTAATGGAAATGTAGATCTGGCAGGGTAATCGGAAATGAAAGTGCCTGAAACGACAATTTTGAACTTGTGAGAACCGAACCTGCCTCTCCGCATTTTGTGCGCTGTAGTCTACCTAATAGGCTACCTCGGTGTCATCCCTCTTACCGGGGCGTATCCCGTCATGTCCTCTTTTCCCTTCCTCCCCAGCCATAATGGCGCCATACAACGTCCATGGCTTTGAGCGGCACTGGCTAACCTTCCACCAAGAGAGCGGTGGAAGAAAAGATGTCCGGCAGCCTAATACAGTCCTGCCGCGCCATGCTAACGCGCTTCCTTTGTATTGGTCTACTCACTAAATATTTGGAAACGTTCATCAGGGAGAAATATGGTAGCATCTACGAAGGAGAGGGCGTTATAAGGCACAAAAGAGACGTTAATACTGATAACTACGGCAAGAAATAAAGCGTAATTCATGTTTAAGAAGTCGCAACATAGAAGCCTGACGTCTCAAATGTTATAACGTAGAAAACATGAGAAAAGGGCTGGATGAAATGTCCCCAATAACCTGGCAGGTAATCAAGCAGCGGGCTGCAAAGAGGATGGCACAGCTGACTAAAGTCCAAGAGCTAGATATTAAAACAATTAAAATCGGTTTCGAGTGGCTTGAAAGGGCGGAAGCTTATGTATAAAGTAAAAGGTGATAAGGTACTGCCCAGTTACCGTAACTTCGGCGATCATATATATATATATATCGTAATGAAAGCCATAAACCTAAACTATTGTAGCGTGTGCAGAAAAAGAAAATATTGATGGCCTGCAGAATGCTTTCAGACTGCGACGGCGTTGAAAGAATAATTTACGAGTAACTATAGTAACTTACTAGATAGAGGTGTCTGTAGCCCAAAACATGCATTTTTGCATAGAATTTCTATTAGGGAACCTACGACTTCAACTCCAACTTCACGTCCCAATTATTTCTATATTTCAAACACCCATAATTCGTACCTTATCTTGGCTTCAATGTTTGTCACATTCTGTAATTACGGCGCACAATATAACAAGATATATTGTCTTGTATCGTCCTATATAGTGCCTAATTCGTACCACACAACTTGTAGGTTTTTCACGTCCTTCGCTCTCATGAATACGGAATCAGCTGCGATCGACTTTGGCTTTTGACTAAAGTTTGTGGTACGTGTGATCTTAGTTTAGTACGACACGCTAACACATTTTCACTCTCAATTCGACACTCTAACACATTTTTTCTCGTTTCCGCGTCCTCCCGCTTCACACCCTCTCCCCTTTAGAAGAACCCCACCTATATATATACTGTGGTGAGGAAAGCATATGTCGCCTTGAAGAAGATAAGTCCACTTGTCGAAACGTTGGCTCCTGCATTCACCTTGTTCACGTTTTGCTCATCGTCTTGAATTTCCATCTCCCGCATTCCCCGTCTTTTCTCTTAGTTTAGTAAGGTTATTTACGTCGCATGCACATTATTGTAAATGATATATATGCATGGAAATTGTGAGTGCGGAGTCTTTCGTTAGTAGCAAGTGCAGCCGAGTTTCGCATCTACTCGCCGGTATTAGACAAAGAGACACCAACCTCGTAATTCGCTGAATTACGTGCTCACCAAAGCAATAGTCAACTTGGAAGCCGTTAGGTACGCGTGTTACCCTCCACGGGCACCATATTACGCGCAGCCACGGAACCATTCGAAAAACATAGGCACAAAGTAAACTGCCAGTAAAGAAACATGTGAATTGCACATATGTGTGTTCTGTTTGCAGCGTTATCCAAAACTAATAAATATTCGCTTACATCAGCAGACATTAGTGGACGTGCTGTGGTTGACTTTCGGTTTCGTTAGGGCAAGGATATATATCGGAGTAGCACAACTTCGTGTGAATAAAATAATAGCCTTGGATGCCACTTTTGTGATAAAACACGAATAACAAGAGCATAGTACAGGCAAGACAAATTTAGAGCGTTAGAAGTGTATATTATTGTGCCCTTAAAACTATTCAGAAATTATACCTCACGCTCTTATGCGAGCTACAGTAACTGTTGTCAACGAGATGGGGGATATTTACGTCTACCCACCATAAATGAACCAACGCTGAGCCATGTCGTCTGTGATACCGAGAGCTTTCGATGTGCCAAGTGCAAGAGCTCCGTGAACTCGTGTTAACCTGACCTCGGACGAAGTGAAATCGAATCTTAAGGAACGCGGCGGGTACTGCCCCGTCAAATCAAGGACGAAAGTATGGATGGATGGAAACAACTTAATTTAAAATCCAGCAAAGTTTGACGACCCGGGTTCAGGCCTCTCATGAGGGGACTTCAAGTCCTTGCCTCGTCGCCGCCTATCGAGCCTGCTTGACAGCCTACTCTTGCGTCTTGAGGTTGGAGCTGCGCAGAGCCGTGGCCCATTTCGACGCAAGAGCCTCCGGAGCTACTGCCATTGTAGCTGATGTAACACGACACTCCCAAATGTGTGAGAGCGTCGCTCTAGTTTCCTGACACAATTTGCAAAGAGCACTTGGGCATTGCGCGGGCAAAATGCGCCGCAATCGCACCGGACTGGGGAAGGTTTGTGTCTGCAGTTGTCACCAGACTACTTCCTGGCGATGTTTCAGGGACGAAAGTACTGCAGTTCCTGAACAAAGGTCAAAACGAAACCAAACCAAAGAGCTCTATCTTAAAATATGGACGCTATATAATATGTTCTTATTGTTTTAGATTGGTGACAGGCTTGACAAACATGTTGAGCTAACAATAGTTCCTTGTGAGTAAAACGGATACAGCTGTAAGCCGGAGGACATTGTTCTGCAAAATTATATGTCATTTGTATTTTGGTCGTTCGGTCAGATACATCCGTAGCCAGGCAACCAAGAAGTACACACTACAATGAGTGTGCCGAAGTCACGGCAAAATATTAACTTCACGTACGTAATTATTGTCGAACGCTCCAATGTCCGATGCTTCAAACATTCCTTAGCGCCTACAGGAGTCCCGTGTTTATAATTTTTACCCACATTACTACGATATTTTCGCGTTATACAACAGAACCATTTATTATGACACGTGTAATAACTTTTAATACTAAGTCTTTTGCATATGCTCTGCTTTCTGCCTGAGCGCAAGGATTACTATTTATGCAAGCGAGCCACGACCTAAAGCGAAGAAAGCGGCTTGCTCCAAAATGTGGAGAAACATTTCAGCCCTGAGTAATCACGAGAAAAGCAATCTTCTACATTTTGTTCATTCTACGACAATGATACGAAACATGCGCATCAATTTTTGAATGTGACGTACGTGTGCCTAACACACTGTAGGTCACTCTGTCATCTTAATAACTTAGGGCAATGATACACTGAGACGCTACACCAATTTCAGATAATGACTAATATATATTTAGGAAAATAATTCTCCATAGCTCACAATGGGAATGAATAACGTGTATTTATTTAAGCACGCTTCTTTTGTTATGATAAATGCGCAATACCGTGAAATATTTGCAGCACCCACTGTTGTTTGCACGTGAAGTGTTTTAGCCAACTATTTAAGATCTCCTAGCCTATTTACTTAATTTACCTGCTGTAGAAAAGAAAGCACCTTTTTGTTCATTGTATATTTAGGTGCCTTGATTTTTTTCTGATAGGTGGGGCTGTGTGCCATATTTCTCGAGCGACGACTTAGTGGCGCATGCGTCCCAGGTATTATATGCGTTGTTCACGGTATGATTCTTTCAACGTCGATATGCGACATTTTTCAGGCAGTCGAATATGAATACTCCTCCAAGGTGAGTATTTTTTTTTATTTCTTGGGCCGATGTTTGCTGTTAGGCACACGTAATTCGCTCATCAGCTACGGAGGGATATATGAATCTTTGGAATGCACCATGTAACCACGCAAACAACCAAGGACAAAGAAGCAAACACACAGAACAGGCGCAGAACAGGCGCATCGACGTTCCGCTCTAAAATTTACGATGACGCACGGAACCCATCAATACGCTTGTTACTTCTGCGATGTAGGACAGAGAACTCGCCTTCCTTAAGCACCAAGCTTCGACGTGAAAGCTTCGGAATCAAATTTCGTTTTGTGTGTAGCCATTTCAGAGCGATGTCACTCACAATGATGAACAACGCAATTTTATATATGGGCTTGTCGGTAAGTCATCTCCAAATTTGTCGTAGTGGTCGCCCGATGACATGTATACTCGCCCTACGTGTTGCGCTATGTCATCAATAAAATCGTGTTGGAACTTTTCGATCGCCCACACAATCATGACGCACTGCCGTTCTGATGAACGGTGTCTACTTTCAGGCTCCCTAAGTCGGCAGCTGATGTAGACAACAGGGCGGGCGCACTACGCTCGACGACGAATCACGCTGCTGGAAAACAGCTCCTGATTCATTGGCAGTGGAATCTGTTCTTGCTGTTAAGAGCCTCTTCGTGAAAACGGGGCAATGTTGATGAAACGGCTTCGCCAATAGATCTATTTGAAACCTTTACTACCAGTGACAGCGTCCCTGCTTTGTAGTATCTCGTGAGGCGGCAAGCGATGGCTGTAAACGCCCCACAATCAAGGGCCAAGTGGCATCTGGTGCCAAACTTTGTAGCAAGTAGTAATTGGTTGCTCCGGCAGCAGTTGTGGTAACCAGAAGAGTTTTATCAGTTCCGAATGGCGGGAAAATCGTGCAGGTATGCGAGAAGAGCCTAAATATAATATTACCAAAAGCGGCAAGAATGTTCTTCTGATTTCTTTTGAAGTATGCAGTGGCCCGTCATGAGATGCTCGGTTTTCATATGCTAAGATATTTTGTTTGCGCCAACTTTGAAAGGTTCTACGAGTCACTTGGCGATGACGGACACTATCACTCTCTGTGGTGCGCAAAGACCCCTGTTCGGAAACGTTCGGAGCACATGCAAGTGTTGTCCTGTCTGTAGCCATTTTTTCTGAGCACTCTTATCAGCTGGGGTGAGGCTAAATGTGAATTCTAAAATGCTTTAACACGTCTTCATCGGTGATCGCATGCACAAATATTGTCTCCATCTAGCGGCGTAGCCACGAAGTTTGCACGTGGCCTCCCAAATTCATGACGCCTTCCGAAATACAAGTACGCGCTAATGCTGGGAAACGCGTAACTGGACAACCGGGATCCACCTTCGCGTTTAGATGATGACCATGATGATGGCGACCAATAGTCCCGTAGTTTGCTTGACTTATTCAGGCATAACGAAACCTTGAAAGCGAGTTACATTGTGCCATAGTTGCGCTGTTAATAACATTTCTTTCGTAGCCAAATGTAGATAAGGCTTGTAAGGAGAGGTCGCTCCACTTTGCTGATAATAATATTACCAAAATATTATTATAATATAAAATAATATTATTATTTAATATATTAATAAATATAATAAATTAATGTTATAATATAATATTAATAAATATAATATTAATATAATATTACCAAAATATAATATTATAAATATAATATTACCAAAAGCGGCAAGAATGTTCTTCTGATTTCTTTTGAAGTATGCAGTGGCCCGTCATGAGATGCTCGGTTTTCATATGCTAAGATATTTTGTTTGCGCCAACTTTGAAAGGTTCTACGAGTCACTTGGCGATGACGGACACTATCACTCTCTGTGGCGCGCAAAGACCCCTGTTCGGAAACGTTCGGAGCACATGCAAGTGTTGTCCTGTCTGTAGCCATTTTTTCTGAGCACTCTTATCAGCTGGGGTGAGGCTAAATGTGAATTCTAAAATGCTTTAACACGTCTTCATCGGTGATCGCATGCACAAATATTGTCTCCATCTAGCGGCGTAGCCACGAAGTTTGCACGTGGCCTCCCAAATTCATGACGCCTTCCGAAATACAAGTACGCGCTAATGCTGGGAAACGCGTAACTGGACAACCGGGATCCACCTTCGCGTTTAGATGATGACCATGATGATGGCGACCAATAGTCCCGTTGTTTGCTTGACTTATTCAGGCATAACGAAACCTTGATAGCGAGTTACATTGTGCCATAGTTGCGCTGTTAATAACATTTCTTTCGTAGCCAAATGTAGATAAGGCTTGTAAGGAGAGGTCGCTGCACTTTGCTGATTAGATCATTCCGCTGAAATTGAAAGTTTAGCAGGTAATAATTAAATGTTTGTAATGACGGAATAATTATCTCGCATCCCTTGTCCGCCCACGGTCACCACCGCTGACGGCATGCCTCCCAAGTTGCCATGCTTTCATTTCAAAGCGGCAATTTTTAAAGATTACTAAACGCGCTGGTAGGAACACAAAGTATGTGGGCCTGGCAGCTGGTTTATAAGATTTATTATAGTCAATTTGTCACAGACTGCCTACATAGGCTGTGACCTTGACTTGAAGCACTTATATCGCACCATGCGGCACAACACCTGTCACCAATTCGTTCATCGCCAAGTATGTCGCAAAAACGGCATTTAATTACTTCTGAAAATTTCGCCAAGGTAACAAATTCTTTTCTGTTGCGACCTTGGTGGTCCCCAGGATGGTACAGGGTAGTGCAGGAAAGGACAGGGGAATATGAGCTGATCCCCGAAGTGGTAAAGTATAACACAGCGTACTCAAGCACTAGCTGCCACGAAGAGAAATAGGGCGAACTGGCGCACTCCCACACGTAAGGCAAGAGAAAAAAAATTCCAACTCCCTGACTAGGGCCAACTAGCGCAGGCACACGTGTTGTAGCTCGTGCTGCGTCATGTGACGCACGCGCCGGTCCTCTCAAAAAGCTAGGGGTCGCTGGCACTAGGGAAGCATGCATGCGTCTTACCTCAGCCCAAGCTCAGCTGGTATGCATGCGTACTGTATCTTTGTGTCATTTGAATGAACGCTATAAATTTATTCGAAAGCGGCAATCGTGACCTAAAGATTAGACCATCCGGTTGTGGTTTTCCGCGTCAAATGTTCGATACTGCATTCAGACACTTGCATATCCTTCCTGCCTACCTATCTACACGCATACCTAACTACCTCAAGAACCCTGGGATGAGCCAATGAATACTTGGCATTAAAAAAGAGAAAACATTTGTTTGGGCTTTGTATTGAAAACGCACTCGGAAGCGCCGCATTTTAATTAAGCAAACGAGTCGTGGCACAATCGTTTTTCATTAATTGTGGATTTCGCTTAAGAATATGAACACAATTACCACAGAAGAAATATCCTCGTGCAGACAACCTTCATGGAAGCATTAAAAGCGTTGTACAACGTTTATGAGCACGGTATATCCTTAAGAGAATATGTTAAAAGTTAGATAATGAAATATAAGAAATTTCCAAACAGATCTGCACTACAATGCACGCATGTGCGTTTTGCATGTACATTCGCCTCTAACGTGTAAGTAGTTTTTTTTTTTGAGGTGTGGTTCGATTCACGTAAACCTCCCTGTCTAATATGAATTCTGCAACACCTTCTTTAACCTCTTTTGAAAAAACATCTGGCTTTAGAAACACTTTGAACCAACGATATAATCTATTGACAGTGTGGCCACTTGGCGTTAAAAAGAATATAAATCTTGCCATTTGCTAACCTGACGAAAAATTATGTTCTTTTTGCACGCGAGCTCTATGTTCAACATTTATTCGTCTTTTTCTTTTTCGCATCAGCTGTCTGAAAGTATTTTTCCCGTTCGTTCTGCGACAAAAGCGACCATGTTGATATGTGGGACGTTCATGGCTTTTGGAAACTTTTTGTTGTCTGGCTTCGCCTACTTGCCATCGGATAAACGGAGTCTCAAGGTATTAAAACTCGTCATTCTTACTGGTATACTTTTGTTGACGCGGCATGCATTTTCATCACAGGGTCGCACACGAAATCTTTTTGTGATGACAAAATCCATTTTGACAGCACGCAATGGCCACTCCAAGATCTTGCTGAATAGGTGAAGCCTTCCCTACTTTGCAGTGAATAAATTACGCAGATACCACAGATTCTGGGAATCAGTGCTAATCGGCAGCATATGCTGCACAACGCTATTACTGCTTTAACGTTTTTGTTTGCGCGTACTTCTCTTCAGCTGTTGTAACGGGTGAGCTTTGATAAGCACGCTTACACCCTCTTCATGAGCTTGTATGTAAACGCTTCGGCGTCGCGAGTGCCTGAGCGTCCACCGGAAACGGAAGGCGATAGCTGCATTAGAGACGGCTTGCAAAACTTGCGCGCTCTAACATTCAGTGCACTTCGGTATGCTAGGAGACACACGCGCCAAGAGTTTTCCAGTGCTAGCTTGCACGGGATATGGACTGGTGAGGTCACCATTCTGTCGAGTTCTACGTTTTTCTGCTGGCTGACGGGTAGCGAAATTAGTTGCTACGATGAGCGAGCTGCGCCAACGACCGCCTTCAGGCTCGGGGTTCTATAACTTAACGCTGATCCAGCTTGTTTCTATTCCAGTTCTTCGGCAGGCTCCGTCGGGTTGGTCAAAATTTTCTTCATCTGTCTTTCACGCGACGTCACGAAAAGTGCGAAAACACCCCCATCTGACAAGACATGTACATACTGATTACACATGATGCTACCGAATGAAAGAAACAATGATTTCTGATACGACTCATTTTTCGCCGTTGGCCCTGTCCTAGTGGTCAAACGTTTTCCAGGTTGCACCCACTTCGCCTGTCCGTCACGCGACACCGAAAGACCACGAATTCTCACCGCATTAAGTTCATGTGTACGCGTTAAAGACGTAATAACATGCAGGACAAAACAGATATTTTTCTAAATAGGCGTAGGTTGCCCCGTTCTGAAAGGAATGGCATTGGCCCCTGGGAGCTTCCGGGGGAAAATGGATTTATTTGCGCGCAATAAAAACTTTTCGTGGCCATATTACGTCTCGGATCCCTTGCGGCACGTATACGACACCGTTCTGCCAACTTTTCTTTGGTGAAAATCTGTGCTGGCAGCATTTCTGCCCATCTTGCGCTGGCTGGACGAAAATAGCAGCGGCGTGCAAAATATGTGCAGAAATGCTGCCAGAAGAGATCTTCATCAAAGAAAAGTTGGCAGAGCGATGTCGTATACCTGCCACAAGGGCTCCGTGACGTAATATGGGGCGCTATAACGTAAAACTATTCCAAACTTTCCTATTCCAATTTTGCAATCAGCCCACCGCTATTGGTCAACAACTCTTTTGGACCCCCCCACTTCAACTGTCTGTCACGCGACGTCAGTAGAACTGCGATAGCTCCCCATCTGATATGACATGTCGACACTAAGTATGCATAATTTGACCGCACAAGAGAAAAAGTTATTTCTGATTCGACGTCTTTTTGCCATTAGTCTTCGGCTATTGGTCAAAAGCTTTCGGGCTGCACCCACTTCACCTGCCTCTCACGCGACGTCACAAAACAGCAAAAGCTTACCGCGTCAAAGTAACGCCTACGCGTTAAAGATGCATTATTATACTGAACAAAACTGAATTTTCTTTCTGAATAGCCGCTTTGCCCCGTTCTGAAAGGAATAAAAGATGGCTACCACCGATCACTGCGGCACTGGCTACTCGCCCCTGCCGTAGAGCATGGGTTTATTTGCGTGTAATAAAACTTTTTGCGTGGCCGTATAACGTTTTCGATAACTTTCGGCACGTTTACTTTCTCGTTCTGCCAACTCTTCTTTGCTGAGGATCCGATTTAACGTCATTCTTAAGCTTCCGTTACATGCCGCCGTGATTGTTGACGAGCCACCACAAGCTAAGTAAGAGAAAGCTGACCAATCGCAGATGCCGGCACCACCCTCTTCATCCGTTTATCGATATTCAGGGCAGAGGCTGGTCCCCATCGAATCCCTCTTCACTTGAGCATGCTCCTCGCCTGTTATGAGCCAATTAAATAACACAAGCCGCTCAGCGTAGGCAATGTTTTTCGTATTTCAAGCAAACAAAAGTGACCTCTTATGAACGAGGGGAGCATTTGATTGCTTTGTTCAGACAAACCTGCGGGTGACCGTCCGATGCTTGCGTCGGTGGTCACCCAAATTTTACGTCAGGAAATTGGAATAAAAACATATTGGAATAGCTTTACGTTATACGGCCAATGGCCATGAACAGTTTTATTATGCGCAAATAAATCCATGTTCCCCGGCTGCTCCCAGTAGCCAAAGTAAGGGGAAGCGGACCAATCGCAGATGCCGGCACCTCCCTCCGCAACCAGTTATCGACTGTCATTGTCCTTGCTCAGCCCCATCGAAACCCTCTAGACTTGAGCGTGCTCCTTGCCTCTGGTCAAGCAATTAGATAAGAAAAACTGATCAACGTAGTCAATGCTACTCGCTTTGAGAGCAGCAAAAAAATTGACATTCTATAAACTACTAGCGCGCTGGATTTGGCCTTTCAAACAACGGTGCGGGTTACAGCCTGATGGTTGCGTTTGTGGTAACTTAAATTTGACGTCACGACATTTGAATCAAAACAGGTCGAAATAATTTCGCTTTATTAGATCCCCACAATTGTAAACACACTTTTGAAGCTACTTGATCAGACGCACGAATGAAACCATGGAATTGAGCACCATAATGCTAGTCAATAAAATAATATATACACTCTCCATGAATATCAACATTGAGCTGTACCTTCTTAGCGTGTTTCGCTTTCCAAATGACTAGAAATATTATTTACGCCTACAGAGCGCTGCTACCCAGACACAAGACGAGCACCTCGCCAAAACTTCTTTGTCCACTTCATCATGCAAGCAACGGAAATAAGTGTAATCTTTTATGTGCTAGGTGACCGCTGTTCCTGCTAAGCAGGGAATTCAAGGCACGCATTATCAACGAATCTGTTTTAAGATTGCTTTTACCAACTTGCACGTAATTAGTAAGAACTAAATAATTACCTACAATCTCTTGCGTTTTGTTAATATTCTAATTTAACTGTTAAATGCTTTACTCGTTGACACTCAATGTATTTCAATTATTTTTTCAGAGCCAATTACAAGTAATTAGTCACCTTATTGGAGAGGCAAACTTAGAAGAGATGAAAAATTGGCGAACTTGACTATGGCGGGATCTACAGTAGAACGCCCGAGATCATGCCACGCATCAGTTTCACAGATGCTTATGTCCAGACAAGCAAACGCGGCAGCACAATATTTCTTTCCTCGTGTTTAAGGCTCCGCCAGATGTTGACATAATAATTCAACCGGTGCTGATGTGTCTCAAAGCGAACGCCACTTAGGACGCTCATGCCAATATATCACCTAGAAACTATTTTTAGACGTTTTCATTATTCCCAATGGGAGGGTCTTCTTCTAGTCTCGGAGATAATGAACGCTGTTCACTGCAGAGGACCCAGGCGCTCAGTAACAAATTTCTGTGCAAGATGTTCGTACGTGTCAGCACCACTCTCCCACCTAGCCTGCATGTCGAGCGAGCTTTAGGTGTCACTGCTGATGCCTTAAAAACAATAACGAGGGAAGATGACCAATGAAATTATTTAAAAGCCATTGAGGATATAAAATTTCTGAATGTGAGCTTTTCTGTTTGGCATATGGTTTGACCTAACCACAATGGTGGACTTCGGATTAGCATTGTAATAAGGCGTCAGCATGCGGGCTATCGACACCATTCCTGCTGCATTCCTTCGCTCACTCCATCCTTGCTTTTAAAACGCAGTCTCATATTTCGCAGTAATACTAGGTTGAACGCGGCCGTCTTGCTTAGCGCAAGTTAGCAGTGCTGCAAAGGCTGCTTACGGAATTTCGCATATTGTTTATTGTTTGTAATGACAAGCAATGTATGAAGAGCTACAGAGCGCGCACCGGATGTGCCAGGCCAGCTCGTTCTGTTTACGGTATCCAGGCAGTGTTAATAAATGTGCGGCTGAAAGTTACGTAGAAGTAATCGATTACTTTTTAGTAATTCCTCAAGTATTTCCTGTGGGCAGTAATTAGTAGTGACAATGAATTAATATTTGAATGACGTATTTGTAATTGTGATCGGTTATGTTTGCCTGTAACATGCGCAAATTCTGGATTTTACTGATCTTTGATTATTGAGTAATGTGCAGTTTAAGGGAAAGCTAACTGCTCTTAATAATCGCTAACACTGCAGGCACGAGGTCTTGAGGAATTGAGTGCTATGTATCATGCAGAATTTGAACCAATCAAAGAAGCAATAGATTTTGTCACCGTCCTGCTAAGCCTTCCTTCGTTCGCCTTCGCAAAACAACTGTGGCAAAAACTTTAGCTGTATTTCAAAAAAACTGCATGATCATTTGACTTTTTATGTGGTACGTCGTGCCCTAGAGCTTGCAGAAGGCGAAAAACGAGCGACGAAACAAGCGAAGTTGATTGGCCTGTTTTCTACTGCATAAACGCTCTTTGCAGTAAAGAAAGATGTCTTGCAGCTAAATGTTACATCTATGAAGGAGCAAAGCCTTCTTTACCTTCTGAAAAACGAAGCTTGTAATTGTTTTTTAACCTTTCACTTTTGTTTTCACAGCGAAAAAAACGGCAAGACTTGGACGGTTGCTCACCGTTTTCTAAAGTGGCTGTCAGTATTATTCTCAAGTGAGTGTTCATTCTATTTTCCTAGGGACAACAAGAGATAATACGCATTCTAATGAGCAATCCCTAGGCGGTAATGTGCTACACGAGAGCAAGCAACTTACCACAAATGCAATATAGCGCAGCCTTATCTCCCTACACTCTCTTAAACTAAGTATGTGGGTAGGCGACTCATAATGAACTTGAACTATGCAGATTCGCTACTTGCAATATCGAAAAACTGAGTTTTTAGGCTTAAACGCTACAACCCCGTGTTTTATGTTAATTTTCAAATATGCCCAAAAGCTGCTTTATGTGAAGATCTTGGTCTTTGCCACAGCCTAATCCAAGTAGAGGGTTTACATTCTTTTTTTGTACTTGATTAGTTTCTTATCTAACGCAGGTACATCAAAAACGCTCTTGTTCAATCAGGAGTTATCACAGAAGACATCCCGAGGCTTACTCGGCGCACTCGTTGCAGCCCACGCAGGGAAAACGATTGCCAAAAATTGATCAAGAAAACGCAAGTATTATAATTACGAGAATTGAGCTTTCATTTTTTGAGCACACGTATGCACCACGAATTCTCTGGAATAGTGTCATAACCCATTGAAACAAGGATATGTTGACAGATAATAATTGAATTTGAACTGTAAAAGCAAGAAAAGGCTATGAATGATGTCCTAGGAACGGGCTTCGAACGTTTGCAGTGCTTAATTTCTTTTTTATCCCTGTCGGAATTCTGCCCATGCCACCGGTAATGGTAATGCCCTTGGTGTGAGCTCATAGAATGGCTGGGCAACTAGTCCATGGCGAATAATAACGTACTTACCGAAACAGAAATCTAGTGGTGAAGTCATAAAATTTTAATCTATTAATAGGAGAACTAAGAAAATATACTTTTGTTCACAGTATGTTGCCTCTGTTAAAACTGTGGGGCCCAAGCATATAAACTTAGGACATACTGTGGACAAAGCTGCCTTACGCAGAAGCACTCAGTGTGTCCAAATACCACGTCGACAATGTTCTCACAGAACCTATTTTCAAATATTTTAAGGCCCTAGTTTGGAAGAATACGCCCAAGATGTAGTTAAACTTTGAGATTAATTTACGATAAAATGACAACATAACGAGTTCGTCTCAATGCACGCTGTAAAACAACTCAGCGCTAGGCGCTGGGAAGAGCAAAGTATTATGATCAGAATGGTGACAAGCGACCACTAGCTTCTCAGACAAGCCTTGTCAAATACTCAGCTCGCATTTTCTCCCCGAGAACCTATGCAATACCTCGCGTAACAAAGCCATTCTGGTGCATTCATCACACAGTTCTTAGTCATGTTCTTTTGTATATATTTTGCATGCAGTACAAATTTAAAGCAATATGCAATGCACTCCACTTCTGAATATCCGCCTTCGTCAACGCCATCATGATGTTTCATATTCCAGCCAAAGTGTCAGCAACCCGTACCGTTTCATCTGCCTGGTGCTGAGGCATATCTGGAGGGAACTGTTCTGGTCGAATGCTTTGACCCTTCTCTACTATTCGTCGCTTCTGCTCCGAATTCCGCTGTTTGTGTGAGTTATTAGTTATTGTTTTCGTTCTCTTAGCTCCGCTCGCCAAAACTATCTTTCCCTTTGAAGACATCTTGTTACAATGCCATTTCCTTTCCAGAACTTCGCAAAGGAAAGCCCCATAGATACTGCAAATTCTGCCAAAGTAATACCGCTTACTTGTAGTGTCATTGTCTTGGCCAGCTAGTATCATTGTAGGCTATTTGGAGGGCTTGCTGTTTTTTTTTCTTCATTTATACAAAGAAGCTTTTCAGAATTGTCACAAACCAAACTAACTTGAAAATTGGAATATAAAAACAAAGCTATCTCCCAAGGGTTGACGTGGTTAGAAAAGCGGAATTAATTGCCGTTACTAACTTTATGTCAACAGCGCCATATTTCTGCATTATGCATATGCAAACGATTGCCAATAATTTTATTTATTATACTGGAAACTAAAACGCTAGGTATGAGTGCAATTTCGCTTGTACACCAGTCTACTGGTTGGTGGTTTCGATGCCATGTAGTATGCTCTGGCCTAAATAATCTTAAAATTGCTCTTTTCTTGATCATGAAGCACTTTTGTCAGTGAACTGCGACGACTGTCGTGACGCAAAGACAAATTTTACCTAGACTCCTAAGCAACGTAATATTTGTCAACGAAAGTACTCATGTCCTCAAAGTGCTTCGCCGAAGGAATTCACGATTAATCGTTTCAAAGTTCATTGTTCAGTAAGCAGAGCGCTATTAAGATATGGTTTTGGTATATCCAACATAGAATCCATCTGACCAGATAATAGTACCCTCCAGATTCAGAGAAGTGCACCTCCTAAGCCAACCACAGAGTACGTGCCAATATTCGTGTTTTATACAGTTTGTGCTTAGCTCAGAAGAAAAATTACAAGTTAAACGTCGATACAGTAGTAAACCCTTTATTTTTTTATGTGCGCAGCGGCCTACTGGAAGGTACCAGCAGCTTCTCCTTCTATCAATCTGTTGCCCTCCTGTCTACTTCATGCATCACTGAATGCCTCGTGTCAAGCATGCAGTCTTACTCTATAACGCAAAATCAACTGAAGGCACAACTTTTTCTTCAAACTGCCGTGTTTCAGAAGGTAAGCACTGCATATTGTCGAAATGTACTAGGTTTCATGTTCAGTGAAATACCGAGCATACTTTCTGTAACATTAAACTCCTATCTTTGAGGTTTCAGAGAACACGTACGTTGGTTTTATACGCGATAAACTTTACAGGTGCATCTCTCAGCCCCAGTCAACGCATTGTGAATAAAATACGAGCTTCCGTAGCCATTCACTATACTCCTTTGCGTGGTTTGGATAATGTACGCGGGCTATTCATTAAGTTATTTAACACCAGCAGTGCGCAGCGGAGCAGCGAATCATCCACACGCATTGCTTTCATCCAGATTCTCTGAACAAGAAAGGTGTCTCGATGTTACATAATAGCAGGGACGGTGCGACTCTTCTAGCACTGCAAGTTAGAGCCTGAATGCTGGGTGAAAATTAGAGCTGTCAGGGTCGACTATCGAATGCCTTTCAGGGCTCTTGATGCAACAGCCCTTATAAGATAAGCCTCATGGCAGGCATGTTTAGAAATTTGGCAACGAACACACCTGCAGTTCACTTAAGTTGCTCCTGTCTCATTTAATCAAATGTTCACCTCTAGTCGCATTCGACAGCAACAGCGCTTTTGTTTCTCAACCACGCCGGAAGACTTTCCATCCCGCTCTTTCTTTCCTTCACTAGAGAGTGACTCCTACGGAAAAGCAATGGTAATGAGCCTAGAAACATAGTGAGCTCATTACCGGTAGGAAACTTTGAAGGCTAACTGAAAGACAGTAAGGATCATTAACCTTTCCGAAATTGGTCCTTCCTTATTGGGTTGCTTTCTTATATTTCTCTTTTAAGTGTTCGCTTTTTAAAAGAAGCGTAATTATGAAGGAACCTTCTGTGAAATACAGTAGGCAACAATAATGAACCTTTAATAGTAACGATTTCATTGCAACAAATTTTTTGTGATATGGAGGTAAATACAGAGTTCCTTCAAGCAAAACGGTAGCTGTTATTTTCACAACATTTCCGTGCGCCGAGCAAATTGGTGCAAATAGATATATCTATTGTAACTGGCTTCTCAGAACAGAGGTAGGATTATGTGCTACCTCAATTTCATTTCCCATTTTGGAAAGGCAACCCTCTTTTGTCCAGAGCTTTCGGAAAAGCTACAGCAAAAGCCCATGTAAGACAGCGATAGGTGCTTACTATAATATAAGAGGTTGACGTTTACTGTTGTATGCACTATATTTCCCATTCTTGCCATTTAATTTATTTCATCTGCAGGTTACATGCCTGTCAGCCACCGCTATCGCCGAGAATCCTGCAGGTCACGTTGCTTCACTATTAGCCGCCGACAGCTGGCAAGTTTCAGTGGCCCTTTTTTTCCTGCCTAACACTATGATGGGCGTTGTGTGTGTGGTCATAGCGCTGGGTGTGCTTGGTGTCCGCATGGGGTTCACAGCGGCGGGCGTCTGTTTCCTGTGGCTGGTTTTCATCGCAAGTGCATCGTTCTCTATGGAACCATTGCTTGACAAGTACTGCGTGAGTATTTCGGGCACCTTTCGTATGCATTTCATTATCATGTTAACCTCTTAGGCAAAAGTGAAATCAATGTAGTGTCCCTTTGGAAACTGCAGAAGGACTCTTCCAGCATGTGCCACTGCTGAGAATATGACTACTCGTTATACATATGGAAACCGCTGATGCGGATAGGGCAACAATACTAAAGTGACAGTGTAATTGAAAAGTGGCCTCTTCTCGTACTATTTGATGCATTTGCTTGATCGAATGAGTCATTTGGGAGGTAGTGGCCGAATACCGAACCAGGGAGGCGAATTCCTATTTTGGTGAGAGAGTGTCGTTTGTTGAAGCCTAGTGGGCCTTCCTAATTTGGTTGTACTTGGATTAGCATAGTGCCATTGTTTCGCGGCAATTTTGCCGGTGTCAGGCGCCATTCCAAACCTGGGGATGTGCACTGGAGGTAAGCTGCAGTGGAAGGATGTGCCTGCTCACATGCTCCACTCAGGATATCCTGCTCCACTCACGAGCAGGATATACCTGCTCACCTGCATTCACCTGCTCCAGTACACTTCGTGCACTGGAGCAGGTGAAGCTGAGCTTACCGTCTTCAGGTTAGAAAAAAAAGCCGATAATACGAACTTCTGACTACGGCAACCGAGCAGCCGAGATAGCCAAGTCAGATAATCCTACAGGCTGGGAGGCACCCTTATGGCGGAGAAGTCCAGCCCAGAGGATCCTACAAGTCTAAATACTCCCTTGATTTATCCGTGATAGACGGGTTAGATAGGTTAGGCGGGTTTGATAGGTAGCTAAAGAAAGCGTTGCTTTACTTTCTAATAGTTTAAATAAAACGTTCTTGAAAATGCCACCAAAACGTGTCGTGGCTGAAAAATTGGAAGACAACCATCGCTCACCCGCGGAGAAAGCATGCCAAAACTAATCCGTACTGCGTGCTAAGAAAGTGAACGTCGTCTACAGCTAATGAGTGCGCTAAACGACCATCGACAGCAGCTCGATGGCTGTTCACTTGCTTATATAGTTATATAATTAAATTATATATAATTCGCGTGCTTATCTAATTATATTTGATAGTTTTTCGACAATTGTCTTACAATTTCTGCACACGTTTGCTCTTTTCCACAGAACATCCTTTACAAATGCCGCAATGAGCGACTGAAAAAGTTCAGCGATTTTCTTTCCGTTTTTCGTCTGGTGAAGATGTCTGCACTTGAAGACGTGTTTAGAAGTAAGCTCTCTGAACTCCGACTGAAGGAGATAGACCAAGCGTACTGCGTCAACGTACTGGACAGCCTTCTCGAGACTTTCATTAGTGCATCTACATCTGTGGTAAGAATGCTAGCTGTGTCATTTGTATTTGGTATATATATAGTTTATTAGGATACTGCTTGTGACATTATCAGATAACACTCGGTTACTTAATGTGTTGACATATTAGAAGAAAGAAGTTTATTCGTGTGATCTAGTTAGGTACACCTGAAGGCGAAGAAATGCCTTTATGGCTCTTAAGCGAAAATGGAAGATAAAGGAGCCCAGAAGAGTCCATGCAATCGGCTCTAATGACAGGAGACAGCACTGATCAAAGCGTTACATGCGGGAGCACATCTGCGTTGGGTAATATCTGCTCGAAGCATCCAGCCACCACAATTAAGTTGGCAAGCGTTACGATTCCAGTGTATTGCGGTTGATATAATCACCTGTCAATATTTTGTTCTTTCTTAAGCGAAGCCTTCATTATCTACCCTCCGAGTTTTGACGTGGCTGCTTTTTTTTCTTATGCACAAACGGTTGATAACTACACGAATATTAATATCTTTGAAGAAATCTACTTTGAAAAACATGACACTCATTTTTTTTCGATGTTTCAGCAAGGGACGATATTTTATCAAGAATCGTTTAGCATGCCTATCGAGAGCTCCTTCATGCATTTAGGCTACAGTCCTTGTGCAGCGTTACACAATAACTGGTTTTAAACGAAACAATCAAAGTGCCCAATTCGACACAAAAGAAACCCTGGAAATAAATCGTGACTATGGACAGCACCGGGGTAGGGCCCGTTTTAAGGCGTGTCCGAAGCATAGTAATACAATCACGGGCATTAAGGCTTTCAAGACGTACTCAGTTCCGAAGTCCTAATCTTCTAGCAGTGTACGAAGAAAAGGCGGCAGAGCATAGCTCCACCATCGAGCAACTGACACAATTAGTTACAACAGGTAATTCATTAGGTATGACTCGCAAGCTTCTCTGTTATAGTTGACTTGAATTGCAGACGGCAGAATTATCACCTCAGAGGTGTGTCCGCGTGTGTTGAGAAACGCAAAAATGCACGCACATGCACATACATGCAGACATGCCCGCACGCACACACAGACACACACACGCATATATATATATATATATATATATATATATATATATATATATATATATATATATATATATATATATATATATATATATATATATATATATATATATATTCTAAAGGTGTTTATTTGTTTATTCGGCAGAGCTCGGAACAGCCCAACGTCGACGGGCAGGGCAGTCACAGCTTCCAAGCACGAGAGCCTTTGCTGAGCAGGAGCGCTCGACCCACTAGCATTTAGAGCCAATAGCGCTGAACCCACTAGCGTCTCTCATCGCTACAATCACCCCCCGGTAGCGAGAAGGGAGGCGTCCGGTGACCTAACAGCTCGTCACGATGAGCGGGTCGTAGTAACGCTTTAAGCGGGCGACATGGGCAATGTCTCGTCCACGGCGGCGCATGTTTGAAGATGGCTCAACTGGTTCTATGACATGGTTCACAGGAGAGGCGCGTTCGAGAACACGATCAGGGCCTTCATACTTAGGGACCAGTTTTGATGAGAGGCCAGGGGCAGTTAAAGGGACTGAGAGCCACACGAGCGCTCCCGGATCGAAGGTGACCATGGCAGTGGCGTCACTGCGAGTGCTCCTCTGGTGCTCTTGATCAGCGGAAGTGAAAGCCCGTGCGAGGTCGCGGCACTCTTCTGCATGTCTGACCATGGCAGAAATAGGCACGCACTCGGATGCGTCCGGCCGGAACGGAAGAATGGTGTCGATGGTGTGCGAAGGGTGTCGACTATACAGCAAGAAATAGGGTGAAAATGCCGTGGTGCTCTGCGTAGCGGTATTATACGCGTAGGTGACGAATGGCAGAATGGAGTCCCAGTTCGTGTGGTCGGTGGTAACGTACATTGAAAGCATGTCGCCGAGCGTACGGTTGAAGCGTTCTGTGAGACCATTCGTTTGAGGGTGGTAGGCCGTAGTCGTACAATGAACAACGTGGTACTCCTTGAGAATCACTTCAACTACTTCCGACAGAAACATGCGTCCGCGATCGCTGAGCAGTTCTTGAGGTGGACCATGCCGCAGGATGAATCGGCGAAGCAGGAATGATGCAACATCGCGCGCTGTAGCTGCTGGGAGAGCGGTGGTTTCAGCGTATCGTGTAAAGTGATCTACTGCCACAATGGCCCAGCGGTTACCAGCCGACGTCAGGGGAAGTGGCCCATAAAAATCGATGCCAACGCGCCCGAACGGCCGGGTAGGGCAGGGTAGAGGCTGCAGACCAGCTGGCGAGAGGCGGGGGGAAGATTTTTGGCGCTGGCAGTCGGGGCATGAGCGAACGAACTTTTGAATGTAGTTGTACATTCCTCGCCAGTAGTAGCATCATCGGGGGCGCTGGTAGGTTTTGAAACGTCCCGAGTGAGCACACTGTGAATCAGAGTGGAACGTTGCGCAGATTTCAGCACGCAGGCTTCGAGGTACAACTAATAACCACTTGCGGCCGTCAGAGGTGTAATTGCGTCGGTGAAGCAGGTCGTCGCGAATGGCGAAATGGCGAGCTTGATGGCGCAATGCACGAGTGGTTGGCTGCGATGACGGATCAGCAAGGCAGTCTATGATGGAGGAAATCCAGGGGTCCTTGCGCTGCTCAGAAGCGATGGTCCCAATGCCGACAGAAGAAACGTCAAGCTGGGATAGTGCGCAGCAGGAATTGTCGCCTGGCAAGGGAGAACGTGAGCGGGCGTCAGCATCAGCATGCTGGCGTTCGTTGCGGTACAGTACGCGGATATTGTAATCCTGTAAGTAAAGCGCCCAGCGGGCGAGTCGGCCTGAGGGATTCTTCAATGACGACAGCCAGCATAGTGCATGGTGGCCCGTGACGACATCAAATTGGAGACCATACAAATGGGGCCGGAACTTGGTAAGCAGCCAGATGATCGCCAGGCATTCTTTTTCCGCGACGGTGTGATAGATCTCGGCTTTCGTAAGCATACGGCTTGCATATGCCCCAACATATTCAGGAAACCCTTCTTTGCGCTGCGCTACGACAGCACCGAGGCCAACACCGCTGGCATCTGTGTGTACCTCAATAGGTGCCGTTGGGTCGTAGTGGCGCAAAATGACAGGAGACATCAGCGAACGACGGAGCTTAGTGAACGCCTCGTCACACTCGGACGGCCATGAATGGTGAGGTCCGTTGCTGCCAAGCAGCTTCGTCAGGGGCGATATGACGTAGGCGAAATTGCGAATGAAGCGCCTGAAGTAGGAACACAAACCTACAAAACTGCACTGTTCTTTGACGAACGTCGGTTTAAGAAATTCAGCTATGGCACGAAGTTTGTCTGGATCGGGGAGGATTCCATCCTTCGAGACGACGTAACCTATTATCGTGAGCTTCCGCGCTGCAAATCGGCTCTTCTTTAGGTTCAGTTGGAGGCCAGCGTTTGCTAAGCACGTCAAAACACGCCGTAGGCATTGAAGGTGCGTGGTGAAGTCAGAGGCAAAAACAACAACGTCGTCGAGATAACATTAGCACGTGTGCCACTTCGAACCACACAGAACTGTGTCCATCATGCGTTCAAAGGTTGCTGGCGCACTACAAAGTCCAAACGGCATGGCGTTAAATTCGTATAAGCCGTCGGGTGTGACAAACGCTGTCTTCGGCCTATCGACGTCAGCCATGAGTACTTGCCAATAGCCGGAGCGTAAACCTAGAGATGAAAAGAATTCTGCTCCTTGTAGGCTATCGATGGCGTCATCGGTTCGCGGCAGCGGGTATACATCTTTGCGAGTGATCTTGTTCAGGCGTCGATAGTCTACACAGAAGCTTACCGAGCCATGTTTTTTCGTAACAAGGACGACAGGGGATGCCCATGGACTGTTCGAGGGTCGGATCACTTCGCGGCGAAGCATATCGTGCGCTTGCTCAGTAATCACACGACGTTCTGTGGCAGAGACGCGATATCGTCGTTGCCGCAACGGCGGTTGCGAGCCAGTGTCAATATGGTGCGTGACAGCAGACGCCCGGCCCAGGGAATGTTGCCCGACGTCAAAAGAAGAACGAATATCTTCTAAGATGCGCAGAAGCTGCGAACGCTGAGGTGGGGTGAGGCCAGCGGCAATAGATGAATCGAACACACCTGTGGGCAAAGGGTCGGACGTAGAGAGAGAACCGAGCGCGTTGTAACTGGCGCAGGACGTGTCTTCGGGAACATCCGTAATTTGTACGGCGTCGATGACTTCCACGTGGCCAAGATATTTGCCTTGAAGCCGCACCACAGGGTATGAGAAGGGGTTACAGACAAAAAAAGCTGTGGAGTCCTGTTTGACGTTCACAGTCGCAAAAGGCAGCTGCAGACCTTTTCGAGTATAAAAGCGGCCCGACGGAGAAAGTAGTGCGATGGCGTCAGAGAGGCTGCTGCCATGCATTGACACAATCACTGACGAGTTGGGAGGAACGCTGGTGCCGTGCCTGACGAGTGTTCGCAAAAGAAGCATTATCGGCAAGCGTCATATGTTAGATCGGCGACAGTTCTAGTTGGGCCCGTGCGCAATGAATGACGACATCGTGGCGAGCGAGAGGGTCTCACCCCAGGTTAACTTCTTGGGAGCCCGAGGAAACCACAATAAATTCGACGGCGTATACAACGTCCTCGATGAGAACATGAGTGGTGCTCGCGGCAATCGGGAGAATACGCTGTGCACCTGCTGGGCGGAGGGCGAATCGAGCAATGGGGGTCGTAACATTTCGAAGAAAGCGACAAAGCTTTGCGTCCATAACTGATGCAGCGGCTCCGGTATCCACGAGGGCATATGTGCGCACACCGTCAACTAACACGTCTATCACATTGGTGGGGCTACGTTGAAGACTTCCGCGTTTCGACGGCGTCGCAGTCCTTGCCTCATGGACTGCGACGATTAGTTTTCCTCATCCCGAGCTTCGGGATGAGGCCGCATCGGTGATGGGGAGCGTCGGCGTGGAGAAGTTGAGCGGCAGATGTTGGCGGACCGGCGGAATTGTGGTGACGCTGCCCGAGGTTCGTCGTCGTAATAAGGACGCGGAGAACCCGCCACAGTACTTGGCACATATGGTGTAGCGCTAGGCGACTGCACGCGACTGCAGTGGCCTGCTACGTGGCCTGCATAGCCGCACGTAAAACATATCGGTCGATTATCCGCTGTACGCCACCGACTCATTGCGGCAGGTCCCATCCATGTGGAATGACGCGTTCGACGTGGCGGCTGGTGAAGTGATTGCATAGCAGGCTGTTGTCGGCGCATAGCGAGGACTTCGGCGTAGGTGAGAGGTCCCCGTTGAGGGAGTTGTTGAGGCTGGGTGACGACTTCCGCGTAGCTGAGTGGCACAGCCGTCGGGATCTGTTGGGGCCTGGCCATGACTTCAGCGTAGCTGTGAGGCGCAGCCGCAGGAACATGCTGGTGGTGCTCAGGCAAAATCTTGTGTAGATCTTACGCTATGACGCGGCGAAGCGGAGGCGGAAAACTTGGCGTAGGCGCGTGTACCGACTGCGGGTGTGCAAAATCCGTCAACGAGAGTTGCCGGGCAACTTCCTCGCGGACGAACGCCTTCATTTCTGTGAGCGACGCTCCGTGGTTGGACATTGCAGCCAAACCAGCGAGGTGTTCGTCACGCGGTAGAGATCGACGGGTCCGTGACCGCTGCCTGCGGAGTTCTTCATAGCTCTGGCACAGTGTGACAATTTCAGCCACAGAGCGTGGACTTTTGGCCAGCAATATGTTAAAGGTGTCGTCTTCTATGCCCTTCAGGATGTTTCGGATTCGATCAGACTCCACCATGGTCAAATCGACTTTCCTGCATAGGTCCAGGACATGTTCGATATAACTGGTGAATGTTTCGCCTGGCTGTTGGGCTCGTTCTCGCAAACGTTGCTCGGCACGCAGCTTGCGAACAGCAGGGCGACCAAATACATCAGCTAGGGAAGTCTTAAATTCCGACCATGTCTGGAACTCTGCTTGATGGTTGTTATACCACAGGCTGGCCACTCCGGCGAGGTAGAACAGAACATGGCTCAGTTTGGCCGCTTCGTCCCACTTGTTATGGTCGCCTACCCTGTCGTACGCCGTGAGCCATTCGTCCACGTCAGTGTCGTCCGCTCCAGTGTAGATAGGAGGGTCGCGATGACGAGGCACTCCGGGACACGCAGTGGGTGCAGGAGGAGGCGTTTGCTGGGAGGCGTCTTGCGGCATGGTAGTTGGTAGGGTACGGGACCGGAGTTCCAGGATGATCGTCTGAGGGTACCCCGAACACTCCACCAATTATAAAGGTGTTTATTTGGCGGAGTTCGGAGCAGCGCAACATCGACGGGCAAGGCATTCACAGCCTCCAAGCATGAGAGCCAGTAGTGCTGAACCCACTAGCATCTCTCTTCACTACAATGCATATATATATATATATATATATATATATATATATATAGCAGGTACAAAGACGTCTGCCTTCACGAAGGTCTGAAAAACGTTTTATATTCTGCACGGACGCAGGTATCTTGTAGACACCATATTAACTTCGCAGCAGGGTAGCTACTAGAAAAATCGACGCACTTAAGTACCTGTGCTGCAGTATCTTGACCTCAACATATTAAAAGGGAAACGCAAATGTGACCACGGCACAAACATCTTTGATGAAATAGCGAGTGTACGACATGCGTGGCTATCGAGTGTTTTATGTCTACCAAGTGCCCGGTTACCTGGGAAACCTTCAAATTGTTTGTGTGCAACAGTCGACGCCTGCAGATGACGATATTGATAGCTGATTGATTTCTTAGATAAGTTGCTTTATGTTGCGAAGTTGAAAGCTAGCCCAAATTAGCGGGAAAGAGAAATGACAGGCACCTTTTCCATGTTCTTGTTAAAATACGCTCGCTTTCAACTTGGTACTCACGATTCCACGCTAGACTATAACTGTCTTCATGTTTTATGTGGGATTAGGCGTATGTCATTACGTTTGCTTCATTTATTTTGTTCCCGTTAAGGGGCTTCCGCAATATAGCAGTACATGATGAGAAATAGTGTTAACTGAAACCAGCATACGTCAACAAGGACTCAGAAGATCCCGACACTGTACTAAGCAGAAATAAAGATTGCATGAGGCAGAGTTACCCGGAACAGGGAGATGGTGGCTTTTGCCGTGGCAGTGGATTGTCCGGCGCTCAAGCCGAGATGAAGAAGCGTGGTGCCAGTGTACAGATACTAAAATATTTGTTGTATTCCCAGAGTAAGTAGTGATAAACCTGATTGTGATATTTTCACTCAGGAAGCAATATATCTTGAGCAAATTTGAAGCTACATAGCTATCGTGTGTCAGCGTATTGCTTAGAAGGAGGGTGAACTGAACAAGGTTCTCGTGCTCGATATTTTACGTTGAAGATGTTACTGCTTTGAATGCTTCTTTCTCGTCTGCTACAGTTCCGAAATGCAGTAACCTCAAATTTAAAATGTTTATTTCAGATGATCATTATTGCTTTTGCAATCGTTACGTTCATGAACCCGGAGAAAATATTTAGCCCAGCTACAATATACTCATGTATGTACATCTTAATACTGATGGATGTTTTCACAAATACGATGCCCCATGCTATCAGGCTAAAGAGCCCGGTGAGTAAAAAAAAGCATTCTATCAAAGCGGAAGAAGAAAGAAAAGGGCTCTGCTCGATGCCCATTATGAAATTAATGTCAAAAACAGGCAGCAATAATGGTGTCATTGTTCAATATGAATTTTAAGCTCGCGTTAGCCATCACAGATATATTGCATCCAGAACACAACCCGCAGGGCCCACAGAAACCTCGTAATCTGCTCATGCGCCATGATATAACGTTTCTATTGCGCCTGTTTGACTCCCCAACTTTTTGGTCAGACATGAATGGAGTTAAGTATTTACGCAACTGCGCTCTCTCGTCGCCTTCCAGTCGTAAACCATCTGGAGAGTGTAATTGTGCTAACCTATAGGCCGCTGACGCAACAAGGAAGCGTAGTTAACTGCAACTACTTACGCAGTGTAATTTTCTCGAAATTCAAACTTGTTGCAATTTGAGGCTGGCGAAAATTGTCCCCACGCTTGCTCGCTGCTGCACGACGCGCGCACCGATGGCAATGTCGTGGTAGTGCTCCGTTCGGAGAGTTGGCTCAGCACTGCGGAATTTCGCATTTGCGATGGTTCCAGAGAGGATGCCCAGCCACTCGCATACTCAACGTCTTTGTCGTTTTTCCAGGCAAAGTGCATTTCCAAATGGAGTGATCCTAGCTTTCGTTCGCAACGAGAAAGCGAGAAGCTTGTATGGAAATGGACGTCAAGCTGATCGAGCTCACAATGAAAAGCATGTGGATGCAGGATGCTGGTTGCAAGAAATAATTCTATTTTACCAAAGAAGCACAAGGATAGGCAATTAACGATGAGCTGAACAATATAACTGCTGCTGGCGAAAACTTAAGCCAGATGTCAGATACATAAACAAGAAACGGGCAGTCGTCCGAAGCAACCTACCTGTGTAGTAATGAATCATGCCAAGGTGAACCAGGTGTAGCGATCAGGTTCTATCGCCTCCAGAAGATGAAAACATGTGCGATTTGAAATTGCAACACTACAAAAGCTAAGTAATAAAAATGACAGAGAAGTAGGAAATCCTGACAAAATCAGGCGATGTATTAAGCAAAAGCGAATAAGAGGAATAGTGAACTCAACTGCGAAGTCTCAGCTGCTACCTTTGACAAATATGAAATCCGACCTCATGGTAGGAGGGAATGATGCTGGATCCGAATGGATGGAGAGCACTCAAATTGCTTGCGATCTTGTATGCACGATACCTAATGATATCGGTTGTCGTAATGATGTCAAATAATATTGTTGCTTAAAAAATGGGCGATGCTACACTGATGAGGCTAATATTACCTATTATCTAACTCAAAATTACAAATTTTGCCTTATAAGCTACTCTAGTAGACACACGTAAAAAGGGAAAACGAAAAGAAAGCTTGGCTTCAGGAAGGTAGCTGCCGGTAAATTAGGATTATGCAAGAAAGAATGATTCAGAAAATGAAAGGCGTGATGCAAAGATACTTGAAAATTGAAAGAAAACATAATTAACATGATATCACAAGAAATGTTGTCATCCACCTAAATTTACCACGAAGCTACAGATGAATTCTTACGGGTTTCTTAAAAGAAAGCTTCGCAGCTGTAGAAAAAAAATGTTTGGTACAGGATTCGAACCTAGGACCCACGCCTTCGAGGGGCGGTCGCCCTACTATCTGAGCAAGCCAAGAGGCCACCAGGGACCTCCACAACTAGGAAGCCTTCTTCCTGAGATTCCAGAACGAGTTACCTTTGCAGCTTCCGTTACATTTGGGTGGATAACAATTTTCTCTTCCATGACACTTTGTCCAAGTTATGGGATTCTGCAGAACGGTTCTATCAAGCAATATCTCATTTTTTAGTGGGTATGTGGAGCTGTTGCTAATTACTCAATTCCGTTCTTTTCGCTGTTAAGGTTTTTCGCAGCAGTCGAAGACTAATGTCATTTTTTGCTGATGAAGAATGGAAGTCTCCACCACCTGAAAGCACTGAAGTCCGCGAAGCTGCCAGTAAGACGTGTTTCCCCTTGAGCCTCAATAATTTCCCATAAAAAATTTGAGTGCATGTCATTAATAGCGTATATAATTTTGTTTTTGCATAACGTTGCCAAGAATCATGCAAGCATTCAAGTCGACTAGGAATAGAGCGGTACAATATTTATTTTCCTCTAACGCTATCACCCCCCCCCTCTACCTAATTGCCTTACTCCTTTAGTGAAAGAAATGTTCGGCGGAACTCACACTGGCTCAAATAGACATTAAGCGAAGCAGGGATAATTACAAGAGCGCCGCCATGTATATGTCCATAATTATTTTTGGGGAAGTTAACCGCTTCCACATGATATCTGCTTTGCTGACTTGCATGTAAACAATTAAATGTAATTCAATTCAATTCTTTATTGGCTGACTTAGAACATAGAGAAATACGAAAACTAGTTGGACCCATAGCCACAGGCTAGTTTCTGGTCCAATGAAAAGTATATAACAATTACAAGTACAAAGCAAGTAAGATACATCATGTGCATACACATATTTGTCGTACACTCTTAACTTGCACGAGCGTACAAAAGGAAATGTGAAATTGTGAAAAGCATGTTATGGCATCAAGCATTTCTGAGTAAACATATAAAACACATATACCTGGCGAGTAATTAGGTTTTTGTAAATCTGTAATTTAATGGCTGATTGATTTACTCAGTAAGCTAACTGTAATTAGGTTGCTTTCTTTATAGTCATCAATTATTATTATTCACCGTTATATTTGGTACGAAAGAAGCTCTGACAGGCGATGCAGCTTTGAGCGCCTAGATTTGGCGCGAATAACAGAGTCCACAGGGATGAAAACGTGTGCGTAGGTTGCCTCCTTCCCAGAATCAGCGCCTTGCAGCCGCGTATAAATCACCATATTTGCAGCTTATCTTGAATTTCCGACGTCCGCACTTTCATTTTGTGATAAATGTATCTCCCTTTCTCCTGGAAGCGCTTAAGGGCGGCTTTCTAAAGCGGTAAGAGATGCTGCCCAATTTTTCGCTTAATGTAGTGAATTAATTCCCTTATATACACCGATGTATTTCGCAATCCTCTATCGCTTTGATTTACTGGACTCGAGTGCACATATTTTTTATTGCAACACAGGAACACTATTTGTAGAAGGGAAGAATATCCAGCATCATAATGAATTACACTGCGTATTTGGCCTCTTGACCAAGGAATGTGAGCGTTTGCAGCTGTCCATTGCAATTACTTTTTGAAGTCTAAGTAGATAACGATTCAAGGGCGCCGAGAAGAAGTCTGCCAAATGTTGGCAATCAAATTAAATCGGTGCTGCTGGGGCCTCTTAGAACGTTCCTTTTCACCTAACATACATTTTTTTTTTATTTTCACTGGCCCTGTCGGGAGCATTTTTTATTAAGCCCAGCAACATTGAAGAGCTCCTCTTCGTGACAACCTCTACACCAGAGCATTTAGCGATCACGATGTCTTGAGGAAGGTGCTTGGGCGTTACTACGCAGACGTTCTCTGCGGCGCACACAATCGATCAGGTTTCGGTGTCTCTGCATATGTCCTCGCAAGAAAATGAAGGAATATTACAAAATAATATTTTTGACGGAATTTTTGCAAAGATAAACAAGCTGCGAAGGACCGCAGAGGACATATTGGAAATTTCAGGGCAGCTCATTTGCTTTATTGCATTTGTGCAACGGTATTAAAAATAGGGATGAAAGCAACGTGAAATTTATCGATTGCATTTTAATAATGCCTCATCTTTGTGGGACAGTAATCGGTAACTGTAATCAATTGCATTGTTTGAAGAAGTAATTGAAATTGTAAACGGCTACTTTTTTTGTACCGTGTACAAGTCCGCTGCTACGAAATATTTTTACACATGTTGTGTGGTCGATTTGTTTTTCTCCTGGTGCTCCACGTGTGCTTATATATGAAAATATCCCTCGTCTGGATGGTAACGTGTCTTCACTGTCGGCCTGTCTGTATGAGTGAGTCGTTAGACTACACTTCTAATTTGCTCAAGTTCTCGTTCCACGACCGTCTTCGCCGTATACTGTAATATTTCACAGTGTGTCAGTTCCTCCACTCTTTCAAAGGCTGGGAAGGTATCACATGTTAGTTTCATGGCTTTCTTTTTTTGAGAGGGGTAACCCGACGTCCAGCAGCGTTGCCGCAGAAGCCAGCGCACCCGTACCAAGGAATCGTCTTCAGTGAGGTGCTTAGAGATGTGCGGATAGAAGCGGCATCTATGTAATGGTCTTCCAAAGAGCCCAGCATTGCAGCACATTACGCACATTTCCATTAGTTGAGTGATAATGTGAATGCCGTCTTTATTTACTTGTGTGGCCGACAAAAAGTCGCAACGGTCGTCGGTTGAATATATCTCATAAACCCAGTTGTTTCGATATGCGACGTAGATAACGAGTAGGCAAAATTTTAGTTGCAAGATATATACAGAGAGTTCATAGATAAAATGGCAGAATAACCAAAAGCACGAACGAGTTCTTTCGATGGTCCTCTGAAGATGACTAGTGACCATACAACAGGGTTATCTCGTATGTCACCTCGGTGAGCTGGTGTAGAACCTTGTAGGGCCCGGATTAGCGGGAAAGAAGTTTCGAAAACATGCCGATGTGACGACAAGGCATCCAAAGAAGAATGGAGGAGCCCATTTCGAAATGAAAGATTTTGCGGTGCCTCTCGTAACGAGCTTTTTGAGTCAGCTGCCAGGCAGAGAGATGGTCCCATGCGATGTTAGGAGCAGTTTGAGCAGGAGCAATAGCGTTGCGAGCATATTCTGTAGCAGCGTACGGAGCTGATGGAAGTGGCGTCTCAAAGGACAACGTGGGGTGACGGACAAACAAGAGCTAAAAGGGGGGAAACCAGCTGTGTGGTTGTAGGACGACTTGTATGTGAATGTCCCAATTACGTGGTCTATTGAAACGTACACGGATAGCATCGTGATGAGCGTGTGGTTGAAGCGTTCTGTAAGTGCGGCTGAAGCGTTCTGCGAATGGTAGGTGGTGGTCATGTTGTGACGTGTACAACAAAAGACCGACCGCGATCTGTCACACTCCGCCATGGAGCGCCGTTGTGGAGGATAACGTCGGTGAGCAGGAAGTCAGCAACGTCCGTGGTGCAACTGGTTTGAAGTGCCCGTGCGATCGCGTATGGTGTCGCGTAGTCAGCAGCTACGGCGATCCACTTGTTCCGCAAAGTCAGAAATGGCCCAACGAGATCAAGGCTGATGAGGTAGAACGGACTAGTTGGAATGTCTATAGGCACAAATGGGCCGACAGGCTGCAACGACGAACGCTTGCGGCGTTGGCAGCACTTGCAACCAGCAACTTAGCGGTGCACAGAACAGTAAATGCCTGGCCAACAGAATCGACGCCGCACGCGGTTGTATGTACGGGGTACTCCGATGTGTCCGGCTGCTGGGGTATCGTGGAGCTGGGAGAGTAGAACGGAGGGTCGTGGGTACTACGAGCAGAAGCTCGGTACCGTCGCAGTTGGTATTGTGATGGTAGGGAATATTGTCGCAGAGAAGGAGCAGGTGGAGCGACGGGTAAGGTGGATTACAGCGCAGACGATCGATGACGGACCAGGAATTTGCATCTCTAAGCTGTTGATTGCGCATACCGCGCATACCACTCATGTCGGAAATGGCGAGGACGCAGGTGTCGGAATCGTGGGCGGTGGAATCGGAAGGTCAACTTAATGACGTGATAGACAATCGGCGTTCGGGTGCATGGCGCCGGGCTTGTAAAGGGCATCAAAGCTGAATTTTTAACACTTAGCAACCAGGGACCAAGGCGTCCAGTCGGGTGATGGCCGACCCATGATGGCCGAAAGTATGCTGACAAACAAGTACGGTCGAAATTCGGCGACTACCCTAACTACAGCAAAACATTCGCATTCAGTGATGGAGAACTTGCGCTCTGAAGGAGGGAGAAGGCGACTAGAGTAGGCGAGGACGCAGTCTCAGTCTCGTTGCTGCTGTGCGAGGATAGTGCCGATGCCATGTCCACTGGCGTCCGTTCGTACTTGTGCAGACGCTGTGGGGTGAAAACGCGCTAAGATTGGAGGAGTATAGTAAGCAACAATGTGAGCGTTTGAAATGCATCGGCTTGTGGAGGACCCCATGAAAATGTGCTTTCGTTCTTTAGGAGCTGCGTTAGCGGACTGCAAATGTCGGCGAAGTTCTTGACAAAATGTCGGAAATAAGAACATAAGCCAACAAAGCTTCCGACGTCTTTGGCCGAAAGTGGCATGCAATTTTGTTAAGGTCAGGTTGGACGCTCCAAAAACGCACATGGTTGCCTAGGACAGTATCTACACTTTGAAAAGTTCAACTAAAGGCGAGCACGTGGGAAATCGTCGAGCACTGCCGGTAAGCGAGTCAGGTGGCTCTCAAATGCTGGCAAAAAATGACCACATCATCAAGGTAACAAAGGCATGTCGGTGATTTCTTGCCACGATGCAGAGAGTCCATCCTTCTTTCAAACGTGGTGGGGGCATTACATAACCCAAAAGGCATAACTTTGAATTTAGAAAGACCGTTGGGTGTAACAAATGTGGTCTTTTCGCGGTTCAAGGTGTCAACAAAAATCTGCCCATGTCCTGATAGAAGTTCGATGGATGATACGTAGGTAGACCCGTGAAGACAGTGGAGGGCTTCATCAATACGCGGCAGTCAGTAGACGTCCTTACATGGGACACTGTTATTAGTGATGGTAACGAGGGTGTGGGGAAAGGTAATGTTTTGGGCCTACACCTATTAGAGTCAAGAAATAATCACCATCGGAATTAAAAGTAGGGCAGTAAAGTTCACGTTCGGTGGCTGTCCAACCTGATCGACCAAGCAGAAACACGGTTGGCATGTGGACGGACCATCAGAGGGAAGAGGCAGGTCGATCTCGAGGACACCACTTCCATAATCAAACAGGACGGAATGGGCTGATAGAAAGTCCATGCTGAGGATTAGCTTATGAGAGCACGACTGCACTACTTTAGTAGTGCAGTCGTGGCGCCGTCGACAACACTTACGCGTACTCAGTCCATCCCAAGGACAGGAAGAGTTCCTCTATCAGGGACACAGATAGTTGACAACATGGGTGGGGTGAAGACCTTCTTCAAGTGATTACAAAGCTCTGAACACATCACAAATATCTGTGCTCCCTTGTCAACGAGAGCAGCGACACGTACGCCATCCACTTTAACCTCTATTAGGTTACGTAGTGTCGGCAGTGTGGTCAGAGGACTTTGCGGACTACTTGTTAATGCAGCGTCACCTCTGGGCGCTGCGTCGCCTATTTTTCCGAAGGTTTTTCCGAAATCGGGCATGAAGGAGCGACGGCGCGCACAGAATACAAGACAACGCTTCACAGCTCCGAACGAACGGTGGCTTGGACAAGAGGTATCATCGGGGACGTAGGCTGAACGGCGCGGAAGCATGCGGAAGCAGGAGACATGGCCTTTTTGCGACGGGTAATCTTTGTGAGATGGTCCGCAGTGAGCGGTACCTGTGGTACAGGTACCCCTTGTTAGGCAGTCACGCGAAGTTGTGAGCGATGCGCCGGCTTCTGACGTTCTCAAAACGCTTACACTCCCGCATAATGGAATCGACCGTGTTTGAGTTCTTGCAAGTGAGCAAATTCAAAGCATCATCTGCTATCCCTTTTAAAACATATCCCACTTTGTGTGAATCCATCATGTCATCTTCCGCTTTGCGATAAAGGGCCAAAGTCCTGTACATAAGAAATATAGGACTCCGTAGATGTTTGGGCCCGTCACACCAGCGCCTACTTCGCGGTGGCCATACGATCAATGGCCTTCCCAAACAGATCATGCATCTTTCGTTTGCAGGAATCCCAACTTACGATGTCGGCTTCATTATTCCCGAACCAAACCTTTCCTGCTCTTTGTAACTAAAATATAACTTTCGCCAGCATCACCGTATTGTCCTACCCCTTGATTTAAATTACACGCTCGTATAAGGACAACGAGTCGTCAATATCGCCTTCATCGGTTGTGTAAAACGTGCCTGGATCTCTTTGTCGCGCAGGGATAACCTTTGACATTGCCACCGCTGAGAAAGTGGCTGCCTCTTCAGCCATTATGTAAACATCCAAGTGACGGTCGCTGCGGAGCTCCATCATAAGTTCTTGCCCAATCCTCAAAAGGCAAAATTATACGTACAAAATGCCGTCGCTTCTTCACGCCCGACTAACCATCATCAAGTCAACTATGTTCAAGGCCCCCGCTGCATAAATTCCCAGCCAAGATGGAAGAATAATTAAAACCAGGAACGAGCTCTTTCGATTGTCCTCTTCGTCGTCCTGCTGAGCACCTTATTAAAATTGCGGGAATGGCTTGTGGCAATGTCCCTAGAAAATTACGGGGCCTGTAACTTTGCAATGTAATTTGCAAATTTCCGCGAAGCGGTTTAAGGCTATTGGTCCGTTAGAATATCCAGTTCAGTTCACTTCTCTTTACTCGCTTTCAAATTATTGCGCAAGGTTACTAGCGCAAATGCTGAGCTCGTGAAATTGTCGACTGCTATACCATAGGGGGCTCAACTGTGAGTCGCGTTTGGTAACAACCATCCTGCATAACACTATTTTGCAGCTGGAGAAATTACCTTGAGTGACTGCTCCTTTGCCTGGGCAAAGGAAGAATCCAAGATGGATCCTCCGGTTCTTCATAATATCAGCGTCAACGTGAGCAGTGGCTCCATTGTAGGCATCGTGGGTTCTGTAGGAAGCGGGAAGTCTTCGCTCTTGTCGGCTGTCTCCGGCGACATGAGATGCCTGAGGGGCTCCGCAGTGCTTAGAGTGAGTGATCAACGCACTGGGTCTCTTTGCCACTTCTTTGTAAATGAGTTGATGGTAAAGCTACATTCTGATGTGCGCGCTTATTCTGATCTTATTGCAAGCTAGATGGCAGGAAACCAATCCCTGCACGAGAAGATGTCCGCTTCTTTCCCGGTAACAGATCTGGTAATTTTGGTAACGCTTATCCCTAGCACGGTGTTTCAAGAAAGTTTCGCACTCTCATTGCAGATTTACTTTTTGCAAAATTTCCTATCAACGTCTAATAAGCCCTAATTTTCAAGCACGCTGTGCGCTTGGCAGCAAGAGCGATCTGCCACTATCAAGTCTTGTGCTCGGTCAGTGTTTTTTCGTGTAGTGGACACTTGTCTAACTCCATCGCTGGAAGTTTGGTTCGTCTTTGCATGTTTGTATGGCTTCGCTTGTTCACAATTGAGCGCTCCTTTATACTATGCAGAAACTGGTTAACAAGCGCTCGAAAAAAATGGTTGCCCGCCGATCTTTTCTGTAAACAACAAAAGAGCAGCCATTTTTTCTACAGCGCGTGCCGCTTTTATGACGTAGTGCATTCAAACTTGCACTGCCATGCGAGAAAACACGCACTAAATAAGCATATCAGACCATTCATAGGCCCCAGGGTTTAGGAAACCGCACGAAAGAGCACGTTTCGCTAACGGGAGTTGTCGTTGTAGTGTAGGTGTTGACCAACAAAGTATCTGGTGAGTGCTACCGTGATGTTAAATTCAGTGTGCTCTTTTCAAACACCCTGTGCAGAACCTATTAATATTAGTGTCACCCCCTTGTGGTGACTCACGTGCGGCTTTGCGCTGCTCAGCACGGAATCTTCGATTCAATCTGAGCCGCGGCAGCTGCGTTCAGATGGAGAAGAAAAATGCAAGAACCCTTGTGTCCCGTTTTTCAGATGCACGTTAGATGCCACCAATTGGTTAACATCGAACCGTAGTCCCCCACAACGCCATCCCTCATAACGCGAATGTGCAGTTTCGGGACGTTAAAACCCAGAATTTATGTAATTGCTATTGTTACTTGTACACTGCATTCCTCTTGGCCTCTGATTGTTTTTTTCCCACGGATTATAACTTTTACGCAGTTAACGCATGGTTACTGATGCGCCCGCATGAATCTAATTTTTTTTATGTTGTCGCCAATTCTATGGCAAAAGAGCCTCGTGTATTGAGAATTATGCATGCGAAGCGCATAGTGTTGTCGTTCCTAAAATTCCGTGAGAACCACTGATTACTCGCACTTCCCACAGTTGTACACCCGTAAATGGCCGACGGACTTGATTTGTTAGCTCACATTCGACGATGAATTATTGTGCTCGCCGCGGTTGTGATTTGGTTGTTTCTTGTTTTTGTGGGAGCAAGTTGCCCAATGCAAATTCGTAACTCACCTTTTTGAATGTAGCTTGCTTCTTCGTCGTCGCTACAGCAAAACATTACATAGTTTGGCATTTGGCAAGAATGTTTTGTACACAGAGCTCCTGCATGGCAATTAACTTGTTTGATTGAGTCAATGGAGCTGCCACAAAACTATCGAGTAAGTTGCAAAGAAACCGTTTCTAGTTGCTTTTATCGCCAGGATGACAAAAAATACTGTAACTCTATTCCTACAAGCACCCCAATTATTTATTGCGGTACGTTTACGCAGGGCACAATTGGTGTTGTATGTCAAAGACCTCATGTGTTCAACATGACCATAAGAGACAACATAATCTTCGGCAGAAAGGTTGATGAATCGTACTACTGGAAAGTGCTGGAAGCTTGTCAAATGATTCGAGACATCGAGAGTCTTCCGGCTGGTGACTTGGCTGAAGCAGGAGAGAAGGTAAGGTGACAGTATACTGGAGGGGGGGGGGGGGGGGAGGAGTTACAGATAAGGCATCGCAAATGCAGAGCTTTCAGGAGTGATATATCATTTGGGACAGCCTTTACGCTAAAGCAAGGTGTAAGCACACTACAATACCGAGTCACTTCATTAGGCAATCATTTTTAGAAGCTAGTGGCATATGAATGTACTCGTTGTGATTCTGCGTTCATTTTCTTATATAACGATGATAGTACAGTAGCTATAACGAATACAATATTGCATGCAGGAGAAAATGGATAATTTTACATCTTTTGATACATCTGATTTGTTTCAGAGCACTGGTTTAGCCTTTAGTGAGCGCGAATCACACATTCAAAAGATACATTCAATAGATGGCAAATACTCTTAATAAGTGGTTCTAAATAACGCGTAAGCAATGACCAATGTGTTATTTTTTACTCTGAAGCGGTTGTTTCTAATTGTGAAGTCCCGGGATCATGCGTCCGTGATAGAGGCAGATTATGCCTCTCGCTTCTCCACAAATAACTCTAGAGGGAAATGGCTTCTTTTCGTCATCGTATGCCAGAAAACTATTCGCTTGATGTACTCGCCTTTGCTAGTGGCCCTGAAACTGACGTTGTCCAAGCGCTCGCTTGGACAACGTCAGTTTAATATTTTATAATGTAAAACAGTATGAAATGTTCAAATGTGCAATATAATTTGGAGAAGGGTTGAAATCTGGGCCAGTTGGTACATACTTGAACGGAAAAAACCAGTCAAAAACACAAAGGACCAGAGGAGAAGTTCACGACACAACGACTGGACTATCAACTGTGGTTTATTAGAATCGGTGTAGTCCCAGCAAGGGCAGCAGAGCATGCGCAACCGCATCATCACTTATCACATAGCATAAAAGACAGCGCCGTTTCTATCGGGAGCGACTTAGAAATTCAAATTCTTTTTCTTGTAAGCGCACCGAGGTTGTACTAACGCAGTCATCACCTAATAAACTGATGAAGTACGCTTCCAAGATTTCACGCTCTTCTTTGCCCTTGCCCCTACCAAGAATGGTCACATTGCTAAACAAAGGATAACAACCACACTCATTGCAATGGCGAGGCAAGTTTGCACCGTTATCTGACCCCAGGGAGGAGTGGTGCTCACGCAGGCGGTCATTAATACATCGACCGGTTTGGCCTATGTAAAATCTTTCGCACGTGAGAGGGAACTTATAAACAACCCCTGCAGCACATGCCGTGAAACGATTTTCATGCTGCGTTGTGCACACATGGTTCCTTGCCCTGCCTCGAGAAATGCGCGAACACAGACCCGAAAGCTTACAAGGGGCAGAAAAAACAACACTTACTCCCTCCTTGGCGGCAACTTTCTTAATACTGTGGCTCACTTTATGCACGTACGGCATAACTTCAAGTTTCTTACGTTCAATAGCCCCACCATCTACCAGCTCCGTACGTTCCTTCTTTAGCCTCTGAAGCAGCGATTCAGCCACCGCTTTCAAAAGAGGCGGAGGGAACCCTGCTGCTTCTAGACGTTGAAATTGTGCGTCAAAGCTACTTTTAATGGCGTGGTGACAGCTTCTTTCAAGTGCATTGCGGAAACAATTCATTGCAATCCCTCTTTTTACAATCTTTGAATGTGCAGATCCAAATGGTAAAAGAGCTTTCTTGCCCCTAGGTGAAAACATCCAGCACAAATGCCCGTCGTCAAAGAAAGTTAGTTGCAGTTCTAGGAACCTGATAGAATGATTGCTAGGAAGTTCATGAGTGAAATTAAGAGTGCGTGAAGAAGCTTTAAAAGCAGTCAATACATCGTCTACTGCTGCGGGCAGAGTGTCATTTGGTAAAAGCTCTAAAAGTACTAAAAAATCGTCCACATACCTAAAAACTTTGCACACACGCTTGTTTAGAAGGAAGCCTTGAAGTTTCCTGTCAAATTTTGCTAAAAATATCTGGGAAAGCACTGGGGCAACACTAGAGCCAATACATATTCCTTTTTTTCTGAAGAAACAAGGAACCTTTGAATTCAACAACAGTGGATGACAGATAAAAGGATAGGAGCTCTAGAAAGGCATCCACCGACATACCACATGCATTCTGGAAGTTTACAGCACTGCAGTGATCAATAAGTTCACGCACAGCTACAAAGAGTTCATCATGGGGAATGCTGTAGAAGAGGTCTTCAATGTCAACTGAAAAGGAGTTAGCTGAATTTGGAGTTAGGCACTTCGCAATGTCTAGCGAGCTTTGGTTCGTGATGCCTTCGTTATACTATTGTTACGGCTTTCACTGCCTTCGTGACTAATATTTACGAAAGAACATGAGCCGATTACATAATTCAGCTTAGTGCCAGCTAAGGTGAGTACCATAAGTATCCAATGTATCTAAAAGTATCTAAATGCGCACTCTATCGGTAAAACATACAACAAGCGCTATATTACTGCTTGCTTGAAAAACAGTGGCCAGCCCCGACGTTTCTGAAGATTGTTTACTCCTAGTTCACATCTGGTCCTACCACTTGTTTCCAGTCCAGCAGCTGTTACCTGATGCTTTCGTCATCAAGAAATATTTCTTGATGACGATCCATAACTACGTTCCAAGAAATTTGCGGCAAATGTTTGCTCATGAGTGTTTCATTTCTGTCGCCTCTTATATCATGCCAAAATTATTACTCTTTTTACCCTGTGCAGGGTGAAATGCTCAGTGGAGGTCAAAAACAGCGAGTAGCTTTAGCCCGGGCGGTCTACTCAAGAAGCGACATTTACCTCCTGGACGATCCGACCAGCTCTCAAGATTCCCGCGTAGCCCACGGTATCCTCGAGCGAGTCATTGGGCCACGTGGTCTGCTCGGAACAAAGGTGAAATATTTGTTTGTTAGTACACATCATATAAAGGTATTTGCGGCCATTAACTATTTGCGCATACATCATTACATCGTGCTAAACGGTGTGAAACTTAGGTAAAAACTTATTAGACAAGTTTAGAGTGCCATCATAAGCATTTAAAAAATTCACTCGTGGGGTTCTTACGTTTTCAAACTGTACAGCGGTTTACGAGTAAGTCCGCTGCGGTGTGCATCGGGACCCCCTGGGGTTCTTTATTCTGTACCCACTGCATGGTACACGGGCGTTTATACATTTCACCCCATCGAAGCGCCGCTGCCTAGGGCTGGATTCGAACTCGCGCCCTCGGGCTTAGCAGCGCAACACCGAATGCACTACGCGACAAAGTCGGGTTACTGCAAAGATACGAATGCAGGCTAAAGTTAGAAGCATGGCTGATTGTGCACGATGAGTGCAAGCGCTGGCGAAAATTAGTCACCTTCGTCCGTCCCCCTGATCTCGGGATCTGGAACGTCCATCTTTGGTAAATTATAAAATATATTTTTATAATGTGCCGTAACCCGCCTTGCGTGCTCACATAAATAATCGTAATCGGCGAACGACTCGCCAGCTATCCCACCAGACACGGTGGTGAAACGTGTCCCGCCGAGCGAGCATCTCGCAAAAGAAACTCGTCGATAGAAATAATTTGATTCATCCTGCGAGGCACCACTCTTGTCCCGAAACATACATAAGTTGCTCCTCCACCTTCTCCGCTGCAGAAATTTGAAGGATCTGCTGGAAGACAGCCACTTTCGTCAATATTGTTACGGTGAAGTGAAGGAAGAAGTTGGATTGGTCGAGAGGAAGACGAAGTCTGGCACTTGCCTGAACGCCATTAACCTCACTTGTAAATATACATTATTTTACATTCGTGGGCCTGCTTTCTTCCTGCAACATTTTGGTGGAAGGTGCGGGGTACAATTACGGAACTTCGCAGCGGACGTCATCTACCTGCCGCCACAATGGCAAATCAACCGACACAAGTGACAATGCCTCAGCAGCCCGTGCCAACGGTCATGCTCACTCACCCGCGGGACCCAGGGACATTTTGTGGCATGGACAACGCCGACGTCGAGGACTGGCTTACGATGTACGAGCGAGTGTGCGACAACAACAGGTGGGATCCAACAATGATGCTTGCAAACGTGATATTTTATCTAAGAGGAACTGCGAAGCAGTGGTACGACACACACGAAGCTGACCTAACGAGCTGGGATGTCTGCAAAGACAAAATGCGAGACCTGTTTGGTAGACCTGTCGGTCGTCAGCTGGCAGCTAAAAAAAAACTTGCGTGCCGCGCTCAGATGTCCACAGAATCCTATGTCATGTACATACAGGATGTGCTGGCCCTCTGTCGCAAGGCTGATGACAACATGACCGAGGCAGACAAGATTGGTGACATACTTAAAGGTATTGCAGACCATGCCTTCAATCTCCTAATCTGTAAGGATTGTGCCACTGTGGATGCAATTGTAAAGAGTGCCGGCGCTTCGAACAAGCGAAGGGCCGCCGCGTCGCTCAAACTTTCGACCGGCTCCCAATACCGCCGCGACATCTTTTTGCGAAGACCCGCCGCAGTTCGTTCAGCCCGCAGGACCGGAAGATATCACGCGCTCGTTCGCCGTGAGCTTGAGGCCATGGCTCCGGCTCCAGTTCGTCCCGACTGTCGGGAAAGCGTGCCCGCTATCTCCCTTATACGAGCGGTCGTTCGGGAGGAAATAGCAAGTTTGGGCATTCCATCTCTCTGCTCGGTCCGCCATACAAACACCTACCAGATTTATCCGGCCGCTCGCTCCCAGACGCAAAGCTTTCCGTCACGCCGTCGCAACCCAGCTGACTGGCGCACAGTGGATGATAAACTCATCTGCTTTAATTGTTCCGGTATTGGACACATCGCCCGTCATTGCCGTAACCATTGGTCGTCGCCTCCTCGGTGGTCGTCTCCGAGTCACTACCGCCAAGTACCAGACAATCGCACTTTCTCGCCCTATCCGCCGTCTAGGAACATGAACGCCGACAGTGCTCCACCAAGATCTAGCCGCTCCCCGTCTCCGCAAGGTCGTAGGTCCCGTTCGCCACTTGTTCAGCGCTCTTCGTCCCCTTCTGCAACCGGTCGCTTCGCTTCGGGAAACTAGGCGGTGTAGCTCCCGGAGGTGAAGCTGCATCTACGACCCGGCCCACAAATCCTCTGTTGACCCTGCCTACATGTGGAAACCTACTGGACATTGAAATTGATGGTGTTCCTGTTAGATCTCTCGTTGATACAGGAGCGCAGCTTTCAGTTATGAGGGCTGCTCTCCGCCGAAGGCTCAAGAAGGTTCTGACACCCGCCGTACTGGGCACTGTGCGAGTCGCCGATGGGAGTACTTGACCTGTCCTTGGAATGTGCACAGCACGTGTGACCATTGGGGGCCACTATACCGTTGTTCTATTTATCATCCTTGAACACTGTCCGCACGACCTAATTCTCGGCCACGACTTCCTTTCCAAACACTCTGCCCAAATTGACTGCTCCACAGGTGTTGTACAATTGGACCTACCGCTTCCTGCCGACGCAACAACTTGCGCTTCACACCGCTTATGTTCAGCTGAGTTTGCAAGGCTGTCTCCACAAGCGGCTACAAATGTCCTCCTGACGCCCTGTCCTCCCGTACCTGATGGCGAGTACGTCGTGTCGCCGCTTACTGACGTGGTTTTGTCGCGACATATCGCCCAGCTGAGCACCTTAGTCCGGATCCGCGAAAACTGCACTCGCGTGCCCATCCTCAATTTTGGATTTTTGTCGCATGTGCTGCCACACGGTATCGCCATAGCGCATATCACTCCTTTGGAAGAATTCGAAGTTTCTTCTTTGACCTCTGAATCCTTCCTCAGTACCAACGGACCTTTGTCCCCCACTCCTCCGTCCTCGACGCCTACGGACGATGTTTCTAATATGATCGCCCCAGACCTTCCTTCCGAGCAAACCGCAGCTGTTCTTCACCTGCTGTCATCTTATCGGGACATCTTTGATTTCGACGACCGTCCACTTGGTCAGACATCTGTTGTCACGCATCGCATCAACACCGGTGACGCCAGCCCCATTCATAGGCGGCCATATCGTGTCTCCGCAACAGAAAGGGCCATCATACAAAAAGAGGTAGACAGGATGCTGGACAAGGACATCATTGAACCTTCAAGTAGCCCGTGGGCATCACCAGTTGTATTAGTTAAGAAGAAAGACAACTCGTGGCGCTTCTGCGTTGACTACCGTCACCTCAACAGAATAACAAAGAAGGATGTTTATCCCCTGCCTCGCATTGATGACGCTCTTGACTGCCTTCATGGATCCCAATATTTTTCATCAGTTGACCTCCGCTCCGGCTATTGGCAGATTAGCGTCGATGAGATGGACCGCGAGAAAACCGCATTCGTCACTCCAGATGGCCAGTACCAATTTAAAGTCATGCCCTCTGGATTATGAAATGCGCCAGCTACATTCGAGCGCATGATGGACTCTCTCTTGCGCGGCATGAAGTGGCCTACATGCCTCTGTTACCTCGACGATGTGATTGTGTTTTCGCCGAACTTTGAGAGCCATCTGCGGCGTCTCACAACCATACTCTCCGTGTTTCGCAGGGCTGGCCGTCAGCTAAACTCCTCCAAGTGCCATTTCGGTCGCCGTGAAATAAACATGCTCGGCCATCTCGTCAACGCCGCCGGAATCCAACCTGATCCACAGAAAGTTCACGCCGTGCGAAATTTTCCTGTACCTTGTTCAACCAACGATGTCCGTAGTTTTCTGGGCTTATGCTCTTATTTCCGGCGTTTTGTGAAAAATTTTGCTAACATAGCTCACCCTCCCACTGACCTTCTTAAGAAAGACGTCTCTTTCTCTTGGGGACCACTGCAGGAGAAAGCGTTCTCCACCCTGTTTGAGCGGCTTACAACTTCCCCAATTCTGTCACACTTTGACCCTTCTGCGCCCACTGAAGTACGAACTGACGCGAGTGGTCATGGCACCGGCGCTGTCCTCGCTCAGCGTAAGCAGGGCCAAGACCGTGTCATCGCTTACGCTAGCCGCCTTCTTTCCACGCCCGAGCGAAATTACTCCACTACTGAGAGAGAATGTCTCGCGCTCGTATGGGCGGTCGCAAAATTTCGGCCCTACCTTTTCGGTCGGCGCTTCTGCGTCGTAACCGATCATCATGCCCTTTGCTGGCTCTCCTCTTTGAAGGACCCCACTGGACGACTTGCAAGTTGGGCCTTGCGTCTACAAGAATATACATTTTCTATTATGTATAAATCAGGGCGCCTGCATAAAGACGCTGACTGCCTGTCCCGCAATCTAGTGGATCCCCCGGACTATACGGATGCAGACTCGGGCATCAGTGTTCTATCCCTCTCCGGCTTCCTCCATATTGGCGACGAGCAGCGCAAAGATCCTGTTCTTCGAACGCTTATGGAACGCCTAAGCTCCTCGCCCAATGACCCGTCCCTCCGGATGTTCACCTTCCGCGATGGAACTTTATACCGTCGTACCGTTCGTCCTGACAGCCCGGAGCTCCTCCTAGTCGTTCCCAAGCACCTTCGACTAGCCGTGCTCCAGCAACTTCACGACGCTCCTACTTCTGAACATCTGGGCATCACTCGAACATACGACCGCCTCCGGCGACGCTTCTTCTGGCCCGGCATTTATCGCTCTGTGCGCCGTTATGTCACTTCTTGCGACCTGTGTGAGCGCCGGGCGACGCCTGCTCTGCCTCCCGCTGGCTTACTGCAACCAATTGATATCCCTAGAGAGCCCTTCTTCCGTGTGGGCCTAGATCTCCTTGGCCCCTTTCCAACTTCCATCAAAGGAAACAAATGGATTGCTGTGGCAACCGATTATGCCACGAGATATGCCATCATACGAGCGCTACCAGCCAGCTGCGCTACAGATGTCGCCGACTTCTTATTATACGACGTCATCCTGCACCCCGGCGCCCCTCACCAGTTGCTGACGGATCGCGGCCGCTACTTTCTATCGAAGGTCGTCGATGATCTGCTCCGCTCCTGTTCTACACAACACCAGATTGCTACCGCGTACCACCCTCAAACGAACCGCCTCATCGAGCGACTCAACCGCACGCTAACTGAAATGCTGGCCATGTACGTTTCCGACGATCACTGCGACTGGGACGTCGCTTTACCGTACATCACTTTCGCATACAACTCGTCCCGTCGCGATACTGCCGGATTTTCACCATTTTACCGGTTGTATGGCCGCGACCCCACCTTGCCCTTTGACACGTTGCTACCTTCCGCAGTACAATCACCCAGCACTGATTACGCTCGCGATGCTATTGACTTAGCCGCCCAGGCCCGAGAAGTCGCCCGTAATCGCCTCACAGTCTCGCAAGCTTCTCAAAAGCGACGCTACGACCTTCGGCACCGAGACCCATTTTTCACCTGGTTCCCTTGTCCTTCTCTGGACCCCTTCACGTCGCGTCGGCTTGTCGGAAAAACTACTTTCCTGTTATTCTGGACCGTACCAGATCTTACGCCAACTGTCCGACGTGACATACGAGATCGCCCAAGTCGGTCAGCCTTCAGTGCATTCCAACGTCACCAGCGATGTTGTTCACGCCGCCAGGCTGAAGCCCTATGTCCCCCCATTAAGTGAGGCTCCATAACTTGCACCGGGACGGCGCTACTCCACCGGGAGGGTGATGTTACGGTGAAGTGAAGGAAGAAGTTGGATTGGTCGAGAGGAAGACGAAGTCTGGCACTTGCCTGAACGCCATTAACCTCACTTGTAAATATACATTATTTTACATTCGTGGGCCTGCTTTCTTCCTGCAAAAATATTTTCGGGCTGCATGTCATCATTGGTGTTTTATAGCATTTGTTTAAATATTTACGCGTTGCCCCTCCCCCGTATATTGTAATAGCAGCACTCTCCGTACATGATGGCAAAATTCCGCAGAGACACCTAAGTCCCTTTGATGAATAGTTTTCACTTAGGTATTCAAGTTTCAAGTTTCAAGTTTCAAGTTTATTCATCAATGATGTCAGATTTACAAGAATTGTATGCAAAATGAGCACTACACAGGGAGTCCCAAAGTTACAAACTGTCAGGGGGACTCCCATACATGAAAAAATAAAAAAGACAATACAGATCAAACATTGGTTACGGTGGCATTACAGACTAAATAAGAAACAGCGCGAAAAAAAGAAGAACTCAAAACTGTTTAGTAAGGCAAAAAATTGCGGAGAAGACTTCTGTAGTGAACAAGTAATGCAAATGTAAAATACAATAAAAATATGAGTAATAAACGTGTAGTACAATAGCTAAGTCAATTATGATTACAATCACAAAGGCAGTGGTTAGGATGAAGAGAGTTGCTGCATAAAGTATTTCTTAACCTGATTCTTGAATATGTGCTCTGTGGGGGATGATTTTATGGTATGTGGAATAGAATTCCATAGTTTTATTCCCGCAAATGTGGTAGTGAACTTACCATAGTTTGTGCGCACTTTAGGCAAAAGACGATTATCGAGTTCAGAGAACCTAGTAGTGTTAGTATTTACAAAAGTTTCAGTAACAAAGCCATCTATGTGTGCAATATTACGAAATAACTTATAGATCACGATTGTTAACTTTAACTGAAAGAGCTGATGAAGAGGATGAATGTTTAAACTGCAATAAAGTGGCGTTGCATTCGATAGGAAATGGCTGAAAGTCATGAGGCGAATCGCCTGATTCTGCATGCGTTGAAGTTGGCTGAGGTGAGCGAGGTATGTGTTTCCCCAGGCTGATATGCAGTAAGATAAATGGCTGTGAATGTGTGCATGATAAAGGGAATGGATAATGTGTGGCTGAAAGTACGAGCGGGTTTTGATTATGGCGCGTATTCCAAACGATATCTTACGGACAAGTGACTGCGCATGAAGATTGAATTTCAGATGCCTGTCTAAAACTACGCCAAGAAACTTAGTGCTAACAGATATTGGTATTAAGTTGTTTTCAAGACGCACCGATATAGAGTTCGAAATTAGTGTCGGGGAGGAATGAAAAACCATAAAAACCGTTTTTAGAGGATTGATGCACAACATGTTCTTTTGACACCAGGAAGTTATGTTATGCAGATCAACGTTAACATTTTGCTGTAGCTCGTCGACATCGTTAGCACAAGTAAAAATAGTGGTGTCGTCTGCATATAATATACAGTCTGTAGTGGTTAGAACATTAGGTAGGTCGTTGATAAATAGCAGAAACAGCAGCGGGCCAAGGATCGAGCCCTGAGGAACGCCTTGATATATGTTCTTAGCAGATGAGAGTTTGCCGTCAATCTGAACAACTTGAGTACGATTAGTTAGGTAGCTAGAAATAAGCTGAAGTGCTGGGCCAGTTATGCCGTAAGATTCAAGTTTATGTATTAGAATTTTGTGATTAATGGTGTCAAAGGCTTTTGTTAAATCTATGAATACACTTCCAACCAGCAGGCCTTGGTCGATTGCCTTCTTGACTTTGTCGGCAAAGGTTAGAAGCGCAAGCTCAGTTGAGCAACCCTGCCGAAAGCCATACTGTTTAGGTGATAGTAGATTAAATTTTGCTAGGTAGGATGATAAACGTGTATGAACTAGTCGTTCAATGATTTTACTGAAAAATGAAAGAATACAAATAGGCCTGTAGTTATTCAGAAGTTCACGATTGCCTTTTTTGTGAACAGGTGTTATTTTACCAACTTTCAGAGAACTGGGAAATATGCCTGCTTTAAACATTTTGTTAACAATATCGGCTATGATAGGAGACAGTTCATTAGAAACTAACTTGATACGTGATGGGTGAACAGAGTCTAGGCCAGGTCCAGTAGACCTAAGCGAAGATATAACATGAAGAACTTCCTTTGCATTCGTAGGTCCCAAGTAAAAAGAATGAAGATGACGAGGCAATGTCGGTAATGGGGGATCTGTTTGAGAATCGCAAGTACTGCTAAAATACTCGCTGAAGGCATTCGCGATATCAGCTGGGTGGCAGTATGTATGTGTCTCAGTTTTTATTTTTGTTACATGCTCACGGCATTTATTATTTAAGAATTCGTTAATGACCTGCCAGTTGCGCCTCGTATTATTGGCATTATTCAAAATCTTGTTCTGAAAGTAATCTCGTTTAGCACATTTAAGTGCTGCTGCAAGCGTGTTAGAATATTTTTTGAAACGAGATTTAAGTTCACAGTTAAATGGTTGACAAATTACCTTTTTGTGGAGCCGATTGTTCTTCAATATACATCGAAGTAGCGCTTTCGGAGCATTCATTCATCGGAGCATCGTCGTTCACGTTGTAAACTTTTGCACGACGTTCCGTTTGAGACATGATGGCGGTCGTATACGTCATCTTGTACACTTATGATTTGGCGTCGATGGTGGTATTGCTCTTGTTGTTGTCCTTGATTTCCTGTCACGTATGTGGCTTCGACCCACTATGCACGATTGGCCAAGAAATGGGTAAGCGAAGCGCAGCGGTCTCATTTCGCATTGAGGAATTGTTAGTGCGTGATAGAAGACGATCACGACAGTGACCCGCAAATCATCAAAATTTATTACTCAAAGCGATTTCATTGTTGACCGTACTATTCATTTCATTCTTCCCATTTTACCTCATTTATGCTTATAGATGCATTTTTATATGTAGTGTAGTGTACTAGAATATGGGTTGCGTGTTCAGGGAGGACTCACGGCTGCCGTATTTGATGTAAAAAACCACGAGATGGCGCCACCAGAGCATGGGCCGTTGCATCATGCGTCGCTTCAGATGCACTACGGCGCTTTGCACACACACGCCTAAGAATTTGCTGTTTAATTTCTAACACGCCAATGATAACACGTCCTTGGTTCAACGGCATCATCGAAATAATTAGGTTTGGCTTCTCGGTTGGATCCATTGCAATGTTCAAGAAGAGAGCTCATTTCTTCATCAATCTCTGCATTGCCCGAGCTTACTGCTTTCGCGAGGATATACAATGGCAACCAATTTACAACAATCAGGAACTGTGTTGATGTGGGATGATCATTCGATTCCCCTTATTGTCTGACATTCCCCCCCCCCCAAAAAAAACGGATCCTGGTTTCGCCCGGATTCGTTTACATAATATGACAATCAAAATATTAAGTAACGAGACTGGCTATCTTATCTCTAGGTCACTGGATCAACAACCTATTGGATATACCTAAAGTAACTAATTACAAAATGATTTACCTATTTGCTTAATTGTTTAGGTAATATGAGCAATAGAAACAAACAGCACATTAACTTTTCAATTATTGAAATAATAATTATTTATTAATCACAACTTTATTATCTGACTTACTTCGAAACTTGACTAACTACAATATTTCAATAATTGGGTAAATAATCAATCGCCTTCAGCTCTTTATATTGCGGTGTCAACCGCAGTGGATATTTCAAGCCTTTATTTTAACCAATGCGTCGTTTCAACTAGATGAACTAAAAAGAAACACAAGCAGTGGAAACATTGGCATACGCGCTAGCGGCGTGCTGCCATCACAACTGACACGAACGAGTCACGGATTGATCGATGTTGGAGGCGGTGCTGTTGTCACGTGGGCTGGCATCCAAATGCCCGACCTTTCCACACGTGCCGCCTCACGGCAATGCATGCCGCTTGCACGCCCCCCCCCCCTCGCCCTGAACGTACTACCCCCTTTCAGTACTCTTTAGCTCTAATGCTCCAATGTAGCTCTTCACTTTGTCGCCTTTATTTTCATGCTCCAGACACGCCTTTTTGTAACCAACAACACGAGGCTACCATTCAGTCCCGATCAATGGGTCCTTATGAACGACAGGACCGCAGTGCTCTTCGAAGATCTGGACAAGCTGAAGCAGCACTCGGGAGCACCAATGGAACTCTTCAAAGAATCTAATGGTAAACGATTCCGCCAAATTGAACCGGAGGAAAGGTAAGGAACAGCACAAAGCTTTTCAACACTAAAGAAGCATTTAGATAGCACTTAATAAGGCGAACATTAATTCACGTGCTGTTGTTGCATGCACGAAGATTACATTGCAAGTTCTTCGCATCATGTGCAGAAGCCCATGAATGTTTAGCTACAAGCATACTATTTATGCTTTTGAATACTTCAGATTTATGAGCAGCTATTGCTGCTAGCTGAATGTTAGCGGCTGTCCTGCTGGCCTCCCTTTGTGCTTCTTGTAAACTCTGCGATAAAACAGTATTAAGTCATACTATCATCTTGATAAAAACGCTAAGTTATGTGAAATTATAGCAGTAGAATTAGCCTGTAACGGGATATTTATTGTGCCAATTAAAAATTAAATTATGCGGTTTTGCGTTTCAAAACGACTTTCTGATTATGAGGAATGCCGTACTGGAGGTCTCCGGAAATTTTGACCACCTGAGGTTCTTTAACGTACACCTGAATCTAAGTACACGGGTGTTTTCGCATTTAGCTCCAATCGAAATGCGGCCGCCGTGGCCAGGATTCGATCCCGCGACCTTGTGCTCCGCAGCCCAACACCAAAGCCATTCAGCAACCACGGCGGGTATTCAATGTGCCGATGTAATTTTCCGAAGATGTACACAAAGCTCATTAGCAGTGTGCCGATGATTTGTTCTCACATTCAAAAGCACCTTATATATTTCGATATTTTCCACTAGTAAATTGCCAAGGGAGCTGTCATTTGTGCGCACACTGAAACTAAGAAACTTCATTATATTAATATGCCATGTGCATTACCAGTAGTGAATACGTTGCCAGAACTCAACTATTTCAATGATCAATAAACTTGGATATATGGGACGCAAGACGACTGCCATTTCTTATGCGAAACTTACTGTCATTAAAGTAAAACGTTTTCTTCCATAACAAACAATTTCCAAGTTTGTGCCGTGAAATATATTGAGTACTGATCAGACCATCTTTTTTTTCAGGAAAGACGACGTAGGAACGGTGACAGACAAGGAAGCAGTAACGGTTCTTAAAGAAGAGGGTCTGTCCTCTAATAAGGTAACGTCTTCTTTTTGTTTGCTTTGTTTACAAATTTTGTTTATAAAATATTGTTGTGTAATTCTTTAGAAAATGCTTTGAAATATAACTGCAGTTTAAACGGACGACGGATGTATTTCCCAATATGAATGGATGCGCAAAATATAACTGGACAATTATTACCTTTCTTTCTGACACCATAACTTTGTAATTATTTTAAATAGTTTACTAAAAGAACCACAACTCTTATACAGGCGCATCAGCCTAGCCATTGCACGCGCTGTCTTTTGCTATTCTTCAAAAAACAATTACAAGGTTTATTTTGCAACATTTGCTGCTGCCTTATTCATATCAGTCCAGTATGTACTGACAAGCCTACCTACTTGACTAATCACCAATGGGTGCGTGCAAATGCCTGCTTTTATTGTTTTTACAGTGTCGGTTTTTCTTTCGTATTCTTTATGTAAGACAGACCCCCCCCCCCCCCATTTACTTCTCTAGAATATTTTTTATCGCAAAATATACTTTTCTTGACATAGAATTTTGTGCATTTCGCCACAAGTTACCTTTATTTTTTTTTCTCACATGTAGGGAAAACTGGACATTTTCATAACATACATGAAATACTCAGGCCCTTGCACAATGCTGGCACTGCTTTGTTTTGTGTTCAGCGCCGCGTTCACGGCCGGGCAGTTTGTCTGCATCAGAGCGTGGGCGGCACTCAAGACCCGTGAAAATGATATGAGCCACTCCAGTCACGACGTAATAGTATGGCTTGCCTTGACCTGCTTAGGAGATGGTAAGCGGGTCCAACACTCATGCCTAATGCAGCACTTGCGACCATGTATAGCTCAACGTATTGCGCATGCTGATGAGATGCGTTACTTAATAAATCTACACGAAAGTATTTCAGCCGACGTTTTCTCTCGTGCATTATTTGAAATGTTTACGTACAACCACCTATATCAGTCGCTTCTAACTTCCACTTGTGAGTTAGGGAGTTTTTATTGAGCGCATCATGATCCACATTTTTTCTCAGTACCAGCCTCAATTCAATAAAAAAATTAAATTAAGGGGTTTTACGTGCCCAAAACACATTCTTATTATCAGGCACGCCGTAGTGGGGGACTCCGGAAATTTGCACCACCTGCAGTCCTTTACCGTGCACCTAAATCTTAGTACACGGGTGTTTTCGCATTTCGTACCCATCAAAATGTGGCCGCTATGGACGGGATTCGATCCCGTGACCTCGTGCCTAGCAGCCCATGCACCATAGCCACTAAGCGATCGCCGGCGGGTAGCCTCAATTCATCTTTTTTTCCCCTCGCTGCTCCAGTTTTGCCCCGTTTTCCCTGCGCCCTGAGCTTGCTTTCTCTCTCCTCAAATTGCCACGCAGTGCTCTCCCGGCTGGTCGGGGGAATTCTGCTCGCTCGGGGCACTCGGCACTGTTCGCTCAGCCTCCACGACAAGATGCTCAGTCACGTGGCCAGCAGCCCGCTGTCGTTTTTCGACGCCACGCCGCGCGCAAGAATATTGAACCGCTTTTCCGTGGACCTGGAAATGAACGACAGCCGCGGGTTCGTCGCGATGAAGCAGCTATACCAGACATTACTCGGCGTCGTTGCACGGCTCGCCGTCATCGGAACGCAGGCATTGGTCGTTTGTGTCCTGGCCTGTGGTGCAGAGATTGTACTAGTCTTCATATTGGTGAGTACGGCTGTTTGCGTTCACCTCTTATCGCGCTTTAATCACTATCAGCTCAGAAATGCTTGCTGAGAACCCAGAAGCAGAAATATAGCAATGCTATTATGAAACAATTATTGCCGTCAATTCCGATTACCAATCACCACTGTCTAAAAGGACGCGGAAGCTCAGCCAGCATCAGCCAATAAGGAAGCATCAGCCAATAAGCAAATGGAATGAACAAAATTCAACCTCCAGGAAACATTGCGTGCGTAGTTTTATTTGTTGTTTGGTGGTCAATAGACAGTCTACTTACGCAAGTTGAAGTATGCGAATCTTTTGAAACCTAATTTCGGCCGAGGTGTGAAAATCAGTGTGAAAATTATTAAAGCATTGGTGCAAGCTAGGTCTACTGCTCCCCACGGTACTTTTTGTCAAGTTGTCAGGCTTCTCACATATGGAGCCATGTCAACGATCTTTCTTTCAAAGCAGATTGATGCCTCGCTCGCAACATTACTTATTTATATTTTTGTTAGTTTTTAATATACAGCCTCTAAAGAATAAACCTTCTCATGCTAGTGTCAGAAAATTTCAAAAATTGGTGCTTAGCCTTTCTGAAGAAGCCTTAAACAGTTTTTAAAGACTTCTTGCTTGCCAAATCATGGCTTGGATTACATCCTCTCCATATCGGGTGCTTTAACTATTATGCATCAAGTTTCTTTAAAGAAAGCGAGGTTGTCTGTCTGTAAGGATGAAGCCAACTTTATCTTGTCAATGGCAGCGTGAAGTAGCCACTACTTTTGTGCATTGTCGCAGATAAATACTTTTTAATGATAATTTAACAATTTTATTTACATTTACGTCAACTATGCCAATTCTATTGGTCTTTGAACGCATCAGATTAAATCGTTTGTGGCGCGTTATATCTTGTATGCATCGTTTTCACTTTTTCGCCTTCCTCGGGACTTGATATTTCTATGCTTCCGTCTGTGTCTGATGAACGTTTCCGGATCTGGTCGACATGTCATCGAACGACACTGTCCTCGGTAGCCACAGTGACTACATGGGCACCACTCGTCAGTTTTACTTTGCCTGGTGTCCACCCTTCTCCTTTGCCGTAGTTGCGCACATAGACAGCATTTCCAGGGGCGAACTACCAACTGGCGGAATCAGCCGCTGGATTCTTGGGCTTTTCGTGGCTCCTGGGATGAAGATACATGTCTAGTCTTGTACGCAAACGGTACCCAAGAAGTTCAGACGGTGAAAACCCTGAAGCCTGTTGCAAATTTCTGTAGTTACAAAGAATTCTAGCCAAAGCAGTGTCCAACTCCACACCAGGTATTCTCTTCAAGCCCTCCTTGATGGTTCTCATGGCCCGTTCGGCGAGACCATTGCTTTGAGGGTGATAAGGCGGGGTGCGAATATGCTCGATTTCATTTTTCTGCGCAAATACAGCAAACTCTGAACCGGTAAAGGGCGTACCGTTATCCGTAACTATGGTGCGGGGTAACCCAAACCTGCTAAACAAGGTTCGCATGCAATCGGCAGTTGCATTAGCGGTTGCTCAAGATACTGGAATGGCTTCTATCCAATGGCTGTGTGCGTCGACGATCACCAATAACATCTTGCTTGCAGTAGGCCTTGCGTAGCCGGCATGCAGCCATGACCACCTCTCTCGCGAAATCGGCCAGCTAACGGGGTTCCATGCAGGTGGCATGAGCAGAGCCTGCGCGCAGCTTCTAAAGTCTGAGACCATTCTACAAATGACTCGATCTAGACCTGGCCACCCAAATCTAGCCCCCGTCTTCATGGTAGACGCCCGCTGATGAGACTCGTGCAGCATCTTCAACAGTTTCTCGCTCGCCTCACTTGGTATCACCACACGATAGCCCCATTGCAACAGCTCCTTCTCTACAGACAACTCGTGTCACCTTTTCCAGAATTCCGACATTTCTCTGCTATCATCTTCTACGGCGGAAGGCCATCCTTCAGCCACGTACCTGCATATCGTGTGCGAAAAACCATCAGCTGCTGCGAGTGCTTGAATCTCTTCGTGGGAAACCGCTGGCTGGTCCCATTCGTCTATGATCAGCACCATTTCCGACAGATCTTCGGTTTCCGCTAGCGGCTCCTGCACCGATTGAGGCAAACGACTTAGAGCGTCAGAAATTAGCATCTGTTTGCCAGGATTACAGATCAGCTTGTACTGGTATGCCCCGAGCAAAAGCGCCCAGCGCTGAATTCGGGTGGCAGCCATGACAGAAGTTTGACGATCCTCTCTGAGAAGGCCCAACAAGGGGTGGTGGTCCGTTACAAGCGTGAACTCCCGTCCGAACAGGTAATCGCGGAACCGTGTCACGCAAAATACCAGGGTTAAAGCCTCGCGCTCACTTTGGGAGTATTTTCTCTCTGCTGAGGTGAGCGTTCGTTGTCTGAAAGCAATTGGCCTGTCTTCACCATTTATTGGATGGAAAAGGGCAGCACCGACAACGTAAGGTGACGCGTCGCATTCCAACATCAACTTCAGCTGCGGATCAAGTACGTTAGCACTGGGGCTGAACAAAAAGCATCCTATCATATCATATCACCAGGAAGTCCGTAGCACGGCCTCTTACGTGAGGTCTCGGCTGCGGTAACTGCATTAAGAGAAAGTACCTGCCTCCCAGCTTTTTGGCTCAAAGGCCTCCCGGAGGCACAGGTGCTATTTCCATGTTCTTGCATTTTAGCACCATGTTCATTTATCATGCATACTATCTCCATAGACAACTACATGTATCACTATAATAATTTTATTCCATATATCATTTTACGCTTCTATAATACGGATTGATTTTAGGCCACTTTACAGCCATGCTACATCCCACCATCGCCATTCACAAATCAGCGCTTAACCCAACATTATAAGTCATGGCGCTCTTTGGCCACACCTGGCCCTTGCGCCACTAAACAACACACATTCATTCATTCAAAAAGCATCCTTGGCCTTCTGAAATGCCGCGTCTTCTTTTTCGTGCTAAACCCATTTTGCACCTTTTTCAAGAAGGCTGTACAAGGGTGAAAGTATAGTGGAAACATTAGGCAAAAACTTATTGTAAAATGTAACCATTCCCACAAAGGATCGCAACTCAGTAACGTTTCGTGGTGAAGGGGCTAGCCTGTTTGCATCCACATGCTTCTCGAGTGGGTGTAGCCCTTCAGCTTCGATACGATAGCCAATATAAATCAATGATTGTTCACCAAACTTGCACTTGTTGGAACGAAGCTTGATACCGTTCTCGCGGAAACGCTGTAGCACAGCTTGCAGGTTTACGTTTTTAGCATCGCGGCTCTCGGCTATCAGGACGTCGTCTAGATAAGCCTGGGCCCGTTTTAGTCCTTGCAGCGCAGATTTAGTTTTGCGTTGGAATGTCGCTTTAGCTGATACGATGCTAAACGGTAACCTGTTGTAGCAAATGAGCCCCTTTTGTGTGTTTATCACGGCTAATTTCCGCGAGTCTTCATCTAGCTCGACCTGATTGTAAGCATCGCGAAGGTGTAAAATACTGAATTTTTTTCCTCCACACAGGCTTGCACAAATATCGTCTATGAGAGGCAAGGGATACTGCTCAACATTGCACACAGGGTTTAGTGTAACCTTGAAGTCCCCGCAAATGCGCATTTTTCCGTCCTTCTTCAAAACTGGCACGATGGGCGTTGCCCATTCGGAATGAGGGACTGGAGGTATTATACTACCTGAGACTAATCTGTCAAGCTCCTTAGACACTTTATCACGAAGAACAAAAGGAATTTTCCTTGCCTTGAAGAACTTGGGGTTTGCTCCGGCCTTGATGTGCAGTTGGGCTGGCGGGCCTTTCATGAGAGCAGCGCCTTCAGTGAAAAGGTCGGAGTGTTGCTAGAGCAGCGTCGGCACGTAGTCCAAGGCTTGTTTTGGCACAGGAGCCGTCGAATACACGCTCAGCGCCTGATGGCGTTCGTCTGTTAATTTTTTTCAGCAGGTCTCGACCACATAGACTCGGGCCATTGCAGTCTAAAACTGTCAGACTGCACTGCACTGTTGTACCTTCATAAGAAACTGGCATTGTCAGTGCACCCAAAAGCGGCAACTTTCCGAGATAACATGAAAGCTGTACTTCCGCCTTTTTTAGCTGCGGCCATCGGTGAGAGTGCAATTTGTAAATGCTCTTGGGAATGACACAAACAGGGGAGGCAGTATCAATGTCCAATATTTTGATGCCATTCCACAGAAACGATTTCCTGATGGGTGGTATGAGCGAGCGCGAGGTGGCCAAGGACTAGATTTGTGACGTGTTGTATCTCTCTCTTCGGTTTCCGTCGCCTGAGCAGTTACTGCTAGCATTTTGCTTGTTTCATTTGCCGCACACATTCTCGCTGAATGCCCTGGCCGTGCACACTTGTAACATTTGCGCCTGATTAGTCGACAAGCATTGGTCTTGTGACCACGCTTACCGCAACATTTGCATTGTTGTACGCCTTGCGACTTTGCGCGCGATTCGTATTGACCCGAGAGCTTTAGCAATCTTGCTTGTTCTTGGTCCATAACAATACCTTGCGAATCGGGTTCAGCGCTCTCCGGGCAAGGGCGAGAGCCTCGGCTTATTCAAGATTCAGATCTTTCTTTGCTAGCAGCTGCTTCTGCACTTTCTTGTATCTGACGCCGCACAAAATACGGTCCCTTATCATTCTGTCTAGCATAGTTCCAAAATTGCAGTTGTGTGCCATCTGCCGTATTGCCACTATGAATGCATGTACAGATTCCCCTTCTTGCGTGGCATTGTACGCCCTCATACATGCCTGATACACAAACTGCGATTAGGCGTCGCCTTCACGCGCAAATATTTGCACATTATTGGACGGACAGACTCCCCGGACTGTTCAGTGTGTGGCGCTGTAGAGACTATAGCACATGTGCTCGTGGTGTGCCCTGAGTATGCTCGAGAAAGACTGACATTGGCAGATACATTAAGACATTTACACAATGGACCACTGTCGGAGGACCTCTTGCTAGGCGCGTGGCCACAGAGCTGGCAGACGACAGTGACAATGTGTGCACTTTCACGTTTCCTAGGTGACACGGGCCTGGACTCACGCCTGTGATACCAGTTGTGTAATGTGTCATTCACCTCGTTCCTCCCATTATCATCCCCCATTGTGACCCTTTTTCTTCCCCTCTTCCCCTTCCCTTACGTAGAGTAGCAGGCCAGATGCTCCATTATCCGGCCGACCTCTCTACATTTCCCATTAATTAAAATACTTCTTCTTCCCCTTCTTGCTGGCAGCGATGGAAGAACTTGAAACTTTCAGAAATTTCATTCGGTACCCTTGTAGTAGCCGTTTAACATCTGCACAACTTCTTTGTAGTTCAGGGCGTTAGGCTTTCGCGTGGTTACTTTGCGTTCAAAATTTTTATTGTCCTTGTTCCAAGCGCAGCTTCCAGCAGAGCTCTTTGCTTAGCATCGTCCTTCACATCATTTGCTTCGAAATAGGCTTCAACCTTGACTAGGTACGCCTGCCACTTATCTTTTTCATGTTCAAATTATGGTAGCCTGTGTGCCATGGTCGGTGGTGGGCTCCTTCTGCTTGGCTTCCTTGCTGCAGCAGAATGCTCGTCGCCACTGTTACGTTCTACTGGCCAAAGGCCGGCAGCTACGCGATGAAATCCAGGCCGATTCGCAGAGCAAAAAGACGACGCTTTATTGACTTTATTTCCACCTCGGAAGTATATATAGAAGAGAAAAGAGAGAAAGAAGGAAAGAGGTACCATCAACGCATGCGCGGAGAGGCGCGCGTGGCTCCGAATAGGTTATGTGCAGCAGCCGGTAATATGGAAAAGCCACGCGGTTTCCCGTTAGCGCCACCCAAATACTGCTCTCAAAAGTAGTGCAAAGCAACAAAGTGTTCTTTCAGTCCTACCTCGGAGCTGCATCGCTTTGACTGGGCGTTCACCTTGGTATGTCCAGCATAAAAATGTTGGCGTTGGTGAATGCAGTTGTTTATATTATCTGACAATGGCGTTCTTGTGCAAGTGAGTACCCCTAACATCAAAATGTCTGTGGTGCATTTGGCCATTACGGGCTAGTTTGAGAACAGAAGCATACACGTTTGAGAATGCTGACTGGAAAATTAGTTTGCTAAACCAAACTAGGACATCTGAGGGGATGGAAACACTCCCACCTATAGCCAACCGTGCAGTAAAGTTTCTGCTTCAAACAAATGCAGCATAGAAAAGGTTTTTCAGTAAATACTAAACACGTGTTCAGTCCTTATGAACAAATTGCAGCAGAACTCATCTCAAGATGACTGTCGAGGGTAATGCGAATTGCCAACTAGCAATGTAGCTGCAGACCATAATCCCGAAGTCACACGTATTTAAGACGTCTAGTGCTGATTATTAGAGTTTCGTTACTTCAGTTATGTGAAACATACTCCAATATCGTCCAGCTTTGCTATGTCACCCTCTTGCCAAAGTAAGCGATCGGCATGGAGGAGTGACGGCGACTGTATGACGCCGACGCAGTGACGATGAAATGATGAAGGAATCGTGAACGAATACGGGATTGTGGTGGTGATGGCTCGTAGGCTCGTGGCCCAAGGTATTGAACAACTTGGGTTGCTTGGTCGGGTAGAAGGCATGACGACGACGGCATGACCAGAGTAAGCTATTGTAGCACCCACCGACCGTATAACGTGGGGACGCCGGGGTGGCTCTCAGGCGGCGCCTTGGTGCCGGCTCGTAAATATTAGGAACATAATGATGGGTAGCGCGTGCTCGGTGCGCAAGCACGGCAAAAGGCAGTTCTGTTCTTGAAACCTGGCACTCTGGTAAACTTATTGTGGCGCTCCGCTGCGACTCCTCGGTCCCCGACAGCAGTGTCTAACGGCCGAATAGGTGACCGACTGACCCCAGCAACCTACCATACTCAGGCAACCTTGCGTCTGGAGCTACCTCGCGCCCACGGGACGTCGCAGCTCACAAGCTCCACCTGCCGACGTCCTGGCGCAAGAACGCACAGATTTGGTTCGCCCAGGTTCAAGCCATCTTAGATCTGCACAACATCCCCTAGGAGACTTCTCTGTTTCACCATTTACTTTGCAATCTATCTCCTGAGGTGGTCCAAAAGGTGGCAGACATCATCTCTGCACCGCTGGGCGATGCTCCGTACCAGCAATTTAAGCAGAGTATTATAGATCGCACCAGGAATCTGAGAGCGCGCGCCTCCAGTGCCTGCTCACGTCCGAGGAGCTTTCAGATCACTGCCCCTCTGCGCTGCTCAACAGCATGTGGCAGCTACTAGGCACAAGCAACCTCAACTCGAACGGTGCGCTGTTGAGGGAGACCTTCCTGTAGAGCTTGCTGTAGTCCATCCACCTTGTCTTCGCCGCTCCAAGGCTCTAGGCCCTTGAGCGCCTCTCCCAGATCACTGATCGATTCCAGGACACGAATTCTGCAGTCGCCGCCCTCTCTTCAACACCAGAGTCCTCAATCATGTACCGCTCGATGTCCCTGATTCACCCAGTCCCCATTCCCATCGACCACCTAAGGACCACCTCTCTTGATCAGCACAACTCCACCTGAAATCTTAGCCGCCATTCATCTTCCCCGAGCTGCCTTCGCTCGCGCAGTCCTCGAAGCTTGCCTATTTGCTGGTATCATCTCAATTTCCAGCACCGTGCCCGCCACTCCAAGTCCCCGCGAAACTTGTCAGCATACGAACCACGAGATCATAGATGGTGGCATGTGACCTCGCCTTACAACCCGGTCTCCTTTTTCTTAGTCACGGATCGCATTTCCGGCGCGCGCTTCCTTGTACACAGAGGTGCCGAGGTCCGCATAGTGGCATTCTCAAAAGTGACCGCACTTCCAAGTCGCCTGGACTCACACACCCAAGATTTCGCAGCCACTCAGAAGGATGCAAGATCTTTAGTAAAGTGGACTTCGTCAATGCGTATCACGAAATCTCCGTTGAGGCTGCCAATATCCCGAAAAGGGCCATTACTACACCGTTCGGCCTATTTGAGTATGAGCGCATGCCTTTTGTGCTATGCAACGCCGCTCCAACCTTCCAAAGATTCCTTACCGAGGTAACGCGTGGCCTCCTGCTATATTTGCCTACATCGAAGATATCTGTAGTCGCGAATTTCATTATACAAGATCATGAGTGTCACCTCTGGGAACTGTTTCAATACCTTCAACAATGTGGCGTAGTTATCAACCCCCAGAAAAGCGTCTTCACGCTTTCCGAGTTTGAGTTCCTGTACCACCACATCTCGGCGCTGAGAATTCGTCTGTAACCCTCTCACGTCCAGGCAGCAGGCTTCTCTGTGCCCACTACCCTAGGCCAGCTGAGTTCCTGGGCTTAGTGAATTTCTCACACCACTATATTCCCCTCTACACTGAGCTTCTGCCACCACTAAATGACCTTTCCACAACTAAGAGCTCCTCATACGCAATTTCATGGTCTCCCGAAGCTTATGCTGCTTTTAGGGCTGCTGAACAAGCCATAACCGATTCAGTATTTTTCATCCACCCGCGGATTAACGTGCCCACTCGCACCATGGTGGGTGCTTCTAGAGTTGCCATTGGCGCCGCTCTCCAACAGAAAATTCAAATCTTACTTACTTTCTTCTCTCGGACGGTCCATCCTGTCGAGGTTCACTACAGTGTTTTTGCACCTGAGTCATTCGCGATATCTACTCCACCAACCTATCGATCCGGCACTTCTCGGAAGGCCGGCCGTTTCATGTTCTAACCGATCACAACACTCTAGTGTACGTTTTCTGTAGAAACTCTTCCAAGTATGTCTCACATTAATTTCGACAAATGGCCTATTACCAGAGTTCACAACGAATATTCGGCCAATCGAAAGCACCGACAACGAGGCAGCTGACGCACTCTCACGCATCACTTACCAAGGCACTTTTACATTTGCTTGCGATTGGGAACGCCTAGCTCGGGCTCAGATTTAAGACCCTGGGTTGCAACTGCTGCGTGACCACCCACGTTCCCTCCGTCTGTAACTCGTTCCTCGCCCGTTTGTGCCTGGCTTACTCTGGTACGACGTGTCAACGGCTGCATGCCGTTTCTTGATTGCAGCCGCCTTTCACCGTTGGGTTTTCCAGCTAGTTCGCGACATCTGTCATCCCAGAATCTATGCCACACAGCACCTCGTTACACTGCGGTACACCTTACCGAGTACTAAAACCGATGTTAACTAGTTGGCCCCCTCGTGCCTGGCTTTGACTGACCGCCGAAGACTACCACGAAGTTTTTCTTGCCACCTAGCTATTGCTTTGAATACGTGTAACTTGATTTGGTTGCACAGCTTCTTCCTTATGAAAACAAGAGGTGAGACGTGCAGACAGGACACTAGAGTAGAGAAGTGGACAACACGAATGCCGACTATCAAGTGAAGGGAGCACTGAGGCGAAAGAAGGCTCACGCACGCACTTCCACCATTATAGATATGCGACGTCATATGGGTGTGGTTTATAAGATTCCCCTTAGCTGTGGCCAGTTCTACGTAAGGCAAACGGGACGGTGTATCAATCAGAGGCTACCGGAATATAAAAGGTCGTTAATGGTGGATTGCCTTTAGTGCTTCCCTACATTGCCAAAATTGTAACTGCACACGAGAGTTAGATGAATGCGCGATATTGTACAGGCATAAGAATGAAGATACGCGTCTTATGGTAGAGGCATGGCATATCTATAATGGGGGAAGTGCGTGTGTGAGTCAGCTTTCGATTACTTTACATAGTGAAGTGCCTTAACAGTTATCTCTCAGGTAGACCCGTACATGTGCCCGACTGACACGTGGTGATACCATTCCTGAGTTTGCGCAGACAAGTTTTGTGTCTTCTTTCTTTTTTCGCCTCAGTGCTCCCTTCAGTTCATAGTCTGCGTTCATGTTGTCCACTTCTCTAATCTTGTGTCCTGTCTGCACAGCTCACCTCTTTTTTACATAATGAATCCTTACCAACTAGCTCAGCTTTCTGTCATTCGGCCTTCTTCCCTCTCACGATTGCCGGTATATTCTGACAATGATTTACCACTTCCCCCATTGTCTCGATACCATGCCCATTCTGGACATCACTGCGGAAACGGTGGCAAAGCCTTCGTTCCAGCATGGATTTCCCGCTTCGTATGCGCCAGCACTGCTACAACATATCGCTGGCCGGCACTTTTAATCTATTTTCTTCGTTTCCCTCATTCGCCTGCTTGTCACTAAGCACTGCCTTACCACGGCATACCGCCACTGTGCCAGCGGCGAGGTTAAGCGGTTCCATCTCCAGCTCAAGACTGCCCTCACTGCGCGCCTGGATCAAGTACACTGGATCGACAACACTTTTATGGTGCTTCTTGGCCCACGCACCATCCTTCATCCTAGCCGTCACGACCTTCACTGTTCAGCGGCCGAACTCGTCACCGAAGCACCCCGTGGCTTCCTGTAGAAGTGTTTGTTCCTTCGGCCCCTTCGCCCCAGCCGTTTCAGTACCTCTAGTGCCTACAGGAATGCGTTCAGCAACTGCACCCCATCCCGCCTCGACCTCCTGACCACGGCATCTTTCTACATCCAGAGTTTGCGTCTTCAGCGCACGTTTTCTCAGGCGAGACGCTGTCAAGCTAGCTTATACAACCTCCTACGATGGGTCGTATCGGTCCTCCTGAAGACACTGAAGTCCGTCACACGCTATTATATGGTCGTGAAAAGGTTCCCTCGTTAGACCGCCTCAAACCGGCCTACCTCGAAGACGCCTCCCGCAGAGTTCCCCGCAGATGCCACCAACGTATCCACTCATCTGCATGTCACCAAGACAGCCCCACCTCTGCCTCGTCGACGCGTACATTTCACCGTTCCGTCTTGGTGAGGAGCGCTGTAGTGCCCACCGATGCCGCCTTGCGGGGGCGCTAAGGTCAGCCCGCTTAGCCGGCGCCGTTCTGCTGGCTGCGAAAGTCGCGGGAATTAAAGATAGGCTGCACGTGCTCGATGCGCAAGCACGGCACGGACAGTTCTGTTCTAGAAGCCTGATACGGTGGTGCTTTTGTTCTGGCGCTGCACTCCTATGCGACTCCTCGGTTCCCGACAATATTACGACGCTGGAACGACGATAATGTAATCACTACGATCGCATCAGGTCCCGGAGCGCACGGCTAATGGCTAATACCTAATGGTTCAAGTAGGCCGACGTGACCTAATGGCTCAAGTAGGCTGACAACTAGGGCCACTTGGTCGGCGTAAGAGGATCGTTGCATAGATAGATAGATAGATAGATAGATAGATAGATAGATAGATAGATAGATAGATAGATAGATAGATAGATAGATAGATAGATAGATAGATAGATAGATAGATAGATAGATAGATAGATAGATAGATAGATAGATAGATAGACAGACAGACAGACAGACAGACAGACAGATAGATAGATAGATAGATAGATAGATAGATAGATAGATAGATAGATAGATAGATAGATAGATAGATAGATAGATAGATAGATAGATAGATAGATAGATAGATAGATAGATAGATAGATAGATAGATAGATAGATAGATAGATAGATAGATAGATAGATAGATAGATAGATAGATAGATAGATAGATAGATAGATAGATAGATAGATAGATAGATAGAAAATGCAGAACTAGGCAAAAATGATATTCGCATAGATACGAGAAGTACTATTGAGCTTGAGTGTTTATGAATTGCAGTCACGAGGACGCCGAAATACCTCCTATTGAATAGACAGTAAACTTCTGACTTGGTTTTATACAATTGCAGTGAAGCTGCTAGTTAAACTACTTTATCTTGAAAAAAACAAAAAAAGTATCCTTTGTTGACAGTTCGTTTGAACGGAGACCAAAAAAATATTTTCATTAAGAAACATTTACTCTTTTAGCGAACGAGAGTTTCTTTCTCAACAGAAGTGTTACGTGTGAGGTAAAATGAGAAATTTCTCGTGAGCGAAATAGGCTTTTATTTATTTATTTATTTTTTAGCTATCCTCAATTTACATATATGTGCAGCGTGGCACCACCCACGTAAATGCAGCTAAACAGATTTGGCGTGAGCAAATAAATAGCTTTTTTTTAAACGATACAGCTGCTCACAGGGCTAATCCTGGCGCCCTAAGCATGGCTCATGCAGAGGCTGTTTGCATGAGTCGCGTAGTGCCATGTTTCTTCTATGTCCCGTGTAGCATGAATATTTATATTTACATATAAAATGTGTGGCAAACGCATCGCAGCGTTTGACTCTAATAGACACAGAAAACTGCAGTCATTGAGAGAGTAAAAATTACTTCTGTAAGGAATATGAATAAGAATTCACGCAAAAGTCAACACCATATTTTAAAGTTACCAATAAAGAACAAGAAAGCTAATGCCACAAAAATGCAATATTTTTTTAATTCATGCTTTGAATTTTGGACAATATGTCACTTAGCAAACAAATAAGTGAAACCAAGTTAAAGTGAACATGTGCACTCATTGGTATTGCTTATTAACTTTTATTTTAAGGTAGTACAAATTTTTCATTCTTTCGTGAAGTTCATTCTTTCTTCTGTACACGAAAGAAAGTACAGTAAAGCTACAGCCACGAAGCCCGATGAGAGCTATTATTCCGCTTAACCTTGCAAGAGCGCAAAGTACACACGTCCAATGCAATTTCATATGCTCAAATTGTAAATAAATTGTTCGTGTTGCAATGTATAGAAAGAAGCAAAGAAAATAAACAGAAATTAGGTACAGAGAGGCTGAAAACATGGACTAATAGTGAATTCAGGCACACATTGTAAACGCAATCCCCCACATACAGTATTCAAAACGGAGAACGAGAAGAACAGAAACGAAGTACTCAAAAAACACTGAAGAAATCTTCGGTCAGGTGCAGTAACCGCAAATGTAATAATTAGTTACAAAAGCTAAAAAAATACTCAAGTAGCGGTTAAATTAAACTCAATTTGTTCTACAATGTGACATCAAATTAAGGACAAATGAACCGCTACAAATATTTCTAGAAAAAAATACTTGAGTTAGCCTATGAGCTATCAGTCTGTTTTATCAATTCTTAGGTAAAATAAAATGCTCTGCTTTTCTCGCATTTGCAGCGCCCTGTGATCACAGCAACAACGATCGGCAGGCAATACGAGAGTACAAGACTGTCTAGGCTGCTGCAGCACCTAACGGAGACTCTGGATTCTGTGGGGATGATTCGCTGCTACCGGGTAATGGAGAAATTTTGCGCCCGTTTCAGGCGACTCGTCAACGACTACACAGAAGCCTTCAACGCCTTCACTCTGTCATACTCCTTCACCCGCCTCATCGTGACCTTTTTTGGCGTGCTTGTTATTTTCCTCGCCGTGATAGTCGTTGTGGTGCCGAATCAAGGAGACCCGCAATCTGCAGCCACGGTTGGCCTGTCGCTTCTATCAGCTTTGACGGTAGGTTCTACAAGTACGATTCGTCAAAATCAAGGGTGATAGCCTCAGCTGCCATTTCAGTAATAACTTATTCCCCTATCTTTCTGAAGCTGGTTAGTGCTTTGAGAATTCGGAAATTACAATAACACTAGATACCTATTCCGTTTGAACAATATTTATTTTAGGCATAATATCGCCGGTAAGTTTGACAGGCATTCTAGCATCCCAGGTTATTGCGATCATGTTTACAATTCATGAAAGGTCACTCATTTAATCTTCTTCAGATCTCGATATCGTCGTTGCTGCGAAATAAAAATGAGCAGTGGTAGCGGCTGCTCTGTTTCTGGATATAAAAAATCACATGCTCTCTTCTTTCGAAACCTCATACGAAATTTGGCCGCACAAACGACGTAGTCTGGATAGAGTACAATGTTCTTTTAATGGGTTACAATCGGGCCTGCTTTTACTGTTGTAATATAGTTACTGAAAATGTGTATATAGCTTTCTCGTGACAATAAACAGTTTCCTTAATTCGATGGGGCAGGCGCTTGTAATTTGATCCCGTGGCATGTATTCAGAACGTGTATTCAAACAAGAAGTAGCACCTTCTTTTCGCCGTTTCAAGGTTTTTAGTGTTCTCACCTGTATTTGGCACATGGTGTGAGAGATATTGACGAGAAATAGCGCAGAAAAGACAAGAAACGATAAATAAACATGGCATGGGCGCAGCAATTGCAGCTGTAGTTTATTGACACAAACACAAATTTAAACTTTGGCAAAAACACGTGTTAAATATTAAAGATTAGTGGATAAATGATCTATTTATTGCTTATGCAGCCTCACAGACGACCTCACAGCGAATATCTCTCCGGATTTGTTAATAAAGTATTCTTGAGCAATCTCCCGGGCGATCCTACCTTTGTACCGTGACAATACCTTAGTTCTGAACTTAAACTTACAGCGCCGACACCTAAGACGAATCATAAAAGGAAGATACGATACACACTGGCGCCAGTGCCTGTCGTATCTTCCTTTTGTGGTTCGTCCTAGGTGTTTGCGCTGCAAGGTTAAATTCAGAATTATGTAGCAACTAGGCCCAAAAGAATTTTTACTGAAATACCTTAGTTCAATGTAGCAACAGTTTACACTTGCATTGTCCGCAATATAGGCACAAATTAGACCACGGCTGCGCTTTTAGCGGAGCTCTGTGGTTAATTAATTCGAACGCCATCTGGTTTGACCAATGTGCCACCTGCTGCAGAAGAAGAGCATGTGATGCATTACACCCTTTCCACACACAAAAAAAACTATCAGGGTTTGTAACAGCACAATCACTCCATTTTTGGCCATCGCCTTCGACCTTCCTTCCTACTGCTGTGGAGACACGGCACAACTTATATCGTGGCCAAAAGACGGCGTTTATGTTATATCGGCTTCCCACCTTCTTCATGCGTTGAGAAAAGACGGGCAGGTACAGAAACCTAGCGACTGGCCTTTTTTTGCGTTAAGATGTCTTGTCATGACACCCTTTGCTATCAATTTTAACTCCCTCAATAATCGTTCACTGAGGGAAGCCAAAGCACTCAATGGATAATTTGACTGCCTAAGTTTTTTGAGTTGACCAGAAGAGGGTTCAGTCATTTGATGTGGGCATGACTTGCGCAAAGCAGATTCCAAATAAGATGTGGAGATACCGTTCTTCACTAACTTCGAGTGACCAGAGCAGAAATCCACAGTGGGCTCGGTGAAGTCGGTCGGTGAAATCATTGGTCGGTGAAATCCACAGACCTTGGTGCAGACAACCAACAAGTGCGGTCGCACCAAATCCGGATATGTAGATCCAAAAAGTCGATGCAACCCTAGTTAGGTACTTCAAACTTGAAATTCACACCACTAACATTCTCCTTAAAAAGCCTGACCGCATTCACTCGAGCACGCACTCAACAGTTCGCCTCAGGAAAAACAAGGTAATTGGCAGCATAGCGCATCGTTCTTAGCACAACACCTTCCAATACAACCACAACTGCCTTCTCGTCTCTTTTCCCGCGCTGTTGTTCGTCAGTATGGAATACCAACTCGGCCCTACAGTCAGCACTCCTAGCGTATATATTATTATCACACACCATAACTGGGCCCGAGTACTTACGTTGGCGCAATGTATTGGAAGCGGCCCGTTAACGAAGTATGAGCAATAACATGGTTCGCTCTGCGTAGTTTGATTGCATTTGAAACACCGCGCAGGCACCCTTTTGGGCATTTCGGTAAGTGGCTTGATAGTTATGCAAGTTGTTAATTGCCATGATAATGGTCCTGGCCAAACCAAAAGTAAATAATAATTGGCAGACACTGTCTCTCTACAAAATACGACGCATTGTCACTTTGCGAGTATGTCCACCGAATTGGCTTCTTGTGCAAAAGCAGCAATAGCTGAGAGAGTAAAATGCGAAGTATATTAGTATTGTATAGTGTATGTACAACTAAAGTCAATGATGACTCAATACGGCAATCATACGGCCTTGCAGCAAGTGCCTGCGCGTTTCTACTTACATTAGTATGAGATGTTTGTTTCCCTGCAATCAGTACCAGCAGTTCGTTTCATTCTTTTGTTTTGTATGGTCTTTCTTTAACATAGTCTGTGGAAGATAACGCAATCTGGCTTTTACTGGTGGAATAATAGAAGAGTTAGACAATACTTTGACAGTGTATTGAAATTTCTATTTTGATAAATAAAAAGATTCCCTATAATCTTTCTTTTATTATTCACTTGTGGAAATTACAAATCTGAAACCGGGAACTGTTGAAGTTGTATCTGCTTAGTATCATTTTCGAGATCTTCGTTCCCTCAATACTGCTGAAACATCTATTAACTCTCCAGTAGTATTCCACACCGTTAGAGGGATTTCTTAACACGGCTAACCGGAACGGCATTAATTTTATGCCACATCTTAGAGAGAGAGAGGGAGGGATAGAGAAAGAGAAAGGACAAGGAAAGGCAGGGTGGTAAACCAGAGAGGAAGATCCGGTTTCCTATATTGCGCTGGAGAGAGAGGGGAGGGGGAGGAAAAGTGATAACAAAGTAGAGATAAAGAAAGTACATCTTAAAACATCTTAAAGAGCAATATGACCTAAGTGGCACTGGCCTTCCGATTTTTGGTAAGTAAATTTAACCTCACTGCTGCTCATTGTCATTATTTGCGAACGTAACATAGTTACTCATTGAAAGGCAACTGGCGGATATTTTAATTAGCTATGTGAACAGTGTGATTTGTCATGCAAATAGTGCCCGCATCTTGAGACCATACCCTTGAACTGGCTAAATTGCTCTTTGCTTGCGATTCTTTAAAGAAAGCGTGCTGAATATATCAAAATACACAACATATGGTATATTTTGAAAGCTTCCGTATTCTATATCATTGGCAGATCTTCATGCCGGAAAATTAAAGAGGAAATCGGGGCAACGAAGAGGTGACTCAACAATGCTTAGTTTTGCCCATCATTGCCCCATTTTATTCTTTATTTCGATTTAGCTGTGTCTACGTGATTTCTAATCTCCCGTCACGCCAACGGCAGCTCCAGCCTTTCTCCAGTAGCAAAGTTTCAAAATGTGATACGCTTCTGATATGATGCAAAGGTGCCGCAGGTTGGAAAGGCTGTGCAAATTAGGAACCCACGTATCCAATCAATCACGCACCTTTCTGCGGGATCGCATAATTAATGTAATCCAACGTGGTCTCGCAGAAGTCTGTTTCAAGCGTCTTTTTTCATTTCCTTTATTTTATTGCTCCCATTCTCCATTGTAATGCATAGTATCACGAATCTGGTTACATTGCACATTACGAAATCGGTTTCCTTGTTGCAGCGACACGACGACTAAACAGCCGCGTGCGACATCAGAAGGCAACGATGGTTCGCAAATGTTTCTTCATTATCACTTTCATAAGTGTAACTTAAGCACTTTACGTGAATACTCTAATAAATACAGGTTTACGGATGCTTATCTATTTTTCTTGCACCCCCGAAAACAGAAGGGTTTCATGAGATCTCGTCAAACGCTATTTCTAGAAAGCACAAAAGCTTAGGAATTCACAGCATCGCATTTTTTTTTTCTAAGATCGGTTATTTAATTGCTCCTGTTTACATGGCGCGTGAGTTACTTACCAGTCAGCATGACCAGTGCTTCGTTAGTAGCCTAACTTTAAGGCAGCAAATTTATATTAATCTGCAACAATATAAATTTCTAAGTGAACTGAAGTAATTATGAATATACAAGCGGCCCCTTTGTCGATCATCTTGACTAATACAACCTTTATTAAGGCGAAAGGCTTTCTAGGCTCATGATGAAGTTTGTCTCAGCTGACGTGAGCGTCGGAGTGTCCGCAGAAGCGTCATCACCCCATACGAAGAGAGATTAAAGACAGAATAAAGAATGAAAATTGATTGATAGTGGCAGTTAGTAAACGATAACGTTATAATAGAGATTGTTAGATGTTAGTAATGACTAGTAATGACCAATAATGGTTACTAATGACTTGCAATGACTACTAATGGCTATGATGTGACAAACATGTCTAAGGACGGCTTGTAATGAGCACAATTGATTACAAATGACTAGAAATGCTTATTGGTGAGTACTGATGACTAATAATGACTGAACTGACTTGTAATGAATTGTAATGACTATAAAATGACCAATATGTCTAACGACAGCTTTTAGCAGCCGTAATGAATTACAAATGACTAAAATCCTTAGTAATGACCAGTAATGAGTAATGATAACTGAAATGACTTGTAATTAGTAGCGATGACTGATATTACCAACATATCTAACGACGGCTTGTAATGACCACAATTGATTACAAATGACTAAAAATTCTTAGCAGTGAGTAGTAATGACTAATAATGACTGAAATGACTTGTAATGACTAGTAATGACTACTAATGACCAGTATTTCTAACGGCAACTTGTAGCCACTTCAAATCTTTACAAATTACTAAAAATTCTTAGTAATGACCAGTAATGACTAATAATGACTGAAAGGGCTTTCGCCATTCACCTGTAATTTTTTAGAATATTCTTACCAGTCGCGGTTGCTTAGGGGCTACGGCGTTGTGTTACTAATACTAAGCAGGATGTCGCGGGGTCGAATTACGGTGACAGCGGTCGTATTTTGATGGGGGCAAAATGCAGAAACACCCGTGTACTAGGCATTTGGTGCACGTTAAGGAAGCCCACGTGGCCAAAGCTAACCGGACCTCCCCATTACGACGTGCCTCTTAATCATATAGGGATTTTCGCACGTAACACCTTACAGTTTTAATAGCGTTAAGTTGGTATTTTTTGCTCCATTTACTTCAACGTTCCAATTAAATAGATCTTTTTTTCAGTATCCTAAGCTATAATAGGTCCTAAAAATGCGCAACAGTTCTTAAATACTTTATTCATTTCTGCTGCATTACTAAAAGCGTTCAGAGGTGAACAAGAATTAGTTCAGCGTTGCATATATTTTTGTAAGGCGCTTCACTAATAAACTAACTGAAAGCACGCAGGTTTGTCATATTTAATATCCTCTCTTTGCATAAAGGTACCATTTGCCATGACGGGTGTCTTCATGGTCCTATTTTGGGCTGTTCTGGCTTTTGTGGCGCTGGAGCGTTCACTGGAATACACGGAATTACCTATTGAAGAGGTAAGACAACCCTGCACGAATTCTCTGGGTTCGTTCGTTCTTTGTTGAAATGTATGCTGCTCTATATACCGTATGCGCGACTAGAAAGATTGTATTCGCTGTTCCCTCCAGTTTGCCGAGTGCTTGTAGTCTCTGCCTTACGGTGGTACCGAGCAATTACGAGCAATTGAAGACAGTTTTCTGTCGGCGTTACGTCATGAACAAATCCCGGGATCCTAGCCATAGACAGCTTCGCTGTAAGAACATGTACCACCGTTCTTTATCTTTCATTGGAGATAGACGATGAACAGTAAAAAAAAAGCTATCAAATATCAACGTACTGTCACGCTCAGTATCAGCTATAACAGGGAAGCAGTAGCAGGAGCAACGCTGTCGCAGTATCGCCCGAAAGGCGAAGCATTCATTGCAATAACAAATAAGCAGACACCCATACGAAGTGAGGATGCTAATTTTATGGCCGGTATCAACATGTAAACATTCGTTTCCTAACTAAATTAACAAGCATGGTGTCAGCGCGCACAGCAAACTCTCGATGAATGCGGACGCTCGCTGTCTAAACGCTAGCGTGATGAACGTGGCAGCAGCAGCGGGCGAAGTGGCCTTCTTGTCTATCGCTTCAACACAAACTGAGCGCCGAGGACACACAGCACGCACAAAGCTACAAGCCGCCGACGCCCTCACTATACGGACGCACGACTGCGCCCAACCACTACATGCGCAGTTGCAGCCGAAGTAGAACGAACGCCGCCCTCCCCGCCACCCCCCCCCCCCGGTTCTTCGCCTCGTTGTGTGAATCCCGCCCCACACAAGACGGCGCCCTTCCTCCCCGCTTTCCATCCTTACTGCCGAGATTGAGCCGCGATTGTGGGCTCCCCTCGCACGCTTCCATTTGAACACACAGGTAGGGCGAGCGGAGGCGGTGTTATCGCCCTTGGAATATATACGAAACATAATGGCGACCGCGGCACTGATAGCGATGGCACAAATGTGCCTGTAGTGTCCGCATAATTGCTATCGCAATAAAAAAAGGGCAGAGGGTTTCGCCCTTCTAGCAATGCTGAAACGGCGAAATTCTGCGTCTGCGTCGTTAGTGGTAATGAAACGTCGAACCACTGTGCAACTATCGCACCAGCACACACAATAAAGACAAAAAAAACCGTTGAAAGGTGATTCCACCTCCAGTAGAAGCCGATGCTGCAGTCACAAAGGAATACAACAAGAGCGGACACTCTCAAAGAACCCAGCGGCCCAATTGACTGCAGCGCACCAAGCCGCCGGAGTTACTACCTCAACCACAATTCCGGTTTCGGTTTTGTGCGAGCGCGTTTTGAATGCTGGCTAGTACGCGTGACGCCGACTGCTCTGGTTTTTTTTTTGTTGTTGTTATTATTCCACAGCTCGACCGCACATGGTTTTCGTGCGAAATCATTTTTTTATAACGTAAAATTGATTGCGAACGATCTTTACAAGCCTTCATTGCATATGCGCCACGTGCAATTTCATAAAGATAAGACGCCTTGTGAAATCAGGAAATGTTTATTTTATTCTATATAAATTCTCGTTGCGAGCTTTTTGTGCATTCATCCAATGTTGTGGCAACAGGTAAGCAGCAGTATTTCCCGTAGGAAGCTCCACCGGACGACGTCAGCTGAAAAAATTAAATTAAAAGCACGTGTCGTTTTGGTAATAACAGGCAACAGCAACGCGTGTAGAGGCGAAGCGTGCGAAAGTGGGGAATGGGTTACAAACAAAATCAGTTCGCTTTTACATACACAGCGTAAAATTAATAAAGAGAAATCAGACATCCACCCATTTGTAGCAACTGCTACAAAGGAAACAAGGTACGGGTTCCTCGAAAGAAAAGCCTCGCAGTTGGAGAAAAATTCGTCCCGGTCCGGCACTTGAACCCGGGTCCACCACCTTTCTGGGGCCGCCGCTCTACCATCTGAGCTAACCAGACGGCTAGTAGATGGTAGGGCGAAGTCGAATTTGTCAACAACTCGAAGCAAAGGCAAGAGTTTGACATAATAGTTCTGCCGAAACCCGCAAGGTGGAGAGAAGTAATTAATAAAGGGAAAATCAGACATCCACCCGTTTGTAGCAATTGCTACGAACGGGTGGAGACGTGGCGAAAGCTGGGCTCACTGCAGAGTCAGCGAAATGCGCGGTTTGTGGGGTAGATGGCGGCCCTTCCCGCCATACACTGCTCAGTTTGGGATTTTATTACCTGGCATATAAAAATCAAGGTTTGTTTTGCAAACACTCCCGGACCTTGATGAACGTGGCCGCAGAGTGCTGCTGCTGTTAATGTTCCAGCTGAGTAGCTCACACACACAAGGCCACTGATATATTTCGTTGGCTTATATATATATATATATATATATATATATATATATATATATATATATATATATATATATATATATATATATAGCCATAGGTGCTACCCCTACACGCGTGCTGGTGCGTAGTTCGGTTGCCCACAAAATTGCACAGCTAAATGATTAAACGTATGCAAATATTCTCAATGCAATAGATATACGAATTCCGATGCATAATTCTTGTTTTAAATCGAATCCCTCTCCGCTTTCATTCCCCGAGATTGGCGCGCCTGCTACTTCACCTGTTTCTTGCCGAGTAAAACGGGCCAATCTCAGAGAAGGAGGACTAGCGAACTGTGCCGATCGTGTAGATAGCGTGGCGAAAGCTGGGCTGGTTGCAGAGTCAGGGAAAGGCGCGGTTTGTGGGTAACGTTGGTGGCCTGCTGGGTGTTGCCTACGTCCTGCTGAGCAAACACTCAATTGCTTTACTGCAAAACGTGGTGCAGAAGATGAGCGGTCTCACGGTGTTTAATCACCTGCTCCACGAATGTATCGCTTCTCGTAGATTCCAAATGCACATTGATTCTGGATGATGATTTATTTTCTCGCTGACAATTCTTTTCCTGTCATATGTTGACAGATTGTCCGAGATGTTTATATATTGCGAAGAAGCGCTGTTTCTCAAACTCGTTTGCCTAGATGCTTACATTGAATAAAGAAACGATGTGGAAATTTTTATGTGACTGACCAAGCAAGAAGATGCGACTTAAAAGGGCTAGTAGCTGGCGCTGTAAAAAAAAAAGACAATTTAAGAAAGGAACTGAGTCAGTAAAAAAAGTTTCTTTTATAATTATGCGGTTGTTGATAGGAACCATTTCCCGATGAAACACACTTGTTCTTAGCTAAGTTAGAGCTTTCAACTTTCTCGGTGATTAAGAAAAGGGCAACTTTTTCTAAAAAAAAATGTTTACTTAAATGACTAAAGCTGACTGCCCTACTACGCGGTGTAATAAAATAAGCGATTAACGTACAATTTGTACCACAATATTTTTTGCCATAGGTGGTATAACGCTTTGTACAAATCTTCAAATATGTCTGGTTTTTGTGCAGGATACTTCGTGCGACATACTGCTCCCTTCGGGTAAACTAGACATGCCGAACGCACGGCTCTTCCTGGAACCTTACGACGGTTTGTGGCCCAGTCAGGGTGTCGTGAAATTCCAGAACTTCAGTGCATCCTACCGGCCTGGCGTCGTAGAAGATGCTCTAAAGGACATCTGCTTCGAGGCAAACGCCGGAGAGAAGGTGCGGACTTTTGGTTCTACTGTGTGCAAAATAAAGCTAAAACAGAGCTACGTCCACGTGTGTTTCCAAGTGCCATCCAGTGCAACTTCGCGCGAATGCCTAAATGTGGTCATTACAAAGGCGTTACTCTCTATAGCCTTCGTCTTGATAGACCTAGATGAGCGATTTCGTATATTTGTTAGGTAAATGTAACGCCGTGTTACAGGTGGGGTTGAAATTCAACAAGGTTACTAAATGGCGACAAGTAGGGGAGAGAGAGAGAGAGAAAGCAAGGATAGGAAAGGGAAGGAAGTCAACCAGATGAGTGTCCGGTTTACGACCCTAGACTGAGGGTAACGGAAAGGGGAATAGAAAAAAGGAAAAGAGGGAGAGCGTTAACAGTGAGTGCACGTGAGAGTATGCATAGGGACACTATAAGCGATCTTAAGGAAGCCATATTGTCCTATTGTAACTGAGTCAATCAGTATGTTTGCCAAGATAACCAGTTTAAAGGACGGAGCTTTACATTATCATTTCTGACCTGACGCTCTCACGAGCATAATTTTGCATGCACAATATCTTATAGCATATCACGAAATTCCAATCACTACAAAGCTTTCCTCTGCACCCTTGCTCAGAAGTGCCCCACCCGATAAGACTTACTCAGCGCAACAGCTTTTGCGTAAATTCACATAATATTGTCAAGATAACAGGCTACGTGGGGCTGAATTTATACTCAATAGGAAGGTTACGATCAAACTGTCGACGCAGACCAAATTGTGCAATTTTTTATTTGCCATCAAAAAATCAAGAAGGGGGCTGACTGATGTAGTACGACTTGAGGCATTAAGGTTATAAACAGGGACCAGGTGCTTGAGGCACCTTATCCATATTTAGAACCTTTATTGGGGATCAGTACGCCCTAGAAATGTGCTGCAACTCACCATCCGCATCGGCACAGGAGATGCAATCAGCACTTGCTATAAAACACGTCTGCGCCATTCTCCACTACGACACTGCACCGGCTGTCCATCGGCAGCATCGTTTGGCCACGCATCTCGATGTTGAGTCGATAGTCACTGCCGCTGAGGAGCAACAGTGTAACTGAGGTCCACAAAAAAAGTTCTACGGAGTGTTCCAGATCTCTTGTCCTAACCGTGATGTAAGCTGTGAGCAAACCATATTCAGTAGACTCTTTGAAACGTTTTGTGGGTGTAACGGCCGCAAATTATTTTGGCACTTGTCCTGTCTTACCGTAAAGTATAGATGTTATAATAGGGCCGTCGCTTTACAAGTTCCTATTCAAAATACTGTGCTAAGCGCACAAGCTGCCACTTTAAGATGATTTGTGTGGTTTGCAATAAGTAGAGTTGAACATGGAAATTGAGTGCACGAACATAAATGCTACGTGTTGATTGTTACAGCGTGAGCTCTTATGAGCTCGTTCCAATAGCTTGTTTCGGTTGGCGATAGTGTCCACATCCGCCGCCACTACTAGAAACATATATATGTGGTGCACAATTCAAGATGCTTCACAAATAACATTGAACAAACAATTTCAAAATTCGACAAATGAGCGTTTGGCAGGCTAAGATTTGTGTACTTGTTTTTTCATTTTTTTTCAAGCAAGATTTTAATAGCATATACCCATGTCCATACATCCCAGGTGGCTGTCGTGGGAAGAACAGGTGCTGGAAAGTCGTCACTTGTGCTAGCGCTTTTGCGAATGATTCAAAGGACATCCGGTGCGATCACTATCGACGGCACAGATATCTACGATGTGCCACTTAAGAGGCTGCGCTCGGCTATAGCAATCATACCACAGGTAAGGCAGAAGAAGCGACATATTTTTTTCTTTTACAGCGAAGCTGTGAGCCTTTAGTTGGTTGCATTTTTCGTGTCTGCCTCCGTCAGCAAGAATGTGGGCTGATCCCGGCGGCCGTACAGGCCAAGGCGCAGGGGCTCGTGCTCCCTAAGCCAGAGGCTTCAAGCCGTCAGCAAAGCAAAACAGACCGCGCTTAGATTTACTAACGACTGCTGCTGGGAAAGTTGGTTTAGAAATGGTTTTAGGCGCAAAAAAATAAGACGCGGACAACAGAGTAAATGTTGAATAAATTGAACGAATTAAACAAATGTGCCTGTCCATGTCTTTTTTATGTTGTCTGCGTCCTATTTTTCGTGCCTAAAACCATTACTAAAACGGCACACATTCTTTGGAATCACGCATACAACATACAGAACAGCATACGTTGCAACAAATAACAAGGACAAAACAACCATCCAATTATCAAAACAATCACCCCGCGAACACATGCAAAGTGCCTCAAGTGACCAGTCGCGCGGCAATTTTTTCGTGTATTCGCGGGCTTCTTTCACGCTCGGAAAACCATATTTATGTAGCACGTATTGAGCAGCAGAAGGCTATATCGAGTGTTTTTCATGTTGCTCTACAATTTTCCCCTTGAGACTTTTTCGTTTAACTATAATATATGAGAAGTAGAGTAAATAATTTAGACTAATTGTGTAATTATTCGGAATGCAAAAAATAGTCTGAGTAATTTCAAGCCGACGACACATAACATTACTTTGGTTCGGTGCAGCTACGTGGCATTTGTATATTTTTAAATCTTGCTTCATGATAATTTGGACACAGTTATATATAGCTCTACGACTTGACTGTCTAGGTAGACTTCACACGCATAAACATTTTTCCACTTTGACACACTTAATGCTCCTGCATTAAAAGGTGTTTCATGAATGCATATTTTATTGTTGCTGGCACATAAAGGATTAATTAGTATAAATAGAATTCTGGATATTCATGGAAAACACACTCAAAGAGAGCAGCCGAGGTCTTAAGATGCGATTAGGAACTATGCAGGACCAGGATCATGCGAACAAGCGCAGAACTAGGGTTATCGATGCGAATATGCTCTGGGTGGCTCTGACCAGACACACACGAAGAAACACTACATACACATGCTTAACTAAATTACAATGGAAATTACGTTCCTAATGCTAGGCCAAAACAAAACAGCAACACTAATTGTACAGAAAGATCTGTGTTCCTGTACCTGGCGCCTGGGAACTCGCCAAGACTATCCTCATTCCCAAACCGGGCAAGGAGCCTGGCGTCTATAACCTTCGCCCCATCTCGCTCACGTAGTGCGTAGGTGAGGTGGCCGAGCATGTCGTACTCAACAGAGTCGGCCGGTATCTCGTAGACCAAGACTGTTTCACACACCGCAGGATCGGCTTCGACCCGGGCTCTCGATGCAGGATACGATGCTTCTCCTGAAACACCAGATCATAGACGCCGGGGCCACTTGAGGCACCCACGCCATACTCGGCCTCGAGTGGGAGATGGCGTTCGATAACATCGAGCAATCGGCAATACTGAAGGAGATCGCGCGCATAGGATTTGGGCGCCGGTTCTACGAGTTCGTCCGCTCCTTTCTAACCCGTTGCAAGGCCGTGCTCCGTGCCGGAGACCTCACGTCGGAAGAAGTCGAGCTCGGACATCATGGCACCCCCCAGCGCTCCGCCCTCTCGCCGAAGCTGTGCAACCTTGTGATGATCGGCCTCTCCGAACGCCTCTCGAACATACAACGCCTCAACTATACTGTATATGTGGACGGCATCACCATCTGGTGCTCCGTGGGGCAGGACGGCTTTATCGAATCCGCTCTGCAGGAGGCAGTCAAAACCACCGAGTCCTACCTCGAGCACACGGGCCTGAAGTGCTCCTCCACCAAACCGGAGCTGTTGCTGTACTGTCCAATACGACAAGGCAATAAGCCTAAGGGGTGGGAACCCCCGACAGAGCGCAACATCACCTTCCCCATCAGAGACGGTCGCCATCTTCCCAGGGTCGATTCTATCCGAGTACTGGGAATTATAATCGAGGCGGGTGCATAAACATTCAAAACTTTCCACAAGCTGACGACAAAGACGGACAACGCGATACGACTCGTACGCAGATTGGTGAACCGTCACCATTGCCTCAAAAAAGACACTCTGCTGCGTCTCGTACACGCGTTAGTTCTATGTTACTTTACCTACGTCGCAGCAATGCACAAGTGGATACAATCGGAGCGTGACAAGCTCAATGTACTCATCCGAATCGTAGTAAAGCGCGCCCTCGGGCTCCTGATCACGCCGACGTATCGACTCCTCGAGCTCGGATGCACAATGCGCTCGAAGAGATCACTGAGGCTCAGGAGAGAGCATAGACGATACGACTGACGACGACCAAGATGGGTCGCCACATCTTGCACGAGCTTGGCAACTTCCCAATGAACACCCAGGATCCACCGGAGTTTACGCCGGTTCCCCACGATCTCAGCGATCTGATCATGATCGCACCCATTCCTTGAAACGTACAACCGGAACACAATCACGGCAGGCGCCTAGCCCGGGCGACCGCATTCCTCAAACGCATAAAGAAAGCGACACGATGTCGTTTCATGCACGCCACCGCCTACCGCTGCAATCGAGCCTTCACCGCGGTAGCATTCTCGTTCTCGCAGCGGAACCTAAATGCCACCACGATACTCACACGTGACCCCGAGAGGGTGGAGCAGGAGGCAATGACCCTGTAAATGCTCGAAGACGAGCGAAAGATAATATTCAGTGACTCGAGAGCAGCCATCAAAGCGGTCGAGAGAGGAGTCGTCGACAACCAGATGTTACACGTCCTCCGCGGCGCTGATCCGAGCATCCTCAGGCAGCACACCGTCATCTGGTTTGACGCCCACCTGGGTCGCATCCCGGGCCCACCCTCAATGACACAGCCCACCACGATGCGCGCGGTAACCTACCGCGCCGTCACCCCCAGGCAACCGCATCTCGATTAGTCGGAGGTGAACAGGGACGTCCCAGTAACGTACAATGAAACCACTAAACACTTTTACTTGGAACGAAGTCTCTTTTGGCCCCCGCACCCCAAACTGAAAGGCCGCAGGCGCTAACGCTACACTTGTTACAGACACATACCTATCCCAACCCCGCCACGTTACACATCATCGACCCAGACGTCTACCCTGATGATGCGTGCCCCAGCTGCGAGCACATGGCGACACTTGCACAAGTGCTCTTGGAGTGCAGAAACGCTCCGCCCGATTCTATCTCGGACAAGTGGGAGGAGACCCTGCGAAGGCCGCTACTACAAAACCAGCAATGGGTCGTCCAGCAGGCTCGCACAGCGGCCACCAAGTCCTCCCTGTCGGTCTCTGCGTGGGAGACGCCCACTGCACGCTGACGTGCGTCCCTGCAGGACCTTTAATAATGTTTGTCCAATCCAATTTGTATTCCATATCGTTGTTGCCTTTCGTGGACATTTTCGTGGAACTGTGAATAAAACAATTGTCAGTCTCCGGTTCATCGTGTGTGTCATTGTGTTCCGTCGCATGTGTGTTGTCAGAGCAATGCAGCGCAGCTTCGCATCCATTACTGAGGACCAACCAGCCTTTACGCAACCGTCTTTAGAACAAGGGTATTGAAAAATTGCCGGAGGAGAATATAAAAGTCTAAACTGATAATGATAGCGGTGGTGAAGCCAAAGTCAATATCTATAATTAAAACAATATATCTCATTTTTTCACAGGACCCATCCTTGTTCTGCGGTACTCTACGCGAAACTTTGGATCCTCAAGGTCGCATGCCCGATTCTGAGCTTTGGGGTGCCTTGCAGAAAGTGGGGCTCGAAGAATTCACTAGGAGCAACCCCAGCGGCCTTTCTTTTCTAATAGCAGAAAAGGCAGAAAACCTAAGGTACGTGTGAAAGATGCAAGCTACTGATCGGTTATCCGGATTACTCACAGGTATATAAGGTTATAAAGATTTCCCTTATGGAAGTAATGATCATTACTACATCAATTACTCCAACATACTGGAAAATCAGAAGCCAGAAACACTCCGTTAACATGCATTTTCACTCTTTATATAACTACAACTCACATAAGGGCCAAAACAGTTTATCGTGTTCGAACTATGCGGATGCATTGTAAAAAGCGTGTACACCCAAAAACTATTTTGTGGCACACTTGATCATAGATTATCTAACCGTCTAATTGTGCGAGTGACGTGTACTTCTTTGATATGCATCAGGTTTTTATTGTTTGTATTGGAGGAGTCGCATCTACAGCACTTGAGATATCTGTCGGTGTTTCCACCCCTCGCAGTCGATGGAACTGCAAGTTCTGGTAGCTCAGCTGTTGGGGTCTTGGTGGAAAAGCACATCGTGAAATTTAAATATGATGCAGTAAAATGCATGCGAACCCAGTACACACAATAAGTTGCGCTTGAAAAAGAGGTATACTGAAACAAATGTTAAATGGGCCCTCGCGAGGCAACACTTAAAATTTTGAGTATGCGCTGCAAGTTGTTGCGCGACGTCTTGGGAGCATTCTCCCGCAAGACATTCTTCAAATTGGTTCATTAATAGCCGAAATAGAAGTATTTATGTGCCGCAAACACTTGATTTCAGAAGACGAGCATCATCGTCAACATAGACACTCTCTGCGCGTGCCACGTCCAGCCTCCACAATCAAAATTTATTTCCTGTGCTCTCCCATTCAGCAGCTCGAGAATCACGTGACGCAAACGTCACAGGCCCCACCTCTTCATTTCTCGCCTCGCTTTTTTGTTGCGCTGCGCACTTCCGCTGACGGTCTTTTTTGAGCGAGTGGTTGCATTTGTCTCGTTTCGTCAGCACACGATTTTCCGCGCTGTGCATGAGAACACCTGACTAGCAGTATAAGTCGGCGCTATACGAACAATGCGACAGATACAAGCGAGTCACAGAGCCTGGGCGCTATAACGTAAAGCTATTCCAAACTTTTTTATTCCAACTTTGCAATGAGCGCACCGCGATATGTCTAAAACTTTTGTGGGACACCCCCACTTCACCTGTTCGTCATGCGACGTCACGAAAACCCCCGATAGCCCCCAATCTGACGTGACGTGCATGCAGTGATTATGCATGATTCTGCCGAACAAAAGAAAAATAATTATTTCTGATTCAACGCCTTTTCACCACTAACCCTCTGCTATTGGTCGAAAGGTTTCAGGCTGCAGCCACTTCACCTGTCTGTCACTCGACGTCACAAAACAGGGAAAACGCACTGCTTCCGAGTGACGTGTACGCTAAAGATGCATTAATATGCCGGACAAAATTACACATATTTAATAGCCGGAGACTACCCCGTTTTGAAGAGAACAAAAGATGGCTTCTGCAGATCGCTCAGACACTGGCTACTCGCACCTGCTGGAGAGCATGGGTTTATTTGCGTATAACAAAACTTTTTTGCTTGGCCATATAACGTTATCGAGCCCTTTCGGCACGAGTACGACATCGCTTTGCCAACTCTTCTTTGATGAGGATCCGTCTTAGCGGAGTTTTAAACACTGCGTTGCACGCCGCCGCAATTTTAAGAAAGCCTCGGCACGCAAAGTAAGGGAAAGCGAATCAATCGCAGATACCAACACCACACTCTTCATCCGGTTATCTATTTTCAGTGCGCTGGCTCGGCCCCATTGAAACTTTATGCACTTGAGCGTGCTCTTCACCTCTTGCCAGCCAATTCGATCAGAAAAACCGCTCAATGTAGGGAATGTTAATCATTTTGAAAGCAAACAAAAGCCACCTTCTATATATGAGGAGAGCACTTGATTGGGCGCTTCAGGCAACGCTGCGGGTCACCGCCCGATGCTTGTGACGGCGGTTACTTAAATGTGACGCCAGGAGATTGGAATAGTTTTATGTTATAGGGCCCCGTGATCCGTGATCACGCGCTGGAACACATTAGAAAATGACACAGTCATCTGTGCGCGCGACTGAACGATATGGGAACAATCAGACGAAACGGAAGTACATCTCTCGTGCTATTGCACGAAGCTAAAGAAAAACAAGCAGAAATTAGGTTTGTGGGTTTTATTATTTGTCTAAGCTTCCATTCGCCTATTGAAGCTCGAAATTGCGCAGCGACGTCACAGCGCAGACATGTACGCAGGCACACTTGCGCACATACGTAACCTCTCCGGCTGGTAGCGTGGAGCTCGCCAGTAGATGCAAACGGTCTACAATTCGAAATTTCGGCTCCTTCAGTGGCGCGTGGTGATGTAATACGTAGCAGATACGGTCTTTAGCACAAATTGTATGCACTGCGCTCGTCAGCTCAACACGGCCAAACCAGGAGAGGGGCAATATAAATTAAACCGCGGTTTGTCAATTCCTATCCGTACCACGCTACCAAACCTTCTGCTGAGAATAGCCGATCGTATTTGGTACAATGGTGTCGAATGATTTCATAGTCTTGATTTGTGCGGGCAAGCTTCAAGAACGTACGTCAGGTTTGACATAAAAGTACTTTGTATTGCGTAACACTGCATAATTAGGTAACAAATTGTCGCTAAATTATGCAGCGGTATGCATGTTGTTTGGATTACATTTACAACAAATTATGACACTGCATGGTGCATTCAGTTACAGATAACGTTTCACATATAGATACCATATCTTGATTTATGCTGAACATAGGCAAAAAAAGCGTTGCGAGCATGAGACCATTTGAAAAGCCTATCTCGCGTATTCCCACTTCTTCTGCTTTACTCGCACTGAAACTGACGCCCAGCATTAGGGCTCACCACAAGCGACTGCGACATGCTTAATACTCGGGGGCTTTTCTTTCGGTAAAGTTATTCATCGAAAAGAGTGGCGTTTTCTTTTTTTAAATAATATATTCTCAAGCACTCCTCAAACTGATATTCCCATTAACTCCTCAAGCTGCGCAAACTCCACAAACTCCTCAGCTGATACAAGATTCAATGATGTCCACTGGCAGAGGTCTCATTGGTAATGGGGACCCGAAGATTCCCCTAATCACCCTTTCCCCTTCCCACACCCACCCCTGTTTATGACTTTCTATAATGGGGCTTGCAATGTGCCTAAGGAAAATTATAATTAGATGGGCTTTTCTTTTCGTATTCCGTGCTGCTGACACAGCACGATGTATCGATATTTTGGTGTAGCAAGTATTTGCTTGGCCTCTGAATGGCACGTTTGATGTCTGGATGAATTTCTTTCCAGTGCAGTAAATCTCTTCTGCTGTGCTGCCATTCTAGTTTTTGATCAGTCAGAGAAGTATAGGGCCACTCAACGCACAGCCATTCTTCATGTCCTCCATTACAGGTGTTTTAGAACGTCTGTACACTTTCCGGGAAATAAACTCATGAACTTGGCGCTTGTAACGAGCAGAACTGTCAATTTGAAAAGCCCGATTTGTATTCGTTGCCCACACCGGCGCATAACGTATCGTAAAACTGCATTTATTTGAAATTGCCTCATTGCGATAGCAATGAAAAATTTACGTCTACAACGCGTCACAAAAAACAGGCTACTATCGCTTAAATGGTGCTCTGCTTCTGCCTTATTCCTTGGTTTAGGTGTTTGTATAGCCAACACAAGGCCGCTGAACAATGTGATAACATATGGTGGCACCGTGACTTTATTTTACGGAAAAAATTTTCAGTCACAGTTTGCGGGCATTTCTCAGGACGCGCGTGTCCCCTTCTGGAACTTTATTTTTTTCTTTTAAACTTTCTCGATTGCAGTGCCGGCCAGAGACAGCTGGTGTCGTTCGCTCGGGCCTTGCTTCGAGGTACAAAGATTCTAGTGCTCGATGAAGCCACTTCACAGATGGACCAGGAAACAGATCGCCGGGTGCAGGCGACTCTTCGGGAAAGCTTTTCCCATTGTACACTAATCACCATAGCACACCGCATCGACACAATTCTCGATTATGACCGGTAAGAGCATCGCCTGCTTTTGAACGCTCAAGCAAACTTTCAATCGGGCATTCTGTGTAAGTCGTTCAAAGCTGCATGGTTTCACTAATCCCGCGCATTTTCTTTCTCGTGGACCATTCTAAAACTGTGGTCGCATTGCGGACTTTGAGTAACAACTAAAATTATCGCAGTTGAAAACAGGAATTAAAACGAGCCTCACTGCATGCGCCATTTGCCCTAGAGAAGCTCTGTTAACCGGTATGCACAGGTTATCTGTGCATACCGGTTAACAGAACCAGTGACATATGAACCAGTGCATCTGTGCACTGGTTCATATATCGGAACACGTGGCTCCAGTCAATCAATTCTGCATATGATCGTCATTTCTGAAGATGGCATGCACGTGAGAATCTTGGAGCAATCAAGAGAATAACTGCGAACGGGTTGTAGCTCTGAGTGCGAGAAATTCACGGCAAATGCATCGTTGCCTATTGCCATGTACGTGCATGAGCGTCATCTGGGATGATCCCAGCTGTTCTCACAATCAAGAATCAGCGAGTTTTCATTCGCCAAACTATGACCAAGTTATATGCGGTCATTTGTACAGAGAGACACCACATGCACGAGTGTACAATTTTTCCTCAAGGCACAGTGAAAGGCTGTTTGATGAGGCTTTTGTTGAGACGAATTACTCAGGGGAAACAATAGAAAAGTGATCTTATTCCAAAACGAAAGCACTGATGATGTTTCAATGACGTTATCATACACACGTATTTTACGAGAGACAATCCTTCATTAGATCAGTGTATTTTGTAAACCTGTTGTGCGTATTTCATGGTGAAAGCAGATTTCTGGATTTGAATGTGTGTCGTGGCCAGTTAACTACATTAACAAAAAAAGCAATATGAGCAGAGCTGCTGTCATCATCAACTATACCCGCGAGTAGTTTGTGCAAATGTGGCTCAACCGAAAAAAAATACCAGAACATCAACCAATATGATAGATTGGAATGGAAGTCTGGTAATTAAAATGCTAAACATTTATTGGCATTTCTACATTAGTTAATGCAGGTCATATTTTAAGAAGATTATGAAAAGCGAAAGCAGAAACAGATTTAGCTATTATAGCATGCAAATGCTTTGACACCTGTGATTTCAAAATTTTTGTACATACGGCTCTGGAGCTTCATGTCTCAATATGCTAATTTAGGGGCGGGAAACCTATAACGAGCCGATAGTTGTATTTGTAGGATACGCTATAGTGAAGTTTCATCTGTGGCTAGAAAAGCAAAGCAGTTGTGCAAAACTTAAATGTTCTGCTAATAAACTATACCTCTGATATAATTTCATTAGTTTTGCGAAAATCTACGCCCTATGGTAAAAAATAAACATGTTCAATTTTTTTCATATGATATTGCTTGATCAGGCACGGAAAAAAAATGCGGATGCTTTTTTCATGACACCGCAAGCATCTTAATTTTTTAATAAATTGTTAGGTTGACTTTAACAGTCTGACGGTACTACAAGGTACTTTTTAGCATACAGATTGAAATTTAAGAAGAAAAAAAGACTGCTATAAACTGCCTGAAATACACCTGAAGTACTCGTAACAGCTGGCGCTGTAGCCAAATAGCTGAATATATCGTGCCCGGCAAGCAGTGCCATAGACTTTCGACACAGGCACTCTATGCTTCGTTTCATACACATCAGGCAGCGAAGCGAATGTTACGCAGGTAGTACGGCCAAATGCGTCTCACTTCCAATGATGGGAAGTGCAACTCTTCTTGATCGGCAAATTTTTCTGAAAAATAAGCACTTCGTATACTACCACCGCAGTCGGTGAACGCAGATTACCTGCCGTGGTTGCTCAGTGGCTATGGTGTTGGGCTGCTGAGCACGAGGTCGAGTGATCGAATCCCAGCCACGGCAGCTGCATTTCGTTGGGGCGAAATGTGAAATCATCCGCGTACTAAGGTTAAGGTACACGTTAAAGAACCCCAGGTGGTTAAAATTTCCGGAGGCCTCTACTGCGGCGTGCCTCATAATCAGAAGGTGGTTTTGTCTCGTTAAACCCCATAATTTAATCTTAACGCAGATTCATGTCAAATGACTCAAAAATTTGTGCCTCTAAAAGCCGACGTGCGATTTTTTGTTGTGAGCACAATTTATGTACTGGGCCGCCCAAGCATTGCGCTCGCGGAATTATGTACTCCGCTCATTTCATGGTAACTAGGTTCAGATGTCCGCCGTATTTTGTACAATATACACGTCATATTTCGTCACATAAAAGTATTATACACAATTTTACATCAAATTACATTGCGCGTACTTAATATATTTCTTTCATAGGTGACGCACTATTTTTCGTCATGGATGCTAACAGTGAGAAAAGTCGCTCTAGCTTACGCAGCTTACACATACCCCATATGATATTTGGAAAAAGAACCCTTTCATGATAGCAGACTTCGAACACCGAATCAAATACACAAGGCGACAGACCAGAAACATGGACTCAGTATACCGTGCAACGGAACACATTTATGCAGTTACTATCTCTACTTGCGTAATACCTTCAGTGCATTCATAACCATAAATGGTGGTCGCTGAAGTAACCAACATGGTGTCTCGCGCTGTCCCTGTAAAATAAACCAGAGATGTTGGTGTTGCGAAGTCTGAGAAAATTCAGGATACCGGTGAGAAAATTCAGGTTACCGCCATTATTTTTCAGAGTCGTCGTCATGGGAGATGGCAGAGTTATAGAATGTGGACACATATATGACCTCCTGGCTGATCGAGGCTCCACCTTTCGCAGCATGGCCGCCGGTGCTGGAATACCGTTGGAATAATCATCGGCATCTTACTTGAGGATGCATGCGCTGCCATGTGGTGGCTGATCAGAATATGATATCCCTGCAATAAAATCATATCACCAGCCTTTAATGTAATATTAATTTTTTCTTTCTTCTTTCAGCTCACTTACCGAACTTTGGTTCTGCACACAAATTTTATTGTTAAAAAGCGCATGAGTCGTCCAAATCTTTGTGTACACCTTGTCACTTATGCATATTATGCTGCTTTTTTTCATTCTTGTGTTCCGCCACAGTGTCTATAATATTAAGTGTTTTTTGTCACAAAAGGCTGACGTAAGGCCCAGCACGACCCGCGAAGCAATGTCTTCAATTTCTTAATGGGAAGACCACTGCTGAAGTGTACGGCAGTTACTTACACAGCTGTGCTTTGCAGCAAAAGGAAATAACCCGTAGAGATAGCACAAACAAAATAGCCAAGAAGCAAGTAAAGGGTTAAGAAACAGGAATATGTAAGCACATCAACAAGAAATTGCAATCACGTTCAAAAGCACTCGTACATGGTTAACTCTGTTGAAGACACGCAGTTACTGTTTAAAATTCCATCAACTACACTCGAATCATTGTTGTAAAACGTTGTCCCAACGCGGTTTAATGAGCTACTTCGCCTTATCAATCACAATTAGGTGTGGCTTTTTACAAGCACCGAAGCAATATGACAAAGAAAAACAAGCACTACCGAGATCTTTTCGTTGACACTTTTTAACACATAGTTGTCATAAATGGCTACCCGTATAACAATGGGTACAGCAAGACGCCGTTTAATCAACCGAGCAGCATTTTCAGTGATGGCACCAGCAGCACGATAAATAAATTTAATGCGGTTAAACTTTTATATGAAAGTGCTTGATTTGCATTTCTACAGAAGAATGCCCCATTTCGTGCCGTAATCTCAATTAAGCGTACTGATTCTCGTTAGACCAGCGTAACCATTGTTACTTCGAACGTTCTCTCGTTTTTTTTTCTTTTTCCTTTCATTACACAGAATAGTAACTGCATTAGTGAGAGGCCTAGTTAGAGCCCTTTTCCTTGCCAGTCTAGCGGTGTTCACCTAAACTTTGAGCAAGTATGGCAAAATCATATGAGCAATGCTCGCTTACGCTATTGTCTTGGTTTACGGAACCTGGACACGAATAAACTGCAGCGAAACCCGTCTCACGATGCCTGTCGGGAGGAAGAGGAAGGGAAAGGGAAGAGAAAGGACTAGATGTCGGCCTGGAGAGCGTGTCTCTAGCCTTCTACTCTTTACTAGGGTAAGGGGAAGTGGGAGATACAGGGAAAAAGAGGTGGCAGGTGATTATGATATGATCCAATGAGCTGCCATTAACGTGTTTGCCAATACGCGGTTGCGCGTTTTAGACACACTACCCGCACGAGTAATCTTCTCCGCACAAAACATCATCACGCAAACACTGTCATTAGCATAAATCAATATAGCGAAACAGCGCATTACCACCGTCTAAACGAGTTACGTGTGGGGCAGGGTGCTAGATATGCACTCTTTAAGTGACGACATTCACCAGGTGCGATCGACCTCACATAGCACCGACGGTGCGCATCCATCGGCATGGTGATGGTAGCGGACACCTATGGGCGTGACGACGCAAGTTCATTTAGAAGGCAGGCGAGAATTTGGTGCAGGTCAAGGAGAGAGAGAGAGAGTAAAACTTTATTAATGTAAATAAAAGAAGGCACGATGGTTGGAGCCCCTATTCCAGGGCCCCACTGGCACGAGCGGCTCGCTGGGCTTGGTCCAGAAGAGCCAACTGGCTCTCCCGACCCTCGTCCGCAAGCCATGCCTCCGACTGCCTATTCCTCATTAGTGGATGTTCGTGTAATATGGGACTGTCTATGTGCGGAGGCCTCCTGGGACACTCCCATGTGATGTGTTTTAGTGTGGGTGTGTCTGTGCACCACGGGCACTCGTCAGTGAACCTTGTGGGGTGTATTCTGTGCAGGTGGTGCAGGTTGGGGTATGTATTCTTCTGAATACGACGCCAGTTCCTCTCCTGTTGGCTGTTTAAATCGCAGTGAGGATGTCCAAAACGTCTCCGCTCCTGCCTTTGCTGTAGGAGGATGTCACGAGAATTCGGTGGAAGGTCGTCGCTAGGCCATACCGTTGCTCGGACGTTCAAACCTCGAGCAATACGGTCTGCCCTAGCGTTTCCTGCCAGTCGCTCGTGTGCCGGACACCAGACGATAGTGTGGTGCCCCTCTAGTTCAGTGCCTAAAATTTTGATTACTGATTTGGGTGCCGTTCCTTGTAAAAACAGGCGGCAAGCCGCTTGTGAGTCGGATAATATGACAGCCGAATTGGTTTGGCGCTCGGCGTCCTGAATGGCCAAGGCGATGGCTGCAGCCTCTGCCACGCATGCCGAGGCGGTTTTGAAGGATGCCGTTGTTATGTTGTTGTTGCATGTAGAAACTATGGTGAAAGTGTCTGAGCTGGCTCGACTGGCATCCGTATAATACACCCCCGGTCCCATGCCGAAACGTTTGTGAAGGGTCTGCGTCGTCCGGGATGGTACTTGGGGTGCATGTTTTTGTGAATTGGGGCCACCGCGATGTGCGATCGAACATTTCGGTCTATCTGTGCCGTTTCCTCTCCGCAATACTGGGGTCTCAGGGGAAAGCCTAACCTCGCCAATACTTCCCTGCCCTGAGTTGAAGAACAAAGTCGTTCTTTCTGGGCATATAACGTCGCGACTGCGTACTCGTCAAAAGTATTGTGCAGGCCCAGTCCCTCGAATCTCTCTGTGCTAGCGCATTCGGGAAGACCAAGGGCGGCTTTGAAGGCTTTTCTTATTATTGCGTTTGCCTGTTTAGTCTCTTGGCTTGTCAAGGCCTGATATGTAAGGGCATATGTGAGTCGGCTAATTACGAATGCGTGAACCAGGCTGATGGTCTCTCCCTCAGTTAGGCTGTCTCTGCTTCTTGCCACTCTCCTTATCATTCTGGCCACGTTTCCTGTGACCGCCTTTAGTTTTTGTAGGGTGTGAGATGTTCCAGCATTCTGCTGTATCCACATCCCCAATATTCTGAGTGTCTCCACTTCACGAATTGGCGCCCCGTCGAGAGTCAGAGTGAGCGGCACCCAGTCCTTCTTTCTTGCGTATTTCGCACGCACCCGAATGAATTCCGATTTTTCGGGTGCGCATACCATGTCCGCCGCCCTCGCATATTCCACGACTGCGTCTATGGCCTTTTGAAGGGTTTCTTGCTTGTCCCCGTAGGACCCCTGGTGAGCCCAGAACGTAATATCATCGGCATATATCGCACAACCGAGATTCGGGTGTTTATCTAGCTCCAGGGCTAGCTTTCTCATCCCTACATTGAAAAGCAGTGGAGAGAGTATAGCTCCCTGAGGGGTACGTCTGTCGGGACAGTTGAAGGTGTCGGACCTCGTGGAGCCTAATCCGATTGTGGCGGTGCGGTGGCTGAGGAACGAGCGCACGTAGTTATAAATTCGCGTTCCGCAGTTCACCGCTTCCAGTCCCTCCAGAATAGCGTGGTGGGAGATGCTGTCGAAGGCCTTTTTGATGTCCAATGCCAGTACAAATTTATCTTCCGACCCTCTGTTAGGGTGCAGGACATCGTGTTTTAGTAGTAGAAAAACGTCCTGCGCTGACACGTGGGGTCAGAAACCGAACATGTTGGAGGGGAACATGTTGTTTAGCTCTATGTGGTTCGAGAGCCGGACCTGCACAACCTTTTCAAAGAGTTTCCCCGCGCACGACGTTAGGGAGATGGGTCGAAGGTTGTTGATGTTACGAGGCTTACCTGGTTTTGGAATAAGAATAATTTTTGCTTCCTTCCATTCTTTTGGAAGGACGCCGTCCTCTGTCCAATCCGTGTCGTTAAAGAATTTGGTCAAGCTCTTTAGCGTGTCGTCACTTAGATTGCGAATCATTGCGTTCGTGACCTGATCTACCCCTGGGGTCGTGTTTTTCTTGAAGGAGTGTGCCGCTGCGTAAACCTCTTCAAAGGTTATGGGGGCGTCCAGTTCCGGTTGGTCCTGACCTTCGTAAACGGGTTTGGTGGATTGCCCGGTCGGTACAGTTCCTACGTATATCTCTTTAATTTTGTCTATCATGTCAGCTTCCCGACCTTCAGACTCGTTTTCAAGTAGCTTGAGTGTGCGATTCGCGACTGTTCTTGTTCCTCCCGCGTCAATCATACTTCGAAGAATGCGCCGTGTTTTCTTTGTAGTCAACGTGCCCCGAAGCGAGTCACTGAACTGACGCCAATTGCTGTCGCTTAACTTTTGTGCGTATTCGTTAGCTTCCTGCGCCAGCTGAGCTATCCGTATCCGGAGTTTGCGCTTAAGCTTCTGCCTTTTCCACCTTTTTTGTGAGGTTTCTCCGGGCTTCCCAGAGATGCAAGAGGTGACGATCCACGGCTGGAGCCTCCGTTGTCGTTTCAATTGTTTTTGTGACCGTAGAGTGAATAACTCGGATCCGCTCGGCCCATTCTCCTACGTCTGTTATGCTGCCGATTGTTTTCTGTTTTTCCCGAAATTTGGTCCAGTCGGATAGCCTTGCCTTGCCAATAGCTCTTCGAATCCTGGCTGCATTAACCGATATGTTTAAGATATAGTGATCGCTTCCTAGGTTTTCACCTAGGTTCGTCCATCGCGTCTCACTTTCGTTGTTGGTGAACGTGAGGTCGAGGGAAGTGTCGTGGGACACGCTGTTCCCGATTCGCATTGGGATGGGAGATCTGGTTGAGTTAGCTGGAAAAGTCCGTAGCGCTCTACAACGTCTGCTAACAATATGCCCTTGGGATTGTCTCTATTGTAGCCCCAGTTTGAGTGTTGTGCGTTAAAGTCGCCTAACAATATTAATTTGTCCCTACCTTGAGCGAGTCGCACCGCGGTGGCCACCACGTTTTCAAAATCCGCCTGTTTTTCTCTGGGAGAACTGTAAACGTTGACAATAATTGTTTTAGGTTTGCCCCTTTTCTGCGGCCAAATCGTGATTATCTGGCGCTGAATAGGTTCCCGAAAAGAATAATTTACGCTAATCGTGACATCCTTCTTGGCAAAGGTGGCTACTTGAGGGTAGTCAGGGTGAGCATAAAGCTCGTACCCTTTGAGTTTTGGATTTTGTTTCCCTATTTCCTGAATACAGATAACGTCGGGAAGGATTGGCGCCGATTCTATGTAGTGCGTGAAATTAGCCAATTTAGTCCGTAGCGTGCAGCAATTCCATTGCCAGATTTCAATGTGTCCGGTCTTTGTGTTGTTTGCCATATTATCCATGGATATTACTGTCGCAATCAGTGCGCTCTATAGCTTTCGGTGTCCTGGTAGGAGCTCCCGAACTTTGACTGACCCTCTTTCGGGGGACGGCCGCGGCTTTTGTTTGCAAATCCTCTACCATTCGTTTGAGTTTGTGTAGCTCTGCAAACATTAGTTGCATGTTTTGTGCTAACTGTTCCAGCGTTAACGAATGAGCGCTGGAGGCGGTACTTTGTTGCAGTGATGTCTGCGGTGGTGATTTGGAAGTGTTGTCCGCAATTTGTGTGGGTTGCTGTGATGTGCTGTTGTTTGCCGTGCGCTTAAAAGCTTCAGACTCGGCTCGTAGCTCGGCTAAACTGTTTCGAAGTATTTTGTTTTCTTCTACTATTTTCTTGTACTCTGGGTTTTGTGTGATTGGTGTAGGTGTATTCTTAGGATTGGCAGTGGGAGATGCGACTTGCGCCCAGCTCACCTGATTATTTTGTGGGGTGCTGCATGCCAGTAGGATCCCTGGTGACTTGCTTCTTGGGGCCTCTTTCTTTTTCGTCTGATCTTGCTGCTTAGGCACCTTGGGTCGGGATGCCGAACGTCTCCTCCGGCCCGGCTGCCCGGAACAAGATCGGCTCCTCGACGGCGAGCGGGTTCTGGAGCGGCTGCGACGATCCATGGCCGGAAGGAACTCCAGCTCGGAGTTCTCGTCTTCGGTGGCAAACCACCGTAGCTGGGTCTTCGTTGGCTTCTTTGGCCGTGGTCTTGATATCTGCCTGACTGGCTTTAGTCTTTTGGGACATCGGCGGTCACCCGTTGGATGATCACTCCCACAAATGGCCCATTTGGGGGTGCACGTGTGTCCATCGGCAGGCTCCCGCACCCCGCACGAGCGGCACACCTGCGCGTCGGGCTGTGGACATACGTCGGTGCGGTGTCCCACGGTGCCACAGGTACGGCAGAATTGTACCGCATTTCGGTAGGGTGTGCAGAGTTTCTCTCCCCCGCAGTAATAAACAAACCTTGGCACTCGGCTGCCGTAGAAGGTGAGCAAGGCACTTTGTGAGTCGCCCATCATTCTTGCGTCGATCAACTCCAGTCCTTGCGTTCGGATACGTAGGTTCGATCGCAGCACGTCAGCAGGGGTGTGTGCTTCTATCCCGTGATTACTCCCCGCGTCGTATCTTCTCCTGCCGTAACGTACGCATTCACCGGGTGTTGTCGTCCGTTGATGTTCAAAGATTTAATGGCTTGCGTGACCTTGGCCGTATCCCGATTCGGGGTGGATATCACTGCAATGTTCGAGCCTGACTTGATTCTTAGAATAAAATCGTTGTCAGTGGTTCTGTCCTCGCACGCCTCCATGACGGCTCTTGCCAGTGCCTGACTGGTAACATTCTTGAGTGGTAGCCCTTGGTGTGGTCTGATGACCACCTTCAGGTCACTCTTCGGTAGCGGCGGAAGACGCTTGAATCGTGGGTGCCCGCGATGCGCCATGGGTTTAGACGAGTTGGTAGTCGGACCTGATGGCAGTGCGCTTCCTTGCGTGGAGCGGCGCTGCTGAGCGAGATTTTTCTTTTCCTTCAGGGAAAGAACGCGCTCCCATCCGGCTTCTGCGGTCGTTTCATTGACCACGGTAGCGCTTTGCATGTTGTTGTTGATCGTGGCTGCCTCATTGCATTCGTGGTGCGGTGTAGCATCACCGACCTGAGATGCAGTGAAATCCATCTGGTCTTCAAGGCGCGACGTTGTAATAAGTCGCGGGTTCGATGTCGCAGCCGGAGTTCTTAAGGCCGCCATGTTCAAATACGCGCGCGCCCGCCGGCGCCGCTCTTTAACTGAAGGTAGGGTTAGCAGCTCGCCACGTTCTGAAGGTGGAAAATCGGCCGTAAGATGCCGAAATATGGTCCGACTGACCTGCAGTTGGTCTCCACAGGCGCCGGACTACTTCTTGGAGATGGTGGTGATCGTTTCGGGCTGGTCCCAGAAGGTGGTCTGCCCGAAAAACCAAACATGCGTAGCCCGATGTGAGCGCAGCTGTTTCGAACGGCGTCTTCTTCTTCCTTCATCGCAGGTCAAGGAAAGCGCAGATAACACAAGCAACCAGAGAACGGCGTTTGCACGCGGCGACGCGTCGCCGTCTCTGCTCCGTCGAGGTAATGTCCACTACCCCACGCTCTCCCCTCGGCACGGTGACCTACTTCACCACGTCACTCAATCATTTCAGACTGCCCGCGCAGAACCATGTTTCTATACCAACGGGAGATCAAACCGCCTCTGTCTTGAAGTTGCATCATACCGCCAATAGGTAGTTGCTGCCATGACCGGCCCGATGGACGCGCGCTGTTGCTGATTTATCTTGTCGAACGCTCCTCGCAAGTAAGCCAAAAAGTGTCCTCACATAAAGAATTCCATCATCATCAGCAGCAGCAGCAGCATCATCATCAGCATCAGCCTGGTTACGCCTACTGCAGGGCAAAGGCCTCTCCCATACTTCTCCAACTGCCCCGGTCATGCACTAATTATGGCCATGTGGTCCCTGCAAACTTCTTAATCTCATCCGCTCACCTTACTTTCTGCCGCCCTCTGCTACGCTTCCCTTCCCTTGGAATCCAGTCCGTAAGCCTTAATAACCATCGGTTATCTTCCCTCCTCATTACATATCCTGCCCATGCTCATTTCCTTTTCTTGATTTCAACTAAGATATCATTAACTCGCGTCTGTTCCCTCACCCAATCTGCTCTTTTCTGATCCGTTAGCGTTACACCTATCATTTTTCTTTCCATAGCTCGTTGCATCGTCCTCAATTTAAGTAGAACCCTTTTCGTAAGCCTCCAAGTTTCTGCCCCGTACGTGACTACTGGTAAGACACAGCTGTTATATACTTCTCTCTTGAGGGATAATAGCAACCTGCTGTTCATGATCTGAGAATGCCTGCCAAACGTAACCCAGCCCATTCTTATTCTTCTGATTATTTCAGTCTCATGATCCGGATCCGTAGTCACTACCTGTCTTAAGTAGATGTATTACGTTACCACTTCCAGTGCCTCGCTACCTATCGTAAACTGCTTCTCTCTAACGAGAATATTAAACATTATTCCAGTTTTCTGCAAAATAATATTTAGACCCACCCTTCGGCTTTGCCTCTCCAGGTCAGTGAGCATGCTTGGCAGTTGGTCCTCTGAGTTACTAAGCAAGGCAATATCATCCGCAAATCGCAAGTTACTAAGGTGTTCTCCATTAGGTCTTATCCCCAACTCGTCCCAATCCAGGTCTCTTAATACCTCCTGTAAACACGCTGTGAATAGCATTGGAGAGATTGTATCTACCTGCCTGACTGCTTTCTTTTTTGGGATTTTGTTCCTTTCTTTATGGAGGACTACGGTGGCTGTGGAGCCGCTATAGATATCTTTCAGTATTTTTACATAAGGCTCGTCTACAACCTGATTCCGCAATGCTTCCATGACTGCTGAGGCTTCGGCTGAATCAAACGCTTTCTCGCAATCAATGAAAGCTATATATAAGGGTTGGTTATATTCCGCACATTTCTCTATCACCTGATTGATAGTGTGAATATGGTCTATTGTTGAGTAGCCTTTACGGAATCCTGCCTGGTCCTTTGGTTGACGGATGTCTAAGGTGTTCCTGATTCTATTTGCAATTACCTTAGTAAATATTTTGTAGGCAACGGACAGTAAGCTGATCTGTCTATAATTTTTCAAATCTGGCGTCCCCTTTCTTATGGATTACGATTATGTTAACGTTTTTCTAAGATTCCGGTACGCTCGAAGTCATGAGGCATTGCCTATACAGGGTGACCAGTTTTTCTAGAACAATCTGCCCACCATCCTTCAACAAATCTGCTGTTACCTGATCCTCCCCAGCTGCCTTCCCTCTTTGCATAGCTCCCAAGGCTTTCTTTACTTCTTCCGGCGTTACTTGTGGGATTTCAAAATCCTCTAGATTATTTTCTCTTCCATTATCGTCGTGGGTGCCACTGGTACTACATAAATCTCTATAGAACTCCTCAGCCACTTGAACTATCTCATCCATATTGGTAATGATATTGCCGGCTATGTCTCTTAACGTATACATCTGATTCTTGCCAATTCCTAGCTTCTTCTTTCGGCTTCCTCCGTTCCTGAGAGCATGTTCAATTCTATCCATACACTTCCACATATATCCACATACTTCCTTATGTCTGCTGTCTTACGCGTGTTGATTAACTTCGAAAGTTCTTCCAGTTCTATTCTAGCTGTAGGGTTAGAGCCTTTCATACATTGGCGTTTCTTGATCAGATCATTTGTCTCCTGTGATAGCTTACTGGTATCCTGTCTGACAGAGTTGCCACTGACTTATATTGCAGACTCCTTAATGATGCTCAGAAGATTGTCGTTCATTGCTTGAACACTAAGGTCCTCTTCCAGTGTTAATGCTGAATAGCTGGTCTGTAGCTTGATCCGGAATTCCTCTATTTTCCCTCTTACCACTAACTCATTGATCGGCTTATTAAGTACCAGTTTCTTCCGTTCCCTCCTCAAGTCTAGGCTAATTCGAGTTCTTACCATCCTATGGGCACTGCAGCGCACCTTGCCGAGCACGTCCACATCTTGTATGATGTCAGGGTTAGCGCAGAGTATAAAGTCTATTTCATTTCTAGTCTGGTCATTCGGGCTCCTCCACGTCCACTTTCGGCTATCCCGCTTGCGGAAAAAGCTATTCATTTTCCGCATATTATTCTGTTCTGCAAAGTCTACTAATAACTCTCCCCTACTATCCCTAGTGCCTATGCCATATTGCCCCACTGCCTTGTCTCCAGCCTGCTTCCTACCTACCTTGGCATTGAAGTCGCCCATCAGTACAGTGTATTTTGTTTGGACCTTACCCATCGCCAATTCCACGTCTTCATAGAAGCTTTCGACTTCCTGTTCATTATGACTGGATGTAGGGGCGTACACCTGTACGACCTTCCATTTGTACCTCTTATTAAGGTTCACAACAAGACCTGCCACCCTCTCGCTAATGCTATAGAATTCCTGAAGGCTGAAAAACGAGTCATTCGGTAACTGGGCTCACCTCTCGCGCTTCTTTCTGGACATGCTGCGCAATCTAGTAGCACTGCCGAGAAGCCTACGCGTGGCCTCCATGACGAGAAGCATGACGCGCTACTGCCTGCGTACGCTTAAAATTGTTCCTTCACTTCACGTACACTTAGTGGCACATACTCAGTGACCGAAGTTGGCGAGAGGTTCATTCAGAAAGCTGCACATACCCAGTGCATTATTGGCGCAGGCTGCTGATTTATCGGGCTGCTGTTCATGAGACAAGGGTTCGATTCTGCTCAACCTCGGCGAAATTTAAGGGATCTATTTTGTTATTGCAGATCAGCACATTCCCAGTGTCACGTACCTAGCTAACCAAGTTAGCGTCAAATACGTTCATTGATACGCACTACACACCCATAAGCACATACCCAGAGACCCAAGTTGGCATCTAAGAGGTTAATTGAAGCACAGGAGAGAGTGAATAGGCTCTACTGAGGGCTCCAAGTAGGCGTCAAAAAGTTTCTTTGACGCCTACTCAGTCCCGCATCTGCAATGACCCGTGTCTGCATGAAAGAGATTCATTGATGAGCAACACGTATGTACGCATTTCCAACTCAGTGACACAAGTTGGTCCGATGTTTGCCTTCGAACGTTGTTATGTAAGCCCAGCGGCCCGATGCGCTACCAATTCTACCACAGGCTGCATACCTTGGATTAGCGATTTCAAATGTCTTTAGATGGGAGGCACACGTAAACTATGTTACATTGTCCGCCTTAAATATATTATTCTTCCTTAAAAGGCAACTCCGGTCTGTCCCACTTAAATCAAAGCTACATTACCTTTATTCCACCTATACTAGAATATGCAAATGTAGTTTAGCTCATGCCCACAATTAGTTTAATTAACAAGCAGGAAGGAGTACAAATCAACGCCGTTAGGTTTGTCTACAACAAATATGGTTTATTTGATTCACCCTCAGAAATAAATGAAAAATCTGGAATGTCATCATTAACTAATGCACTAAATTCGCACGCCAAGAAATGCTATTCCAACTCCTTCATAAGCAGCTTGAGATCGTCAACTCAAGATTTATATCTAAATGCGGAACTAGACAATCACGCCACAAACATCCACTAACCTTAAAAGAATAACGTTTCAATACAAACTGTCTCACATATTCTTTTTTCCCACGGTCAAATAAATAGTGGATTAGATTACCCGAATTTATAACTAGTTGTAACGATTTGAGCAAATTTTTAACATTACTTGAAAGTCACTCGTGTACCCACAGTTAACACCTCGTGTACTTTTCCTTTGTACTAGTGCTATTCTTAAATGTGATCATCATGTGTTATACGTCTGTTCGTAATGTTCTTACTATATGTTTTTTGGGCGGGAAGAAGAAGAAGCCGGAGGGAGTGGATGCACATCACGTCAGCTCCGTATTCCACGAATGTACTTCCAGCACAAATCGCCAAAAAGCCACCCGCTATTGCACGCCAACGGACTGAGCTCGTTGCCAGGAACTAGTGGATACCAAAAACCAGGAGGGATTCTCATTTTTGAAGCCTCTACGACAATATTTTGACCGGATCTTGTGGCAGGAGGGCCGCGAGGCCACGCGCCGGAGCCGGCTTCCTCAACAATTGCCGATCATTTTCTCAATGATGGAAGTCACCGTAGAGGGGCACAGCATATCCCAGGAAGAAATGGATACAAGCAAGGGATGGAAGGAGGTCAGACACAGAGGATCAGACCGGCGAACCTCCCAACATCGCGAGAGCACCTTGTCGCCGACGCGGCTCGACAAGCGCTACAATAACCCATGGAAATGCGGGCTAGAGCAAATACGCAAGGCAAGCAGAATGCCACATTTGCCAAGAGGGGATTACAAGATTGTGATCAGACCGCGTAGAGTACTCAAATTATCCGAGCACGGTATAGTTCCCCTCACAGCTGCGGTACAAGTTGCGGCAGGTATTCCTCGAGACGAAAGGGAGGAGGACATTGTCTGCCCCAACAATTATCAAAATATCCTCATCTTCAGTACCTCCGATCAAGAGCGTGCAAACAAATATCATGAAGTAGCACGTATCAAGATTCAAGACAAGTTTTACGAGACCAATGCTTACGAGACAGCGCCTGACATGACGGCCAAAGGAGTGATAAGAGGAATCCCACTCGACGAGGGCCCAAGAGACATCACAGCAGCGGTGGTTATGAGTAAAAACCCTATGGCGATAGCAGCAAAGAGACTCAGTAATACTACCACAGTGATTGTGCTCTTTGAAGGACACAAAGTGCCCACGTAGGTCCGATACAGGACAGCGCTACTCCCTTGCTCCCTGTACAGGAAAGAAGTGGATTTCTGTCACCAATGCAACAGACTTGGGCACAGAGGAGATGTATGTCCCAACCCTGACCACAAGATTTGTGCGGGATGTGGAACCAAGCGTCCCTATGCGCTCGCTTGCCCGCGAGGAGATTATACCTCGAAGGAATGCTCAGTGGCGTTCAGATGGGCATTATTGATTTCGCATTCACAACTCATAAGAAGTGCTTAGGTGTCCCCGGTTTTTCTTTTTTTTAACAGCTGACGCGAATGACGAGGGATGATCACACTTGCCCATGTAAACAAAGATGCCGCTCAAGGGTTCGAATCCATGCTTTTCTCATGATAACGTCACCCTTACGAATCGATGTTAAAACGCATAAAGACGTGCTTTAATGGTTCTTACAACGGCAAGTGGCATATTCTTCCGACAAGTGGCAAAACCAATGAATATGCAAGCAGAACACGTCAAAATCAATGGCTGAGAGACTACTCTAGGCGCGTAAGCACAGCTGAAGTTAGAGTGAAGGTTGGCCTGCATGTAGCTAAGGTTATTGCCTGGATAAGAAGGTGGCGCCGTGTTAGTGAGATAAAGAAATTGACCTTGCTTTCGACGACACACTGCGGGTGTCGTCGGCGAAACCAGGTACATGTTTGTGAAAGACTTACACAGCACTTCGCTATGATAACACTCCTTCGAAAAAAATTTTTTGCGGCAGCATGTTGACTGCAATTCTTTATTTAGAAGAATAAATTTATAAGAGGTATTTACGCGCCGCTAACAACAGTACCCGGACACAGCGGCTTTGTTCTCTTCGCCCTTCAAAGGTCGTCCACGTCATTCTGGCAGAGCTCTTTCGAATACTCTTCCTTGGAGACGTCACAAATATCTTCGAGCTGATCCAAGCAATGCTGAGGAATGTTGTCTTTCACTTCCTTCGAAACCCATAGCTGGCATTCTGGTTAGAAAACAAGGAATGGTAACAATAAGCAGTGCTCACTCCCGTCAAGCCGGCTACACTGGTTGGTATTCCCAAGTGTTCGGTATTAGCAAAAACACCAAATTAAACATCCACGATAATAAGCAAACAACTAAGAACGATGCACACTGAATATTTATATTTTTTTCAGCGCATCTAGGTTGTGTATCACTGCCTTGTAAGCCCCAACTTGAATCAAGCACACTCCCATATGCCTATAAGCAACACTTAGCGCAAGGCCTAGAATCTTGTTTCTCGTTCCCTGTGCGGAATTTCTGTTTTTGATGTTCGTAAAATGCCCTCGCTTGGTTATTTTTTACTTTATTTCGCAGAAGAAATAACGCCGCTCAAGTAAAAATTGCACTCAATGTGAAATAGAACTTAAGAACACTGAAAGGTTTCAGTTTCTGTGTTCTAAAAAGAAACACATTCCTTGCTTCAATACTTCTACTGTATTGAAGTCAGTTGTCGTTGTTCAGGTAAGTGTTTGTTTGTGTACTTTGTGCGTGTATGTGTGCGTGCGTGCGTGTGTGTGTGGAGGGGGGGGGGTGTTATCAGAACGAGTTCCATTAGTCTAAAATGGAAATGCTGCACAAAGAAGAACTGATATTCTTTTACATGCTCAGATCGTATGTATTATAACATTTATTTATTATTTGGCATTTTTTCGTATTTGTGAAAGGCCGTCATGGTCTTGCCCAGCGGGTTCTAGCGCCCGCTTGAAATAGGCTCCGTAGTCTCCTAAAGATATTCTGTAATGCTCTCGTTGACACGGAAAAGATCACAGCTTTAGTAGTGTATAGAGCTTTGTACAAAAACGTTTAGTAGAGCTCTAACAAACTTGTAGAAGCGTGTGACGTATGATGTGTCACTGCAGTAGTAAGCCTTTTATGTCGCTTTATAGCATGGAAGGATTTCCTCTTCTAGAACTGCCGGGCCATTCTCAATTAAGAACGGGCTCGTTTACTGCTATGTGGCATTATGATGCCTGATCTAGGTTAAGTCCCGCAAATATCTTGTTGGCGGCTGGTTCCCCTTTACAACTTTACGAATTTAGATGTTTCCTCACATTCACATTAAACGCAATTAAAATCACCGCTCAAACATCTTGTTGCAGCTGCAAATATTCTCTTTCCGACAAAAAAAAAGAAAAACGAAAACACACTCAAATACACTGTTACAATTCCAGTCATTCGCAGGAAAGGCTTGACGCATTCTGGAAAGAGATACTGCATGCACACTGCGATTCACATTGCAAGATATTATTGCAAAATTGTAGCCAAATTTCTGTGCCTTCGATGGCTCAGCTGTCTTGCGGCGTAGCTTTCTCAGGCCTATCTTCAAGCTATTCAAGCCTTGCAGTGTGCTCGCTACCACAGGGGCTGTTTGGGTAATGGCGACTTTAATGCGAGCTATAGCAGTCTTTTAGTGTGGGCGTGAATTACATCATGCTAAGGCCATCTTAAATAGCCATGAGAGCCCAAAACTCCTTCGTGTAAATGTGTGTTCTTTGCCCGAAAGAGCCATTCCAGCAGCAGTGACAAACTAGACGCGTGCGTCAGGCAGAAATGTCAGGCTGTAATGAAACGGGATCAATGCTTTAGCAGTGGGAAACTAAATCGCAAGAACAGACATTTAGTGAACGCCTATGTATGAATAAATTTTTCTTACGATCTCCATCGTAGGGAATCTCCACAATGACGCAGTCTTTATAGTCTGTATACACAAAATGGGCAACCATGGTGTGTTCCGTGTCTGCAAGAAATACGCATGCAAGCAACCACAGTCACGTTAAGCTACAGCATTAGAGCTCTACTCTAGTATTTTAGAAAAATTTCAGGTGGAGCCCATCTGACGACGAATGTTGAATGCACTTCAGTGAGCATTGAAGAAATCTAGAGACGCGTTCACAACCACCGAAACGCGTCATGCATAAGGGGTGTATGCAGGGGGGCACCTCTCTTGCACTCGTCACTAACCCCGCTGCGCCATCTCGCGACACGGCCCAGAAGTGCTCGCAGGGCACTTGCACACACATTGGATGTATATGTAGCAGGTTCGATTCCGCCCCTCGCCGGTAAACCTTTGCCGGATTTTTTGTCACTAAAGATTGGCACATGTCCGGTGACCCAAGTTGGCGTCAAAATGATTTACTGAAGTTGTTACGTTTAAGAGGACCTAAGCGCTGAGAGTATACGTTAGAATGTTGCCACATTTTCCGACGCTATCGCTGATATTTTCAGTTAATATTTCTAGACGTCCACTAGCGCAGTGGAATGGTATTGCTTAAGAGAATAATTAGCAGCAAGCAGTGGCCAACTTACCATCATTCAAGGTAAAGACGACCCTGTCCGGTGCGTCGCCGGCGGATAAATGCAAAGCAACATTTTTTCTGCACAAAAGATGAAGTTCATATTAACCCTGAAGTAAAAAAAATGGTCAGTCCAACAGTAAATAGCCATACAGGAGCGGATGAGTGCCATGAATGAACTTTCTCCATATTCCAGCATATATTCACGTGTTCTAGCATTTCCGAAGTGGGGCTCACGAAGGCCTAGTCTTCTGAAGAAATGTGCCAGCTTAACGTCAGCATTGATATTACATCACCCACATGTCCGTTCATCTGTACATTTAGTAAACAGGCCATTTTCCCCAAATACAATAACCGCCAATAGCTTAAAATGAGAAAGAACTTACCTCTCACTGCCGTTATGGCCTTTGAACATCCAGACGTACGTGGCTTTTTTAGCATTCATGTCCAACTCAGTTCGCTTGTTCGTCAGGCACTGAAATTCCGGATCCTCGCCTGAACTGTACACTAGCACAACGTAAGGGAACTTGTCGAACAGCTGCAAAAACACAGAGGCAGGAGTGGATAAGAGTGAGCAGACGTCCCGATTTAGGTGAGACAATTCCCGCTTATGCTGCCGGGGTGTGGCGGTCCCCCTTGAATACATGTAGGACAGTGCTTTGTCCCACTTCGACCTCTGCAGCTTCCAGTTGTCTCAAAAAATTTGGAGGTTGCGAAGCTTAAACTTTGCCTTTAAGAGAGGAACGTAATGGCATCCAAAGATCTCCGACTGCTTGTCATGGTTCATGGCGAGTGCAACTTATGTAACCATAACTTTTACTGGGAAACTGTGGAGGTGAACGCTATGCAAGAAGGCGAGCGTTACGGTAGAAACGCCACCTTTTGCGTGGGCCCCCATGCGGCGGAGGTGAGCGCCATTTCGTGGTGTTGCAAGCAATCGTGCGTGCTGCTCCGTAGCCTCCGAGATGTGCACGCGCTGGCGCGCGCTCACCTCAGACGCCATGTCCGGTCTATAAATGGTATAAACGCTGCAAAAGGGATATTTGTTTGACTTTCCGCTTAACAGAATTATGTTTCCGCCTATATTCAAATTACAATACCATGTTATTATGTTTATAGGTTCTGTTTAAGTTGTACTTTATCATTTTCCTGGCGTATATTACTTTAATAAATTCAATTACTCCGGTAACTTCTTTGGGCTACATGGAGGGCCTGCTTGGTTGGGAATGCGTGGTGCGAAATGAGTTTACCAGAAGCGACGGTCGACGCTGGACGCGAAGCGCTGACGCCGGATTGTCTGCGACACGGAGCCGTTGACGGCGTTAAAGACCTGCCCTGTGGAACCGAATTGGCCGTTAACTTATGATGATTTCTTCCCACGCTCTTTGAAACAGGGCGTTGACAAATAGCCACCTAGAGGGCTTCAGTTATACAAATGCGCTGTATACGTTTTTATTTCTAGCATTTTCGTATAGATCTCCAATATATTCTTTTCTACAATACTTCTCTCTCTACCTAGTACGGCTACCTATGCCTGTAATAAATGCGGTCGTATCAAGTAGCGATTGCGCTGGCCCTCACAGAACAGGAATGCGAAGTCGTGCTAAGTGACTCACAAACGGCAGTAAAGAATTATGCCAAAGGTCGAATTTCCAAGGAAGCCATGTCCATTCTGGCCAAAGCAGGCAGATCCAAAACCGCGAGCTCGAGTATCGTATGGTTCCCCGCGCACGTCACCACGGAAGGCGACGCGCTCCCGAACCTAAACGAGACGGCGCACCGGACGGCGCGAGACATGATCCACCGCGCCGAACAGGGCAACGCCTCTCGCACGATAGCGAGCGCTTCTCGAGCAGAACGGGACAGGCTCACAAGATACGACATCACCAGTGCATATTTGAACGCCAGAAGGACATACCCCCCTCCGAGTCCCAAATTGAACAGGAGGCAGGCCATCGCCTGGCGACAACTCCAGACAAACACGTTCCCTAATCCATTCCGCCTCAAACGCATCTTCCCAGATAAGCATCAGGACAACACGTGCAAATTGTGCCAGGAAGGACCACCAACACTCAAACACATGCTGTGGGAGTGCAATGTAGTTATAGGAGGGGTGGCAGTTACTCCGGAGACCCTGTCGTCGAGGTGGGCCGCCGCTCTGCGCAGCTCAGACCTCGGAATCCATACGTGGGCAGTCCAGCAAGCCCGTGAGGCGGCATTGAGGCAGGGCCTTGACGTTCCTCCGTGGGAGACCTGAGCCCGGGTCGCGTTAAACCTTGCCGGACGTACAAGAAAGTTGTATCCATCCACCCATCCATCCATCCATATCAATCTCTTCCCTACTTTTATTTTATTCCACGCATATTGTAAACTTATCTTGCCTATCTCCAGTGCTGACCGGTTGGTGCTTCCATTCACTTTAACTTCAAGCGCTTCTGGAAGGTGCACTGGATTGCCCCCATCGTTTGCCGCTGGGTGTACACGCCGCCCCCCTCCCCCCTCTTCCTGCGAGTCTCCGGTTGTCGAAGCGCCGGCTCGAACTTAATTCCTTTCTCCGCTCCTCCTCCTCCCTGTGCGGTGGCAATCAGAGAGCCAGATCGGTGGCGGCGGATCTGTATATGTGCACCGCCCGAGCCGAAATTGCCGCTGCCGTTCGCCCTGTGCGGCGGCAATCAGAGAGCCAGATCGGTGGCGGCGGATTGCTGCGCTCAAATTTCGCATTAGGAAGTAACGTAATCGTCGGTAATTTTTTTTATTCTTGTTACCTTCTTTTTCTAACCTCGCAGCCCATGCCACGAGTCCCCTGACTCACGCGCTGGAGCGCGCCTTATGTAAATGGCGGCCGAGGAAGATGACAAATAAGGCTAGACAAATGTTTGCTCCGGTATGTATATGTCCTTAGCCGACCAGCTCGAGCTTCAAAGAGCAAGATACTGCCAATTGTGTGATTGCACAGATGATCTCTTCTAATTGCTCTCTCCCCATTCTTTTGAATGTCTATGCTTTTCCTGTTTCCATTCTTTGCGTCCAATTCGCATGTCTCGGATTCTCTCGCTTTGTTCCTAATGACTCTTGATTGCCTATTTACACTTTCAAATACCCTGTAGTAGGCTGCCAACATCCTTGAACTCTTCCTGCAGTCTATGCCCACCCTTTTCAGGCACAGACACTTGCGCACTTTGGCTGTCCATGGATTTTGATCCATGAGTCTGTATTTTTCTTCCAAAATAATTTTGTTCTGCACTCCTCGGACTTCGAGAGAGGCTCGTCTCATGTCCTGTTACACTGCCTCATTTGTGGTTTTGCCGTGGGCTCCCAAAACCAACCGGCCTACCAATCATTGGCTAATTTCCAACGCAGCCAAGGTATCCATTTTGAAGCACAAATTGCGAACGTTAGCGCTGGCGCAATCACTCCTTTCCTGATACCACGTGCCACCTGATATTGTGGCCCCAAATGTTCTATGTTTCAAATATTGCTGTTTTCCGCTTCTCTTTTATTTTCAGATTACCTTAATGGCTACTTGAGCAAGTCATTACCTCGTTTATGTATGTACGCCGAGGTATCCATATTGCTTAATGAGGACAATGACTTGCTTTTGAATTGACGCCGCGTAATTGTTCTTATCCTCACTAAAGATAGAAATTCCCGACTTCTATGTGCTAAACTTAAGGTATATATTGGTCCCTGCGTTGCCACAGGCATACTTAGGTCTCTGTAAATATCTTGCATTGTCTGCTAGTAGCACTATGTCATCCGCATACATCAGTCCTGTGACTTTCTTATGGACCATTTGTCCGCTACGCACGTAGGATAAATCAAACCCTCCTATTTTAATGGTTTGTAACCATTATTTTATGTCATTAACATAAACTGTGATGCTGAATTTCCACCACTTATTAAATTCTTCGTTTTCCCATACAACTTGTATTCGGTTGTTTCTATATATATATCTCAGCACCTATGCGTTCGTGCTTGAGAATATTCCATAACAACTGGCCAGTCTACGTTGTCGTAGGCTCCTTTAATAGCTAGAAATACTAGCTATACAGCTATGTTCTCAGCTGCTGAAATATCCATGGACTTACTTAGTACAAACACATTATCCTTTAAGCGTCTGCCTGGTTGGAACACATTCTGTAGTTCCTCCAGTAGACGATTTAGCTCCACCCACTTCGACAGTACTAGTTTTCTGGATTGCATTGCCATTCTATGGTATATCACACTGACGTTATCGTGACTGGCCTGTACAAGCTCGTCTTATTCTTATCACCTTTGCCTTTGCAGACGAGCTTCATCTTGCTTTCACGCCATCCAACCCGAATTTTCTTCGTTCTTATCACTGGCTCTATGGCATTAATCAACAATGCCTTGCTCTTTAGACCGACATATCTGATTAACTATATGAGGAATTCATAAGGTCCTGCGGCCATGGTATTAGGAACATTTTCTTGTGGTTTTCTTACAGCAAGCGTGTTTTATGGTCATTTTTCTATCTTTCGGAATTCTCTATTGTTGCTGGATCTGAGTCTAAACTACGCTTTCTTTCTCACCGATGTTATCCCTGATGTACCGCAGCACATCTCTGATGAACATCTTTGATGTACAGCAGCACGCCGTTTGCTTCGAAGTTACCGTCTTCATCCGTCATAGCCGTTTGCGAAATTTAGTTGCAGCTTCGAGTGCCCTTGCATGGTTCCAGAATATCTTCGGTGCGCCTTTCTCTCTTTTGGGAATGTTGTGCCCCCAAAGTTAACTTTTGCATTGAATATTCCTTTGCACGGGCTCACTCTCCACCCTTTTCTTTTCTCGGTATTTTTTTCACGTAAGCATCACCACTGCTATGTGTAATCCTAACTTTTGGGCTTCTCAGTGATTCCTTGACGTCTGCTTATTTTCTTCTATAGCTTGCTTTATTTTTTTGTTCCGCCGCTTACGTGGATTCCACTTTCCAATCCAACACTCTTTCTTTTTTTTGCCGTGTCTTTCTTATCTCCTGCTGCAATGCCTACCAGTTCTTTATGTTCCAAGACTAGAAGGAAGCGCTTCCATTTCTTATCTGTGTTTTTTTTTTGCAATCTCTGTTATTAGCTTTGGGAGAGAGCCTTGGCCAGCTCCGGCCTCGAGGATCAGCAACGGATGATTGCGAGAGCCCAGTGTTAACGCAAAAAAAAAGTTTTTTTGAGATAACCTCTGAACTGATTTTAATGAAATGTGTTGAATTTCAGAGAGAAAGTACAATTCTAGTGACTGTTGGAAGTGGAATATCGATTTAGGGTCTTACTTTGTTAAAAAGATTTGAAATAATTCGAAGGCTTGGAAAAAACAGAAGCACGAAGTTTACAAATTAATAGCTCTACATAAAGACGAGATATCGCCGTTCTGTAAACGACATCCCCTAGATCATTGAAAGCAGACAAATTTCACTTGTCGTTTTGTATCTTACGTGAATTTGTTACGTTGTGTGCAAGGGTTCTGCAAGAACTGTATTTCCATATTACTAAATATATTAAGCTTTGTGTGTAATACAGCAACTTTGTACAATATATATATACTATTAGATGAAGTTCAGAAAATAGTAATATTTCTTTTTCATTGCCGTGTTACAGAGTTGTAATTTTGGGAGTTTAGTTTTCTCAAAATCTTCGATTTTTGCCATTTTTTAATAAAATATTGACGACTTAAATTGAAAATTCAAAGCCAACCATCACTAGATTTTAAGTTTTTCTTTTAAGTTCAACAAACCTCGTCAAATTTTGTGCAGTGGTTGCCAAGAAAAACAATTTCTCCTTTTACATGTATTTAGATAGGAGCACCCGAGTTAAAGCTTCCTCTTAAGCAACGACCAACTTTCTCGGGCACGGGACTTAATTAAGAACCAATATTTCTTAGGTGTTGAAAGAATACAATGTGGGATTCTCAAGATGAAGTATATCGTACAAAGCCCAATGCACCTGTACACAGCTGATAAATATAAAAGCTCTAGAAATATTTGCATTATGTATGCAGATAACGCTGCGCCCCCTCCGGCACGCTCAACACTAGAATCTTATTACCCAGTCATCTAGTCACGCAGTCATCTGCTAAATGTCTAATTTTAAATTGACTTAAGGAAGAAAGGCAAATCCACCCTACCACATAAATGTAGGGCTATTCAGTAAGAAAGAAAGCACCACTCCAACGGTTCTTCCTTGAAATACGCAGACGTACATATAAGTGGTGTTTATTATTTATGCGGAACCTTTCCTTTTAAAGAAGACTGCCCCACCGAGGACCCTGCCGTTTTTTGCAGATAAGCAACGCAGCTATGCGGACATTAGAAAGAACGAAGTCTGAACAACAGTTTACATAATGTTTCCTGACTGACTTCTTATTTATTCAGTTTAGGCCACATGTTGCAATTTCGAAAGTGAAGCCGACGGGTAGGGAAGTCATATAGGCTTAACGGAAATGCTATTGCTAGCACAACTTCTAGCAATGCGGCCTATATCATTAGATATTCAGTGAAATTCTGATGTGATTTTTTTTCCATCTGGCTGCTAACGCATGGCTATCACTGATTTGAATAGCAAACTGCTTATATTCTCACGTTCTATTGGCGATGAACAACCAGACGGTGCGAAATTTGTGAGCCCTAATATAACTTCTTTTTATTAGCCCAAGAATCCAAATGACGCCTCAAAGAACAGCGATGACGTCTAGCGCCCCCTCCCTCCTCCCCAGTTGGCGGTAATCTAAAATTAATTCAATATTTGGGTTTCACGTCAACAAACCATTATCCGACTATGAGGCACGTCCGAGCGAGGGACTCCGGAATGCTTTGACCACCGTGGTTTCTTTGCCCGCCACTCGATGCACGGCACACGGGCGATCTGGCATCCCACCCCCACTGAAATCCGGCCGCAGAGGCCCGCATTGAATACTCGGCCTCAGAGTCAGCAGCTCGACGCCATGCAGCCACTAGATTATTGGCGCGGGTGTCGAACGTTTATTCCACGCACCAAGTGCATCGGCTACTTATGCAGGGATCATGGTGCGTGCATTAAAGCGTAATCGCGGGCGCTCGCGTACGTTCCACAAAGGACACAACTATTCGCCTCGCACGCCTAGTTGGATTAGGCAAGGTTACTTCCCTCAAGGGTCGGCGACAACAATCTACAAGGTTCCTACGCATGAAGGCGCATCCCGCGCCGAGCAATACCCTTGTAGCAGTTGTTGGCCGAAAAAAAAAGCTGTCCCTGGAAAAAGATAAACAAAGGACGCGTGTCCAAAGTTTTGCGACGAGTCTTAGTCGGACTTTCGCCGTTTAGGTCTACCGCAATTCTTGCGCATTACACAAATAAAATGTGTCTTCTCGGCTAAACCATTGCGCAAAGAAAACCAGTTATAAATTAAGTTGTTGCTCCAGTAATTAGTTTTCATAAAACGTCCCTGGACCAGTCCAGGACAAAGTTATTGGAGCGCTGAGGCATTTGGTTTTATATTTCTAGGGTTTCCATCTAGAGAGTTCTGCTATACTTAGGATTACTGTTATGTAGACATTATTCACTACACGTCAGGTTCAGTTTTGCAATCCTTTATGCCCTAAACCCAAAAAATTCAAATATGTGTAGCACATTTATGAGAATTATCTAATGTATCTTAGACCTTTTTCTTGCTGTCAATGTGTACCGAGCCGCATAGCCTAAACACAAAGAACCGGCAGGGTCCTAGGTATGACAGTTTCTATAAATGAAAGTTTTACAACAAGAAAATAAAAGCACCTTGTATATCTTATCTTATATTTCCGCGTTTACCCCGAAGAACATTTCAACGTTGCAGAAACATGGAAGCAGCGCTTGTTCTCTCCAAACAACTCACCTCGAACGTGTCAGTCAAGTTACGCTGAAGCTTGTGCTGGGCGTTCGACGAGGCCGGGAAATAAACGAACGCCGCATGAGCAATGGCGACGGCAAAAGCAACGTACAGAGGCCGCATGGTGATGTTTTGCCAGGACTGTATATGGGCTCGAGATGTTTTGCGGGCTCATTTTTATACATACGTGAGCACAAATGTCGTACGTGCGAATGAAGAACATCTGTATTGCAATTTTTAGTGTATTATGTTTCTGGTTCACCTTCCAAAACGAGCATATTTTTTTTTCCTTTGCTACAAATAAGGCTAGAATTCTATGCCACAATTTAGCAAGGGTATTGAACCGTGCGTTCTGAAATTATCTCTTTAATTGGACGATGCAGATGTTGAAGTAGGTTGATCGTCCATGTTGCTCAATCACCTAGTAGTAACGCTATACCATGGCAGCTGCGGGAATGAGTGACATGTAATTATGTCAAGCGAACATCTACGACATAGCCCCTCGATTTATAAAATAACACAGATAGGATATCTGACGTTCATTTTCATTGGCTGAGTGTGACAAACTAATATTTCACTGTCACGTTAAGAAAAAAAATTATAGTCGGCTTACGTCTCTCTGAAACACATTTTCACATGTGGTGCACGGTGCCTCTCGGTTTATGAAATAACAGAGGCTGAATATGATGTCTCATGTTCATTTTCATGGCTAAGTGTTCCAGGCTAATATTTCAGTGTCACATTAAGTAACAAAAAATATAGTCGGCTTACGTCTCTCTGAAACAAATTTGCACGTACGGTGCGGAAGAACTGGTAATGAAATTTTGAACCACAGAATAAGCCTTGATAAATCTAGCATACATGAGGATGTCAAGCAGAACGCATTGAATATGAAGATTATAACGTGGAGACATCTCTTCCAAGTCAAGCAGCAAAAGCATGACGTAGTGTAAAATTGCTGTTGATGCACTATCTTGCTGTGCACAGTAGCGTACAGCAATATAGTGCATCAACAGTAAAAGCACTCATGCAAGTAATAATATTTAAAATGTGTAGCATACATCTTGAAACACCTATAACTGGAATTTCGCTGCAATTTTAATAGCATGTGCAATATGTTTCAGCAAAATGAATGCGAAAGTAGGCGGTTGGGTGTTTTTACTCGGCGTCAGTATGTTGTATGTAACGGATTCTCTTGTTTTATTGTTTTTGACAATGTCAATCACCACGCTTAACTTTCAAGTGTCTGGATAAATGCTTTTCAAGCTTTTCGAAACATGAAATAGCTTATGCTGTCATGTTTGATGTTCCTGTAATGAGTTTTCACATAGAGTCGACATTCTGCAAACATGACAAAACTCACTAAACAAATGAACATTTATAATCTGCTCTGGAGCTGTACACTTTCCGTGATTCTGAAAATGCAGTAAATCTGGTGAAAGGAAGTTTTCAATCAGCGGGATAAAGTGGCGACTAAAATGGTTAAATTCACTATCAGCTTTCACCTTCGTGGTACAGTTATCCCCACTGGGAATGTCTTCAAATAGCACGTAAAATTGGTTTTGCCGCCTCAAAGGTTATCTGAAACACAGTAGTAGTCTAATAGACCGAGGTATAATTCATGGTTACGACTTCACTGGTCACCTTCTACAATCTGTGACGATAAAGTGGAATCAAAGAGCATGAAAATAAACTCGACGTCTCAGAAAGGAAGGGAAGCGTCAGAAAATATTTCTGCATTAGAAGTTTCTACGAACAAGGCAAAGGAGATCGCGAGGATGGGAGAATTGCGGCTTACAACAAAATTAAGCGACATCAGGATTTGGAAGCCCGGAATGTGCACCTTATTGACGCCCCGATTGCCCCTCCTTTGCATCAGAAGTGCAGTTGTTGACACACGTTTTCTTCGGCATCATAACAAGGAACGCTTCGCTCAGCGACACCCTGCTTACTGTACTCGTAACAGCAAGCACTTCAGTATAAGACACTTTCCCTCTCAAAGATAACATTTTTGACGTTTCGAAGCGTACTCACCATTGCCATTTGTTGGGCGTGTTAGTAAACTGACTTGCAAAGCATATTTAGCGCCATCGAGCAATAACAGAAGGCAGACGACCCCACAATGAGCGTCCTACACAGCAGAATTCCTGCTGAACGTAATTTTAGAACGTATTTTTTTTTCTAAGTACGGTAAATACGCCTGATCCTGTGTGAGTGAATATTAATTCCAAGGAAAACTGAATGTTGCGAAGAACAGGTAACATTCGGGCGTACGTTATTTTCGACGATATGTAGCGAAGGTAGATATCATTTATAGGGGCGTTGGGGTATTGACAATAGTTAAATATATATTTTGGTGCATAAATCCGAAAATTCCCCTTCAATGAGAGATATATGCCTATATTCACCCTGCTTATCTAAACTCACAAAAATACTCGATTAAGATCACCTGGATGAAACAAAGCCACAAAATAATTCGGCTCCCTTCCACTCTGTGAAAAAGCATGAGCTGCGAAGCTGTGAATCTGGGCTGCTTACTGATGAACTGCACCTCCACCGTGGGTCGGTTCCGTATTCCACGATCTTCGGGATCGACCAACGCATGGGGAGTGCTTAACGCCTGCTTCGCCTCCGCCGCTGGTCGACCCGACATTGAACTACTTCAGGGTCGGCCCACGTATGGGGAGTGCTTAACTTCTGCTTCACATCCGCCGCGGGTCAGCCAGCCCGGCGTTGCACTAACTTCTGTATCGGCACAGGTATGGAGAGTGCTTAACGCCTGCTTCACCTCCGCTGTTGGTGGGCCCGGTATTGCACTATCTTCGGGATTGGCCCGCGTATAAAAAATAGTTCGTCTATGTCCACAGAGACTACATCCGCCAGAACCTAGCTATAAACAGCTTCGCTGTAAAAAAATTTGGCTGGTGCGCTTGGTATATCTCTTGAGGCAGCTTGTATTTCTGTAATACCAAGCTAAATTATAGCCACGGCATCGATGTGACATAACATGCAGTGATCTCGTAGTATGTAGTTTTACAGAATGCAGCAGCCGAAACTGAGCTGCTCCGATCCGCCCCATGTCATGGGCATTGCATTATTACACACTGCAAGCGGTAAAAAAGCGGAATAAAATTCGTGCACTGGAATTTACTTTCATTGGGGAGCCGCTAATCAAAAAGAAAGCGAAAACGTCAGGCAGTATATAGCATAGTATTATTGACGCATAAAATCAAATCAGAGGCGACATTTATAGTGGGCGAAATAGTGCGTTTATATTTACTGCAGCTGCTGTGAAAAGTCGTTTCACCAAAAGGCTGACCCCCCACTCTCCGTTCCCGCTCAAGCTTGACCACCGCCCGCCACTCCTGGCATTGAAAAATATTGCTGGCCCTCCCGCAATCGAGAGTATATGTACGCCTGAAATGGCAACCGGCAAGCCAGATTGGTTGGAGGTGATACTAGCCACAATCTTAACATGGGTGTAGTGCATGTTCACAACGTCACACTCCACCATACCGGACCGCCCCAAGCCATACTGTGAACTGGTCCACATGGACGCGGCTCAGGTAGAAGAAGAATGAATTTAATTGTACGGTTTTACGCGCCAAAACCCCGAGTTGATTATGAGGCGCGCCATAGTGCGTGACTCTGGATTAATTGTGACCACCAAGGGATCTTAAACGTAACCCCAATCCACGGGCCACGGGCGTTTTTTGCATTTCGCCTCCATCGAAATGTGACCGCCGCAGCTGGGATCTGATCCCGCGACTTCGTGCTTGGCAGCGGAACACCATAACCACTAAGCCACAGCGGCGGGAAGAAGCGCTTAATTAAGGAGGACGAAAAACACGTGCCGCGGCACGCACGAACCGCTAGCATTCAAAATAGAACAGGCAACAGTGTATCAGCGCCAAAAGATGACAATGAAATGTATGGTTCCCTGTATCCGGGGGCCTCTTGAAGGTGGCTTTCGGAAAAGATAAATAAACCTTCGGTGTACAAGAAGTCACAGCTTGAGTGATATCGGGAACATTACAACGAACTCGGAAGCAATATTTTTCTAACTTGCTTGGGCAGTAACTAGCGTATGTATTGCTGTCCTGTACAAAGGGTTGGGAGCCAGAGTCACCATTTTCTCAAGTTTTCGCTTCTTTCCCGGTTGGTCTCATAACTTGCCCGGATGTTTTTGTTTGAGTGGCCGGACAACAGGTCTGGTTTTTGGCTCAAGGTCACCCAAAGGTCACCGACAACGGCAGCTAAAAGCATTTCATGCTTAAAGATTTCACCCAAGCCATCGGCGATGAGTGTTAATGTAAGCGAAAAGCCGAACGCTTCTGGAAAGCCAATTCTTTTATTAGCAGAGAGATTTTCTTAAAGGTTGGTTATTTTGCAATGCATACAGAAAAGCGTCATTTTTCACTGCAGTATTGCGTATCGCGGCCTACGAAATACTTGCGCCGCAGCCACAAATCCCAGAGCCTGCATGGGGATAAATCCTTGTGACATTTGTCGTGAGCGACCTTTGCAGGATGGCGCAGCAGTGGCTAGCGTATCCGGCTACAAATTTCACGTTGACACAGGAGCATCGGTTCGTATCAAAGCGGCGGTAACGGTAGAGCTTCGAGTGCATGTGCTAGCACGTACTTTGCTATCCTTCCGTGCATTCCGCCCAAGTTCACACGTAACCTACTCTGTTGAAGTAATGAAAATTCTAAATATTACATGTTCTTCTATTTGCGAGTCTGTGTGCTTCGATAATAACTATGAGCCGGCTATAATAGCAGGTATATTATCGGGATGTATTGACTCCTTACGCAAAAAAAAAATTACGGGAGAACACTGTGGCTCAAAATATGCGCCTATTGGCTGGGCGTGGTTGATAGCGGCGCGACGGCCAATGCGATGGTGGTGGTGGGCATAGCTTTTCGTTCCGACCCATGGCAAGGATGACGATGAAGAACTGGCCTCGCGACAACACGATGATCACTACTGCCAGCGTCGACCACGCTGTAAAGAACGGGCGCACCAATAGAGAAACAGACAGGAGCTAAGCGAGCTATTTATTGCCTTACTTGCAATATGTGGGCCGGTAATATTCAGGCATGGCTGAAGAACTGAACCTTCTTCAAACCATCAAAAGTGAGCTTTACAGAGTTGGGTAGGTAATTCAGTATTCTGGAGGAATGAAATTATTACTTTCTAAAGAATATTGGTCCACCTCGCCGACTGCCGATTGTCAGATTTTGCCAGTTTGAGGAACCGTCGGGTAAAAAAAAGTCATGACAGTGGCTTGCAAGGAGAGCTGGTACACAACTTTTGAGCACGTTAATGCCGGCCAATATTATATAAACCAGATAAAAATATAATGCAATTGTATATGCCAATCTAAGCAATAGATAAATCATAGGCCGGAAAGCATGGCCACGAATTTGCAGCGATGCCTTTTGCCGATGCTAAAGTTTTTTGTTTTTTTCAGCACTGCTCGCGTACGTAACAGGCCGCGTTCAACGCTCTGCCTTGGGCGGAGCCTCTCTTGACCACTCACCAACGCGAAAAGTGCCGAAACGAATTATCAACGGGATAAAGGCGCCCCAACAAGATCGCGTCTCAGTGTAAAAAACCTCAGAGCGCGGCTTTAGGCCCTGCAACCGCTTCGCTACTATATGTATTTTTTTAACTATTACTTTCCACCTTCTTCCTTTCTCCGCGCTCGGCTACCTATTTCTCTCCCTTCTTTTACGCCCCACTTCCCTTTCCTCGTGCAGTGATGTTGAGGTGACCTCGCCTGAGAGTCAGTTACGGCGCTGCACTTATCTCTTCCCCCTTCCTAATAATCACTCACACACACACTAAGTGTAAGCGAGTTCTGACACCCTTAGGAAGTGCTATGAGTATGATAATTCGGTATCGACGCCCTGGCCATACGGCGTCTATGGGACTCCCAATAAAACTTCGGTTGGGGCTAGCTAATACATCGTATTATAAAGTAAAAGATCCAGCGCAAGTTTACCCAGAACACGCCACGAAAAAGAGGCGTGACAAGGCCCGCTATAACGTCAAATTATTCCAAACTTTCTATTCCAATTCTGCAATCAGCCCTCCGTGAGTGGTCAAAAACTTTTTTGGACCGTACCCGCTGCGCCTGTCTCTAACGCAACGTCACGAAAACCGCGATAGCTTCCCATCTGATATGACGTGCACATACTGATCACGCATGATTGGACCGAACAGAAAAAATAGTTAAATCTCATTCGACGCCTTTTTGCCATTAGCCCTCGGCTATTGGTCAAAAGTTTTTGAGCTGCGCCCACTTCATCTGCCTGTCCCAAGGCGTCACAAAACCGCGAAAACTCACCGAATCAAAGTGACGTGTACCGGTCAAAGATACGATAATATGCCAAACGGAACTTGTTTTTCTTTCTGAATAGCCGCAGGCTGCCCCATTCCAAAAGGACTAAAAGATGGCTGCCATCAATCGCTCATGCACTGGCTACTCGAACCTGCCGGAGGGCATGGGTTTATTTGCGTATAATGCAAGTTTGTGCGTGGCCATGTAAAGTTTTCGAGCACTTTCAGCACGTTTGCGACCACGCTCTGCCAACTATTTCTTGCTGAGTATTTGTTGTAGCGGAATTCTTAAGATTCCGTTGCACGCCGCCACGATTTTCGACCAGCCACCGCAAGCTACGTAAGGAAAAGCGGACCAATTGCAGACGCCGGCACCACCCTCTTCATCCAGTTATCTATTTTCAACGCGCTAGCTGGGCCCCAAGTCCTCTCCACTCCTCGCCTTCTGGCAGCCAATTACAAACGAAAAATTGGTTAATGTAGCCACTCTTGTTCGTTTCGAAAGCAATGTGACCACCTATAAACTAAGAGAGCGTTCGATCGGGCAGTTGATGCAAAGCTGCGGGTCACCGCCCGATGCTTGCGTCGGTGGTTACGCAACCTTGACGTGAGGAGATTGAAATAAAAACATATTGGAATAGTTTTACGTTATTGGGCCCAAGCACTCGCGTCAGTGCTGGTCTCGTCTCTTGTTTGTGGTTTGTCCTGGATGTTTACGCTAAATCTTTTGCCTCATAATAGAACTCCCAAGCAGACAGCATTTCATGGAGGCTCCGTGCACTATCACTATCACAGCCGTACAAACTGATAGCTTATCTCCTACATGTAGCTATAAAAAGGTGACGTTAGAAGAAAAAATTACGGAATACTGGTTTAAAAGATGGCGCAAGAAAGATGTCTATCGAGTGAGGTATATAGCAGGGTAACCTTTGTTTTGTAATCATTGGTAGTTGCACTTGAAAGAAAAAGAGTGGGACACCGAAGCAAGTTGCTTTGCTGGCTTTTACATACCGAGCAGGCCGCCGAACGCCAGTCTTCACCGCACAAAAACAACTCCGCAAAACAGCTTCGCCGTAGAACTTCAGACGCAGACGAATGTCTATGCATTATGCCAGACTAAAAATGACCAATTTCATAGAAACGACGCTCCTCAAGACCACATGGATCTGGTGTGACAGCGCTACAAGTCACTCTGTCTTCTTTATAGTTATTGTTTCTGATTTCATTTCGGTTGGTTAACATTCTCCCGATCAAAATAAAAGTGACAAGACTCCATCACATGAGCTGACAAACCTTTCAGCAAGGGCGAAAGCTCCACGCCAGCTGTTCTTTCTTAGGCGTACAAGGCCTGGCGACTGGAACTCAGCATTTAAGAACACAATGGTTTCAGTGTTGCAAAACAGTTGGAAATATTGCCCGTTCTCGAAACTCAACTCACTTCGAAGGCATCAGTAAAGTCGCGTTGCAGCTTCCGTGATGCTTTCGACAAGGCAGGGGAAAAAAGTAAACGTCGCCTGAACAATAGCGGCCGCAAAGGCAATGTGAAAGTGTCCCATAATGATGCTTAGTGCGACGTCCTTCCTTCTGAAGTGCCGGTCTATACCGAGTTATTACGTACGCGATCAAAACCTGACTCAAGGAGAAAAATTGTTTGCATTTCCAGGCGCTACTTTGTTTCGCCATTCTTTAGCTAAATATTCTATGAAGCATCTCTAACATTGGTATTTAGCCACAATTCAAGAAAGATGCTCTTTTTTTATTAGACGGTACGGGAGTCGCTTCTCTTTCGGCTTGTAATCCCACTCAAGCGTGTGTTGTGCTGAGCTTTGTGGCGGACGCTATTACTTTTTGGAAACAGTGACTTGAAATTAGGTTCTTCAAGTTGATAAAGGTCGTATATTTCACTCTATTCACAAAGAGGGAATGCGAAATCGGTTGTGTGACTTCTTAAGGCTATATATAGCGACTAACATTAACTCGCTTTCAAGTTCCTGCTTCTTGAAACTAATTAGCCCGTGATATCAACCACTTTCGAACATAATTCACTTGAGCTGACCAAACTAGAACAGACAGTTGACACCCGGCCGGGGTTATTGTTCGCGACATGTAAAAGCGTCAAATTTAATATCAAACGCCAACAAAAAAACTAATGTTCCTGAAATGCTTTATAATATAACTTCAACTCCATCAAAAAACATTCACGGCATTGGCTACTACAAAATTATTAAAAGAATAAACTAATCTCATAAGCGAAAGGGGAAGATAACTGGTAAATAATTTTGACAGCGTTGAGGGAAGTAAAACGTATAAGGGTTAGGATGAATCTCGCACACGCATGTGACAAGGCTTCACAGCGCATCACTGCGTGGCAGGAATGCAGCTTAAAATCTTAGACAATTGCTCTTCCGTTCTCCACGATTACAATTTTGAGTACAGAAAAAAATCAGCAGTTCTGCCCGAAAGTCGAAGCACCGATTATAATAGCAAATTAGTAGATAGCTGTACGAAGTAAAGATAGCAGTTTTATCGGACGTATGAACTTGTAATCATTAGCTTACTTACTAAATTAACAACGACAGAATGTGTAGGCGTAACTCAATGAGGACGTAGAAAGAAACAGATGCATAAATACAGCGCTGTCTTTGCCTGTCTGCTTCTTTCTACGTCCTTGTTCAGTCGCGCTTACCCATTCTATCAAGGACTCAGACCAACTAGCCCGTCAACGTGTTTTAACTAAATTACCCAGCACGGTGTCACGCGCGCACAGGTAAACATGAACACATCTCGCTCAATGACAGGGCAAACTGTCTGTAAAATTGCTGGATTTAGGAATCACGGCACCAGCCCCGAGCCAATTGACCTCCGTGCATCTGAGGCATCTGACAACAGGATCATCCTCGTCGATAGGCCGGCTGGAGGCGACATTATGCGCGACGGAACGGCTTCGTTGAAATCACCTGAAACACCAGAAAGATCAACAGCATTGATGCCATTTTCGGCACAAAGCAACGCGAAGTGGACCGGCACCTCAGGACGAAATTTGGGGTGAGTCTAATGGTATCTCGAAGCTCTACAGCTGCTCCTCCGAAGACTACAAGTGAAAGGAGTCGCTAACCCTAATCGCCGGAGCCTCGCCCGCAGCTGGGCAGGTCGACGCTTGAAGCTTCATGGACGAAGAGGCAACCATGGAACCGCATGATCAAAACGGTGAGGAAAAAGTAATTACTATTCCAACCGTGATACGCTGTGCTAAGCCCAAGATTGTCATTCTGCGGCTGGGGACTAAAATCAATTTAACAGAAGCAATGCCCTACCATGTGAGCGCTGCCATCACGGCAGCAGCTGGACTTACTACAGCCTTATCTCGGGACGTCAATACCTAAGTTAGACAGCTGCAGAACGTTGTAGTTACGGAAAGCCGGCGGGAATCTATGACGGAGAAGGTCGCCACACTCAAGACATTGCAGTTCGCTGGGGAACAACACGAAATAACAGCATACGTGGCGCATGAGACGGACAACGCAAGGGCTTAGTTAAAAGGTTCCCACTTCACTTCCCAGACGATGAACTGAAAACAGTCATGACGCTTGAAGATCGGGAACTTCTAGCAGTGACAAGACTGCGCCGATCAACCGTTATACTCATCACTGTCAAAGGACCAGCGCTACCCAAGAGAGCCCTACTTGGGAGATCAGTCCCCGAAATACAGCCGTTCCATTCCAAGGCGGTACAGTGCACAACATGCTTCACCATTCGTCATCGAGCCGACGTCTGCCTCAATGCGTGGAATGTTGTGCGGTGTGAACAATGCGGGCTTCAATTCCCAGCGGACCAAAGACCGTACAGAACACTGCACGAGTGCGAAATGAAGAGTGCGAACTGCAGCGGACCTCATGGGGCAAGACATCCCGATTCCAAAGAAAAAAGAAGCAGACCGCATGGCCAGATGGCGGCCGAAAAACGCAAGCAACACACGTTTAGGAAAGAAAACACCAGCAATCGACACCAGAAAGCATACCGCAATAAGCGACCACCGAAAAACGACACCAACTACCCAACGCTAAAGACACAGTATCGCTTCGACTCCCTAAGATAACCAACACCCTGAGAACGTGCTGAGGCGCTCCGAAGACTACGGCACCTACCTGTCCTCAGTATGCGACACCCACCCAAGGACACTACAGCACCAATGTACAACGCCAAGAACAAGGCAAACAAGAAACCTCAACAAGGCGGTGCACAATGCAAAGCAGCATGGAGGCCACGGGCAGAGCTAAGTCCGCCAGCTCGCACTCCTCAGGGTCGTACTAACGACGAAAGCAAAACTAACCCCCCTCATAACCCCACTCAGTAGCATGCACGAGAGGAATCATGGTCAGGAAAGCTGCATACAAGAACACAGCAAAACTCAACCCACGAAACAACCAAGGACAGCACGCTTGTCTACTTTCTGAAATAAAAAGCAGAAATTCGAAAATAACAAGTACATCTGAAAAAAGAAGATGTAGAACGCGATAGAATAGTAGCGGAAATGCAAAAATAACTCGTTGTCATTACACAACGACATGCCGCGCTAGCGCAAAGCATGGAAACGTTACAATGAACCTCTAGAAAACAACTTCCTGCAAGGGAGGAAGTGCACCCCTGTAAACAAGGACACTCTAGCAGTTATGGAGATTAATAACAGCAAACGTAACTCACGACACGAAACGGCAGTTACCATATGGCAAGGAAATTGCATAGGAATACGCCGCAAGAAGAATTCTCTAACACAATACCTAACACACACTGCGCAAAAGCCGGACGCAATAACTCTTCAGGAGAACAATGCGCCGATCTCCCTACCAGGCTACATGGCTTACCACAATCCAAGTATTACACACTGGCCCCGAAGTTGAACGGATGATCAGATTAGCTACCCTACAATCACGGTGACACGGTGGCGAACCAACACATGGCCTTACACGAGGACCTCAGTCATATGGACAACGGGGAGGAGGAAAGTGTATTGGTTAAATGCCGCTTCTTAAGCCGATATGACGTAACCATTATTAACACATACCCTAATCCTAAAAAACGGGCTTAACCTAAAGTATGGACGAGCTTGCTTAAAAATCATAGCAAGAAAGACTTGTTATGGGTAGGCGATTTCAACAGCCACCATGAGGCGTGGGGCTAAAATCATAGCACACCGAATGGAAGGAAGCTCCTACAAAACGCAAGTGATGCCTACCTAACGCTTCTGAATGGCATAGACACTCCCACTCGTATTGGAAATTCAGTGGAAAGAGACACAAACCCCGACCTGACCTGGGGCCGAACAGCTAAGGAAGTGGAGTGGAAAAACACCGGGCAAACGTCGGGTATTGATCACATCAACATAGACATAATCATTCCCACACCACAGAAGTAATGCACGACCAAAAGAAATCGCACTACAGCGACAAATATCACAGACTGGGATCCTTTCAGGAGTATTCTCCAAGGAGAGCGTACTGATAACCCGGAAGAATGGGCAAAAACACTACCCACCGTGCACAAGGGCACAACCAAGACAGTACAAAGAACTGAACACCACCCGCAAATAGACAAACACCTACTTAACCTATGGGACACAAGGCACAAGGCACTTAACCTATTGGCGCAAGCTACTCAGAAAATGGCGAAAGAATAAGCTGAACAAGCGCCTAAAAGCCCGCGTAGGTAGCATCACCAAGGAGGCGCAAGAATCTACTTAGACAAACTCGCATTTTACAACTGCATGCAGATATGAGAGCAAACTTCTTGGAAAATCCAAGAGAAAGAACCACCTGCGAGAAACCACACTGAGGGAGGAAATCGAAGCGTACGATCTCGCTTGTTCGCATTTCATAAATCTAACGCAAGCACAAACACTTATAAAATATCAGCGCTGATTTTATTGCGAGCAACTATCATATTATACAATTTTGAATACTGCATTGAGAGCATTACGTTGCGCCAAGACCGTGTTCATCGTTTATCTTCAGTAACTTCCATTCAGTAATATGAATCCGGGTTTTAATGATGACTCTAAGCCAAACCCGCATGAACGTCGCAAACGTAAGAAATGCAGACACATAATATCTCAGGAACTACAAGTATAAGTTTGAATCGTGCATGCGTAAAATCACGATCTACCACAAGTTTTAACATATTACACTTATCAGCGCTGTAAATGTTTTCTGTTTCCACGTAAAACCGAAGTTATGCCATGTTCTCTTCACATGCATTTTCCTCATAAAAATAGCAACAGTTGTATCAGTAGAATCACTTGTCATCTTATGTGTTTAGAAAATACGATCTTAGGGTTTAAAAATAAACTTAGCGTCTGTATAAGAAAAGGAAAGTGTATGGCGAGAAGAGAGGAGTCCAAAATTGAGATGTGTACTTTTTGATTAATGTTGCACGTAAGCAAGGGAGGTGAGGTGAGGTGAGAACACCAAAGAAGTAAAACAAAATATGTTTAAAAATGTTCGATTACTATGTTATTGCGGAGGCTCGCATCGAATTTTCCTGCTTTGCATCGAAAATGCAGCTTGCAACATACGTTCCTATCACCATCATTAACCAAGCCGTGCTTCGCCAGGCACCAACCGAGCTGTTGCTGTAAACTGTTACTAAAATCGAACGTTTAACCTATCTACCATCAAGCCGTAAAATTTACAACTTCTCAGAACACTTGCTTAACTATTTGGCACATGCATCCAGTTGTATAGGTTAAATTTTATATACGATAGCATTTCTTTAGTTACCTCCCAGGCAAACTTTTTGTCGCCTTGCACTGCAAACGAAGAAATGTAAAAAGGAAAGTGGAGACTGCAAAGCTTGCCGTTATGGGTCGGAAAGAGGCATCGCCGTCATTCCAATGCCCAATTCAATGCTGGGGAAAGGCGGAGCAAATTAAAGAGAAAAAAAAGCACATTTGTGCAACCTTGCAAAATTATAACCCAATGTCTAGCAGAAGGTGTTTCTCTAGAGCACTTGCAAGAAGAATTTCATTTGCCTCTAAGCAAATCTCAATATTGAAAATATTCCCGTATATTATTATTCTGTTTCAAACCTTTCCTGCGTATACCGCTTTCGTAGACTTGTTAAGCATCACTACAAAGGCTGCAATTCATCCATACACATTTTACATCGCCGGAACTTTAATTTGCAGTGTGTCCATGGTCTCCTCCCCCTGCCATTTTTTACTGAATATGGTCTCGCTTACGTATATATTTCTCCCAAGACAGAGGGATAAATTCTCCGTTGTTTGTAAAACACTTAATACGCTTCTAACTATTTGCATGCGTGTATACTGCGGAGGCCGTAAATAGATCCCATACTTTGATCCCGCCTAGAGATTGTCATTAACCCTATTAAAAATTTAAACAAATATAAACTAATTGTCTTGTTAGTTCCTTTGTATAATGCATAAAAATGAAGAACTAGGGTTCAGTACTGAAGAGAACAGAGATTTACAAGAATGGGGCAAGAAACGACTTAGGAAAATTAGTCCAAAGTGCAATGCCTTGCCACTTGAGGCGCGAACTGCTTTCTTAAGCACATAAGTATAACGAATCAAACATTCACAACAGGATGGGCCATGCGTCTGCTGCGACAGCCATGCAACCCAGCGAGACCAGTAGGTATACGTTTACCTTCTAGGAGTGCCGCGATTTAAGTCGGATCGAAACGATAACCGCTCAGCTGTCGAGATAAGCAAGAGGCACTCAGAATATTGGCGAAAAAGAAAGGATGGAAGAGATTGGTAGGAGTAGGTCATTTGCTCGCTTCCACTTTTCAAATCCGGGAATACGGCGCCTGGAGTCTTGACCAATATCACTCCAGTCTACGCAAAGCTGCTTGAAGAATCCCTGATAGTGGTGGTCTGGCCTCTCCACCAGCTGTTGGCGAAGTCTCAGCAACATTGGTTCTTCAGCACACTCCTCACCGGCATGTATATAGCATAGAGGGTCTGCTCGGTTCTAACTGGTAACTTTCCCCACATCTATACGTCTGGATTGGTCTTTCAAGATTCATCTCCGCATTTATTTGGTCTACTTGCCTGTCAATAGTGCAATTGAACCTCAACAATGCAATATAGGTTCCCAATACTTTCAAAACTACTTTAACTGATTTGACCATGAAAGGTGTTCTTGCGGTAAAGCTGGGGCAGCACGACGCGTTCGCTTCTCGCTGTCAGCGCTCTTCATCACACCAGCGTTATAACAGCAAGTGCTCGTGGTTATCGAGTGAGATGCGTTTATATTTACCTGTGCGTGCGTGACACCAAGCATGTCATAGGCGTATCTACCAGTTCAAGGGGAGGCATGCCCCTCCTCCCCTCCCACAGTCAGAAGTCAATGGGAAAAATAGGCCATTTGCAAACCTCCCCCCCCCACACACACATAAACACAGACTCATGAAAGCGGAGACTGTCAGCTGCATACTGACCAATCCAAAAAAAGAACAGCTGGTGCCAAATTTTATCTCAGAATTGCGCCCACAGGCATGACTTTAATTACGTATCCCCTGCTTGCGCAACTAGGATTCTGTATCGGGCATCGCCGTCACATGCTGTAGGAGATGACGCTCGACAGGCCATGCTAAGCAGCTAGGATTACCGTTGTTTACGGTGCGAGACGCCTGCGGGACGTGCCTAGCAAGCCTGAATGGCTGAAAAAGCTGTCGCCGGACGAAAGCAAGTTTCATCATCATCATCATCATCATCATCATCATCAGCCTGGTTACGCCCACTGCAAGGCAAAGGCCTCTCCCATATTTCTCCAACAACCCCGGTCATGTACTAATTGTGGCCATGCCGTCCCTGCAAATTTCTTAATCTCATCCACCCACCTAACTTTCTGCCGTCCCCTGCTACGCTTCCCTTCCCTTGGAATCCAGTCCGTAACCCTTAATGACCATCGGTTATCTTCCCTCCTCATTACATGTCCTGCCCATGCCCATTTCTTTTTCTTGATTTCAACTAAGATGTCATTAACTCGCGTTTGTTCCCTCACCAAATCTGCTCTTTTCTTATCCCTTAACGTTACACCTATCATTCTTCTTTCCATAGCTCGTTGCGTCGTCCTCAATTTGAGTAGAACCCTCTTCGTAAGCCTCCAGGTTTCTGCCCCGTAGGTGAGTACTGGTAAGACACAGCAATTATACACTTTTCTTTTGAGGCATAATGGCAACCTGCTGTTCATGATCTGAGAATGCCTGCCAAACGCACCCCAGCCCATTCTTATTCTTCTGATTATTTCTGTCTCATGATCCGGATCCGCAGTCACTACCTGCCCTAAGTAGATGTACTCCCTTACGACTTCCAGTGCCTCGCTGCCTATTGTAAACTGCTGTTCTCTTCCGAGACTGTTAAACATTACTTTAGTTTTCTGCAGATTAATTTTTAGACCCACTCTTCTGCTTTGCCTCTCCAGGTCAGTGAGCATGCATTGCAGTTGGTCCCCTGAGTTACAAAGCAAGGCAATATCATCAGCGAATCGCAAGTTAGTAAGGTATTCTCCGTTAACTTTTATCCCCATTTCTTCCCAATCCAGGTCTCTGAATACCTCCTGTAAACACGCTGTGAATAGCATTGGAGAGATCGTATCTCCCTGTCTGACGTCTTTCTTTATTGGGATTTTATTGCTTTCTTTATGGAGGACTACGGTGGCTGTGGAGCCGCTATAGATATTTTTCAATATTTTTACATATGGCTCGTCTACACCCTGATTCTGTAATGCCTCCATGACTGCTGAGGTTTCGACAGAATCAAATGCTTTCTCGTAATCAATGAAGGCTATATATAAGGGTTGGTTGTATTCCGCACATTTCTCTATCACCTGATTGATAGTGTGAATATGATCTATTGTTGAGTACTCTTTACGGAATCCTGCCTGGTCCTTTGCTTGACAGGAGTCTAAGGTGTTCCTGATTATATTTGCGATTACCTTAGTAAATAGTTTGTAGGCAACGGACACTAAGCTGATCGGTCTATAATTTTTCAAGTCTTTGGCGTCCCCTTTCTTATGGATTAGGATTATGTTAGCGTTTTTCCAAGATTCCGGTACGCTCGACGTTATCAGGCATTGCGTGTACAGGGGTGCTATGCAGGATGCGTCGAGTTTCTCGTTCACCCGAGTTTTGCCCGAGTTTGCTCGACGGCAGTCAGTGAACGGAGATAGCGCGGAACGGGCCGAAGGTGCAGGCAAAAAAATATGTAGACAAGAAGTCGCGTATGACAACATGAGCGCACCCTGCGCGGCACGCTGCTTCCACGTTTCAAGCGCAGAAGGCTGCACAACGAAACGCGCCAGCGCCGCGTATTTTTATCAACGGATTATCGCAACTTGGCGATACCGTGACTGCCCCGCTGTCTGTCAGCACACTTGCCGTGAGCCGTTTGCCACGCCTTTCCCGGGCGCGTCAAGGGCGTGCCTCATCTTTCTGGCGCTATCTATCTATCCTCCATCGAATGCGAACGGGGTACATGCGGCGCATTCTTGCATCTACACTTTCACTCAAACGAATACGTTAAAATACAACAAATAAATAACGCACATTTTTATTTCTTTAGGTATCTGTTTTTCGTTTTCAATGCTAGAAATTTGTGATGACAAACGGAGATCGAGCAAATTATTAAATTTTGCACTTCTTGCCGTGAGTGGCGACAGGGAGGCGAAAGCTTAGAAGCGGTACATTGAAGCGGGTCGCACGCACGAGGGCGTTCATACGGTGATAAGTCGCCTAGGGGCGCTGCAGTGCTATTCTCAATAAAGTCGGTCATGATCAATGGAGGGTCATGGCCACTCTTTCTCTATTAGGAGAATAGAAACGCAGCGCCGCGGTACGGCTGTTCATCGCAGGCGCTTCACTAGGCTTTAAGGCCCCCGCTTTACCGGCTAAAAACGACACAACAGCTGTCGCTGTAAAATGGCGGTATGTTATTTTAGAGTGCGTAGTGACGCAGTTCAGTGAAAATGTACCAGTTTATCTTTGTGCGCGAAGCCTCTGCGATACATTGCGAAACGTGCGTGCTTCCCCAGCGACAGAATTCATCGCTTGTCATCGCTTGCCCAGTGAAGGCGCCTCTGAGCGCATGTACGCAGTATATGAGTGTGTTGTGCAGTCGAAGGTGCTTGCGGATTACCTCTGCTGGAGCCAGCAGCGATCGCAGATGGATGTCGTAACGACACCGCAGCACTCGCATTTTGGCAGGTGAGGGCTCTTGTGTGCATTTATGAAATCAGATTTCGAACGGAGAGAGGTGTTGGAACTGTTGAGTGCGCAGTGCTTGTGATGAAGAAATGCCATTGCACTGGGCCTAGAAGAGCGAGCGATTCTCGGACGCTGATCGTGTTCACAAAGTTGTGGCCCCGTTTCATCACCGATGACAGAGCAGCCATCTGAAACGACTGCTGCAATAAACACTTCTCAGCATCGTCGTCCCCCTCGACGCCTTGCAAGCACCTACAGTGACGTGCCGATAATTATTTACTGTGCGCTACGCGCCGCAATGCAGGCAGTGAAACCGTGTTGTGCGGCCATCTCAGCCCGAGAGGATGTATGCCAGCGACAGTCAACGCTTTGTTTTCGATAGTGGTGCTCAGTACATCACCGATGACAGTGCGTTGTGCGTGTTTTATGTCGGCGGTCAAGATTGTTGATGCCTCTCAGCTCGACACCGCGTCGCTGTTGCCGGAAGATAAGTTGGGCGTGGCCCAACTGTAGTGGGTGCGCGCGCAATAGTTACATGCCTCGCGCGGGGCGTGACCTCTGGTTTTGATTGACAGGCGAACTCGTGCTAAACTCGTACATCGCGAAACCCCCTCCGAGTTCAACTCGGGAACATGGCGGCGGCAGCAGCAGCCTGTTTCATTGCATCCAGCGGCAGCAAGCGTCAGTATGACCGTCCGGACCCATTCACCTGCATGACCGACGGGGAGTTTCAGCGTCATTTTCGCCTGTCGAAGACATCAGTGTGCTGGCTGTGTGACGAGCTAGGCGAAGACTCTCGTCTGCGGAGACAGCGTGGCGGGCTTCATTCGCTCACCGTCGTAGAGCAAGTCATCTGTGCCCTCCGTTTCTACGGGACTGAGAGTTTTCAGGGAAGCGTCGGCGCCGAGCGTTACATCGGACGCCATCAAACTACTGTTAGCCACTGTGTCAGGGATGTGTATGACGCGCTTATCGATGCGGCAGTGCGTAAGCGGTGGCTAGCTTTCCAGAATACTGCGGCGGAGCGGACATATATAAAAGAATGCTTCCCACTTCGTGGGAACATTACGAACGTAGTCGGGTGTGTCGACGGAACGTACGTAGGAATTAAGGCGCCTTCAATGTGAACGTTACTGTGATTAACAGACTTTTTCACTGGTTGATCACTTTTTGTCGATTGTTCTACTTATCTGTCAAGGTGCCTTCCAAATGGCTCACTTTCTTGGGAAAGGGGTTAAGTATAAATAGATAAATGGATATCACTAATTGTGTGAAGTAACCTATGAATCCTAATCTCATAAACAACTTGGGGTTCTTCATTGGTGAAGTTACTAAGTATGCACAATGCTGAATTTTGGTCATGCGTAATCTATCGGCCGCACTATGAAACAGCGAGGCATTGCACAATTTGTTGCAGCGCGAGATGTGGATGTTGCGCCAAGCCGGTTGTGCCTATGCATTTGTGGCGAAATGAAAATGCATTGAGAATCTTAGTGTGTTGGCTTGCATGAAGAAAATACTTCAGATTGTTTGCTCTGTTCACTGTCGATGCATGTGCCAGAGGTTCAGTGCATCTTCTTTTTTTTTGGGGGGGGGGGCGGCGTTATTCTGGATGGATAATTGGATGGATGGATAATGGGGCTCTAATTCTTAAGCATTAGAACAATGCACATCCGATACTCTGCAGAACTCTCTGTACGTGAAGATGTCATGAACCACCAAGGCATTATTACATATCGGGAGAAATGTGGTGCAGATGCCAATGAAAAGTGGGTCTTTAACCTACCATGATAAAAATAAAACTTGCAGAGCAAATAGACCATTTGTACAGGTTTAGAGCAACGATTACACAAAACGTGATATGCCCAAACGAGTAAACACTTGCCGCATTGCCAAAGTAGGCTGAGCGACATGCAGCATATATTGGCATTGAACATGTCTCGTAACTGTTATTTTTATTGTACGCCCTCGCTGTCACACCTTTCCCTCCAGCACTCCCTTTCTGAAACGTGGCACTGTCTTTCCATTGGTGTCATGATGATAATGGTAACGGCAGCAGCAAGGCTGGTTAATGCTTGCCTCTTTGATTCCTGTGAGTTTAGTGGTAAAGAATATGGCACGTTCATACATACAGCTGTGCTGCAAAATTTAACATTTGTGATTTTTCGGAGAACTAATTTGTGTTGGGAAATTTCAAAGATGTGCACCATTGTGGCCTAATAACTAGAGCATTGGTGAGGTTGAAGACGGTGTATTGGTATAGAAGCTTGAAGTTTAATTGCACAACAATTCGACGGGACACAAAGAAATACACACAGCAGAATGCTTTGCTGTGTGTGTTACACTTCTTTGTGTGCCGTTGAATTGTTGTGCGATCCAACTTAAAATAGAGCATTGGGCTTCTTTGGTGCAGGACCGAGGAAGTGTGAGCTATTCGACAACATGCCAGTGCTTTGCCACACACTTATGGAAGTCGGAAGGTTTGCAAACAAAACTTTGCTTTCAAATCCAACTGCTCATGTAATACAAGCGCTGATTGAAAGAACCATCACACAAAAGTAATGGTGAAATCAATGGCCTGTGAAAAGTGTAATTTGTATATAGACACTGTTGACATAATAGGTGCCATACCGGTGCCATAATAGGTGCCATACCGGCCTCAAAATTGTACTGGACAGAGCAGTTTGTTTCCTAAGTGAAGTTCGACCTCCCATTACATGCTGTGCAAATAACCAAGCTCAGTTTGTTTTGATGTGCTACACAACATTCAGTGTAATCTGTTTTTGATTCTAAAGAAGTGCCAAACACCACCTCTTTTTCAAGGACGTCATGGGAATATTTGGCGAGACCTTTTTCAGCCCCTCATAATGGAAGTGTGGTCAGCCAGCTTTGCTTGGATGCCTTTATAGATTTCTGCTCCTGATCATTGTGTGCTATCAAATTGCAGAAGTCTATGCAACTGGTGCAAGGCATTACGTGTTTCTATAGTCGGATACAACTTAAGGAGGCTGCGGAATCTGCACTTTAAGGCAGGTGAACACAAGCCTGCACCAATGGGCACGCACTCGAGACTGATATTGTGCCGCCAGACAGACTAATATTGCTCATTGGAGAGGGACTATTTCTTTAGACGTGTAGGCAATCGGCTGCTGCGCTTTGGTCATCTGGGTGGGGCCTCTCCTGTCTTCTGAAGTTTTATCCGACTGTAAAGGATGCTGCTTTTCATACAACACAAAAGGACAAAGTGTACAATTATTTGGCCTATGAAATGGATACATCAGAAGTGTGCTATGCAAGGGCTTAAGATGTGTGAAATATGGTACATGCAATTATAAGACAATGTTAAAGAATATGTGGTATCGAACATGCATGTAATGGCACATTTGAATCGGGGAGTGTTGCAGTCATATGCACAGTCTATAGGTGATAGCATTATTAAGCTCCTGCTGTTTCCTTTCTTCATTGTGAATTACACACACCGTTCATCTTGTGGCTAATGAACACGCACTGTATTCTTGCACATAGAAAAAACAAACAGCATGATGACGTGTATGCTGCATTAGTGTATTTTTTATTTACATGGTCCAAGAGTGGCACAGGTTGTCTTACGTTTTTGCCTATTTTGAAGGGACACAAAGTGCATGTTATAAGTCTCCTAATGTGCACAGCACAATGTTTACTGCAATAATTTTGTTCATGTTCTTGAATAATAAACAAAATATTAAGCTGAAAGCTCCTTTATAAGGTGCCTTCTGTGGGCTCGACAGGACAGCAGTGAGGGCACCGATACTACTGTTGCGGAGCAGCCCTCTGGACCTTTGCCACACTCTCAAGAGCACGTGCCTGGCGCTCGCCTACTGCCACCAGGCGGTTGAGTGGCTCCAGCAGCAGAATGTTTTGCTGCAAAAAAGTGTATTGGAATGAATCAGCCACATACAAACCATTATTTACAAAGAAAAATGCTCGTTGCACTATTAGTACTAAGTGCCCTTAAATGTGGAAGCCTCTAGTGTAGTATGCTTAGTAAAACAATGCGTTGGGACAACATTGCTTTATTTTTCAAAACTGGGGTTTTCTTTTTCAGATCCAATTGTCATGTTGATTAGTGTGCCAGCAGCTGAGGTGGCCCTGCACCTTCACGAGTGTCTACTGTCAGCACCACAAACCTATTTTTGTTTGCTGCAAAACAAATGCCTCACCCTACAATCCAGTCTTATACGAGCTGATTGCATCCTATGCCTACAAACATCATATTCTTGTCCCATTACGCAATTTTCTACCATCCTTGGCTGTAGTTCTCTCTCCTTGACATTCATTCTGTAATGCTTATGTAATCAGCTGATATGAATTGGCAACAAGTGATCGAATACGTGCATGGCCTGCCTGCAGATTCCTTTCTTTTTTAATCTCAACTAGCATATCAGTTGCCATGGTTTACTACGCCACTGTCTTCCTGCCTTAATGCTATCTGCAACAATTTTTGTTAGTTCGCTTTCTACACAGTCCTTGACATCTCAAGTTTCTTTCTTAACCTCCAGGTTTATGTCCCATATTGCACAACCGGTGGAATGCAATGATTCTAGACTTTTTTCAAGGATATCGGTAACGTGGCGATCACGATTCGGTAATGCCTTCCATGTGCTGTTCAACCCATGAAATTTTTGTATAAGTTTCCTGCTTTATATCAGTACTTGCTATTGATATTTCACTTGGATAAAGATACTCTTCCATAAATTTTCTAGCTTAATGTCACTCATGAATTTCTGTTGCCTCACCAAGTTAGTGAAGTTTACCTTCATCTATTCCATATTTTCGCGGGCCCACTTGCACGTAAAAGCACGAACACTCATTGGTTCTCACTGCCTTCTTTAAACTGCTGGACATTCAGTTCTTTACTACGAAAGTGACTTAATCCGTGCACTCTTATTATGCTAAATATGAAACAGTAGAAATATACTTATCTGCAGTTTGTCGAAGTATCCTTCACTGTGTTGGTAGCGAGATCCATCGTCGGTACCACCTCGTCGCATCGTAGCTATATAGGATGTCTACCTTTTGCCCACACTATGTAATGTTCGTGACGCTCGCAGTCACGCAGAGTGGAGGAACTCAGCGCACTCGCAGAAGCAGCACCGGACAAGTTGTTTCTTCAGCACTTCGCCGTGAACAGTAGGTGCGCGTTGCGATCTGTAAAATCGCCGAAGCTATTGGCAGTCTTACCGGGTGCACGGGAAGATTGCCCACGGAGGAACAGAACTATCCAAGAAATAGTGGCCTTCGTCGAGCCTGATCACTACGTCGCGCACTGCAAGCTCGTTGTACGGGTTTGTTTACACTGGGCCTCTCTGATGCTTAGCCGCCATGCTTGCCCGGTGAATGGATGTGATGACGCCACTACAGCGCTCCCTCGTGGTATAATGCGAAGCGTACTAAATTACAAATTAGTCTAAGACGCATTCAGTGCACATCTCGTAAGCTTCAAAATGCTTCTAAACCACGTTAAAGTAACTAATAATATTGTACTAAATGCATTTGTTTTACAACTTGCTTCTGCATGTAATGCACTCGGTGGAACGACAAACAAGTGAAAGAAGGCACGACCATGCACCGACGGTATGATCACGTGAGCCCCAGTTTGTCGACCGCCTAGAAGGCAACGCCCAAGGAATGATAGCCAGCCAGAGTGAATCTAGATAAACCAATGAAACTGGAGGCTTGTCGAAAGATAAACTGTGTCTCGGTACCATTCGTGCTTTCATCTTGGGGTGTCGCCAGAGCTCGTGAAGATCCCGAGTTTCGCCAAACTCGACGCATCCTGCATAGCACCCCAGGGTGCCAGTCTCTCTAGAACAATCTGCCCACCATCCTTCAGTAAATCTGCTGTTATCTGATCCTCCCCAGCTACCTTCCCCCTTTGCATATCTCCCAAGGCTTTCTTTACTTCTTCCGGCGTAATTCCTACGGCACTGACTTACGTTGACCTAGTGTCATCCCCACCAGTGCCCGACGGTCACTATATCGCGGCTCCTATACAAGACGTCCTCCTTACACACGGGATCACGGTACCTCATACCGTTTTATCTATTACGGCTAATTGCGTCTGCCTGCCAGTGGTCAATTTTGGCTTGACGACACAAGTGCTGCCACGCGGGATGTCTCTGGCCCAGCTTTGCTCCTTCGAAGATCACTCAATAGCATCTATTGAGGTAGACAGCAATTCAGCCGATCCTCCTCTACCATCTCAGTCGACAACTTGCACCATCGCCGATTTACAGAAAATGATTGCGCCCGACATGCCGTCCGAGCACGCTCGTGAGCTCTACCGCGTTCTGTTTTCCTACAACGATATTTTTGACTTTAACGATCGTCCTTTGGCCCAAACTACAACTGTTAAACATCGCATTAATACCGGCGATGCCCCTCCTATTCATCGCCGCCCGTATCGAGTGTCACCGGTTGAGCGTCAAGTTATTCACGCTGAAGTTCGCAAAATGCTTGCCAATACCATCATAGAACCGTCATGTAGTCCATGGGCGTCACCGGTTGTACTGGTAAAAAAGAAGGATGGCTCATGGCGCTTTTGCGTGGATTATCGGCACCTTAACAGGGTTACCAAAAAGGACGTGTATCCCCTACCTCGGATCGATGACGCCCTTGACTGCCTCCATGGTGCTCGCTACTTCTCTTCTATTGACCTCCGCTCCGGCTACTGGCAGATTGCTGTGGACGATCTCGACCGCGAGAAGACTGCTTTTGTAACTCCGGACGGTCTTTATCAATTCAAAGTGATGCCCTTTGGTCTATGTAACGCTCCTGCCACTTTTGAACGCATGATGGACTCCCTTCTTCACGGTTTCAAATGGTCCACATGCCTGTGCTACTTGGACGACGTCATAGTATTCTCCCCAACGTTCGCTACGCACCTCGAGCGCCTCTCGGCAGTCCTGGACGTTTTTCGTCGCGCCGGTCTGCAACTGAACGCATCGAAGTGCCAATTCGGCCGTCGCCAGATTACCGTCCTTGGGCACCTCGTTGACGCGAACGGAGTGCAACCGGACCCAGGCAAGATCCTTGCTGTTACGCACTTTCCTGTTCCGAAGTGTGTCAAGGATTTGCGCAGCTTCATCGGCCTTTGTTCCTACTTCCGCCGTTTCGTGAAAAATTTCGCGGCCATAGCACGACCACTAACCGAGCTTTTGAAAAAAGACGCCCCTTTCCAGTGGGGCGATAACGAGGCCTCTGCATTCTCGCATCTAATCGACGTTCTCACAACGCCTCCCGTTCTGGCCCATTTCGATCCTTCTGCGCCTACCGAAGTTCGTACTGATGCCAGCGGTCACGGAATTGGCGCAGTACTGGCACAACGCCAGCGCGGCAACGACCGTGTTATCGCTTACGCCAGCAGGCTCCTCTCACCCGCGGAGCGCAACTATTCCATCACTAAGCGTGAGTGTCTGGCCCTAGTTTGGGCGGTTGCGAAGTTCCGCCCATACTTATATGGCCGACCCTTTTCCGTTATCACAGACCATCACGCGCTTTGTTGGTTATGCTCATTGAAAGACCCTTCAGGAAGACTTGGTCGCTGGGCCTTACGCCTCCAAGAATATTCTTTCTCTGTCACCTACAAATCTGGCCGACTACACAAGGACGCTGACTGCCTGTCTCGCTACCCGGTAGACGAGCCTGACGACGCCGACAGTAGTACCGCCGACGGCATTTTCTCTGTGTCTGCCTTCGCTAACATCGCCGATGAGCAGTACCGAGACCTATCGCTGCGAGTACTCATCGAGCGTCTGCGCTCTACACCTACCAACGCATCCGTTCGCCGATATGTCCTCCAGGGCGGCATTCTGTACCGAAGGAACTTCCTCCCTGACGGATCTGATCTTCTTCTTGTCGTGCCAAAACATCTACGACAGACTGTGCTCTTTGAGATGCATGACGCACCTACTGCAGGACATCTTGGCGTAACCCGCACGTACGACCGCGTCCGCCGCCGCTTCTATTGGCCTGGTCTCGCTCGCTCCGTCCGACACTATGTTGCTGCCTGTGATACCTGCCAGTGTCGGAAAACACCTCAGGTGCTACCTGCCGGTCATCTCCAGCCGATCACTGTCCCTGTGGAACCGTTCTTTCGTGTTGGATTAGACCTCCTCGGTCCCTTTCCCACGTCATCCTCTGGGAACAAATGGGTAGCCGTCGCAACTGACTACGCCACCCGATACGCTATCACGCGGGCTCTCCCTACCAGTTGCGCCACTGACGTCGCGGACTTTCTCTTGCGGGACATTATCTTACTTCATGGCGCCCCGCGACAGCTGCTCACTGACCGTGGTCGTAACTTCCTCTCGAAAGTTATCGCCGACATTGTACGTTCCTGCTCCACTCAACACAAGCTGACTACCTCATACCATCCTCAAACCAATGGCCTGACAGAGCGGTTAAACCGTACTCTTACCGATATGCTGTTAAAGTACGTTTCCAAGGACCACCGCGACTGGGACATTGCCCTTCCTTACGTCACATTCGCTTATAATTCTTCCCGGCACGACACCGCCGGATTTTCTCCCTTTTATCTGCTCTACGGTCGCGAACCGACCCTGCCCCTTGACACGGCACTTCCTCCTACTTCGATCTCAACAAGCGAGTATGCGCGCGACGCCATCGCTCTCGCCGACCATGCACGCCAGCTTGCCCGTGCTCGACTGACGGACTCGCAAACCACTCAGCAGCGTCAGTACAACGCCCGCCACCGTGACGTACAGTTTTCGCCTGGTGCGCTCGTGCTCTTGTGGTCGCCCTCTCGTCACGTCGGACTTTCACAAAAGCTCCTTTCGCGATACACAGGGCCTTACCGCGTGCTGCGCCAGGTGACGCCTGTGACGTACGAAATTGCCCCTGTGAGCTCAACCTCGTCATCTACTGTGGCACCTAGTGATGTCGTGCACGTCAGTAGGCTCAAGGCCTACTACACGGTTTCCAAGTCCGGCCTTTAGTCGCTCCGGGACGGCGCTTTTGCCGCCGGGGATAGTGCTACGGAATAGTATTACCGATGACGAAGAGGCGAGCGGTAAGAAGACGACGACAA